>NW_024423453.1:55461430-55772512 GCF_017311325.1 Ursus maritimus
CCCACTCCCCCTGCTTGTGTTCCCTCTCTCGCTGGCTGTCTCTATCTCTGTCGAATAAATAAATAAAATCTTTAAAAATAAATAAATAAATCTTTAAAAAAAAACAAAAACAAAAACTCAAATTACTCAAATCAGGAATGAAAATGGGGACACTATACCAACCTTATAGAAATAAAAACAGAATATAATGAACATTTGTATGCAAAAAAAATAGATAACCTGGGTAAAATGAACAAATTCACTGAAATACACAAACTATCAAAACTGTCTGAAGAATAGAAAAACAGAATGGATTGAATCAGTAATCAAAAGCCTTCTAACAACAATAAAAAAAGACCAGGACCAGAGAGCTTCACTGGCAGATTTTTTTTTTTTTTTAAGTAGACTCTACCCCCATTGTGGAGCTCAAACTCACAACCCCGAGATTAAGAGTCACATGATGTACTGACCGAGCCAGCCAGGTGCCACTTCACTGGTGAATTTTATAAAACGTTTAAAGAATTTACACCAGTGGTGCCTGGGTGGCTCGGTCAGTTAAGTGTCTGCCTTCAGCTCAGGTCACAATCCCAGGGTCCTGGGATAGAGCTCCAAGCCCCACATCAGGCACCATGCTTAGCAGGGAGTCTTCTTCTTCCTCTCCCTCTGCCCCTTCCCCTGCTTGTGCTCTCTCTCTCTTTCTCAAATAAATAAATAAATAAATAAATAAGTAAAAAGAATGTATACCAATTCTTCTCAAACTTTTCCAAAAATAGAGGGAATACTTCCTAATTCATTCTATGAAGCCAGTATCATACTGATACCAAAGCTAGATAAAGACATCACCAGTAAAGAAAACTACAGACCAATTACAGATGCAAAAATTCTCAACAAATATACTACCAAATGTAACCCTGCAGCATATTAAAAGGATTTATACAATAGTGTCTGGCCAAAGTAGACTCTCAGTAAATATTTCATAATAAAAAATCATTAAAAAGCCAAAAAAAAAAAAAAAAAAAGATCTAGACAGAAAATTAATGAGGAAACAGTGGCCCTAAACAATACATTAGACGAGATGGACTTAACAGACATATATACAGAACATTCTATCCAAAAGTAATAACATATTCTCCTCAAGTACACATGGAACATACTCCAAAGCACATCACAGGTTAGGCCACAAAACAAGTCTTAACAGATTTAAGAAGATTAAAACCATATTAAGCATCTTTTCTGACCACAACAGTAAGAAACTAGAAATCAATTACAAAAGGAAACTGGAAAATTCACAAATATGTGGAGATTAAACAACATGATACTGAACAACCAATGGGTCAAAGAAGAAGTCAAAAGAGAAATCAAAAAACACCTTGACAAATGAAAATGGAAATATAACAAAGCTTATGGAATGAAGCAAAAGCAGTTCTAAGAAAATTCATAGCAATAAATGACTACATTAAGAAACAAGAAATATTTCAAACAACCTAATTTATACACCAAGGAACCAGAAAAAGAGGAACAAATGTAGCCCAAAGTTAGTAGAAGGTGAGAAATAAGAAAGAGCAGAGAAAAAAAAAAAAACAGACAAAAATAAAAGGCAATAGAGAAGATCAATGAAAAGAAGAAGCTGGGTTTTTTTTGGAAAGATAAACAAAATAGACTCACCAAGAAAGCAAGAGAACTCAAATGAATAGAATAAGAAATGAAAGAGGAGACATTAGTGCTAGCACCACAGAAATGCAAAGGATAAGAGACTACTATGAAAAATTATATACTAACAAATTGGACAACTCTAATAGGTATATTCTTAGAAACCTAAAATATACCAAGAATGAATCATGAAGAAATAGAAAACCTAAACACTACAAATACGAATAGGGAGATTGAATCAGCAATCAAAACCCTCCCAACAAACAAAGTGCAGGACCAGATGGCTTCACTGGTGAATATTACCAAACGTACAAAGAAAAATTAATACCAATCCTCTTCAAACTTTTCCCAAAAAAAGAAGGGGAGAGTATATCTCCAAAGTCATTTTACAAGGCCAGCATGACCCAGTACCAAAACCAGACAAGGACATCACAAGAAAAGAAAATTACAGGTCTGTATTCCTAATGAACATAGATTAAAAAAAATCCTCAACAAAATACTAGCAAACCAAATTCAACAATACATTAAAAGGATCTTATAACATGGTAAGTGGAATTTGTTCCAGGGATATAAGGATGGTTTAACATCCACGAATTAATATGATATACCACATTAACAAAACGAAGAATAAAAATCATTTGATTAGGGGCGCGTGGGTGGCATAGCGGTTAAGCGTCTGCCTTCGGCTCAGGGCGTGATCCTGGAGTTCTGGGATCGAGCCCCACATCAGGCTCCTCCGCTATGAGCCTGCTTCTTCCTCTCCCACTCCCCCTGCTTGTGTTCCCTCTCTCGCTGGCTGTCTCTATCTCTGTCGAATAAATAAATAAAAAATCTTAAAAAAAAAAATCATTTGATTATCTCAATAGATGCAGAAAAAGCATATGACAAAATTCATTATTGATTTATGGTCTTAAAAATTCTCAAAAAAGTGGGTATAGAGGGAATGTACCTCAACATAATTCAGGCTATACATGACAAGCCCATAGCCAACATCATACTCAATGATGAAAAGCTGAAAGCTTTTTCTCTAAGATTAGGAACAAGACAAGGATGCCAACTCACATCACTTTTATTCAACATAATTCTGGAAGACCTAGCCAGAGAAATTAGGCAAAGAAAGAAAAAAAAAAGGCATCCAAGACAGAAAAGAAGTAAAACCATCACTATATACAGATGACATAATGCTATATGTACAAAACCCTTAGAGACTCCACCATAAAACTATTAGAATAAATGAATTCAGTAAAGTTCCAAGATACAAAATCAATATATGAGATCAGCTGTGTCTCTATATACTAATAACAAACTATATTAGAGAAATTAAGAAAACAGTCCCATTTATGATTGCATCAAACAGAATAAAATACCTAGGAATGAATTTAACCAAGGTGAAAGAACTATATATTGAAACTATTGATGAAAACACTGATGAAAGAAACTTTCATGAGAAAGACACAAACAAATGGAAATACATGCCATGCTCAGGGATTTCGAGAATATTGTTAAAATGTCTATACTAACCAAAGCAATCTATAGACTCAACATAATCTCCATCCACATTCCAATGGAATTTTTCACAGAAATAGAATAATAGAACAAAAGACCATGAATAGCCAAAAAAATCTTGAAAAAGAAGAACAAAACAGGATAATATAATGGTCTTACTTAACCCATATCACAAAGCTACAGTAACCAAAACAGTATAGTATTGGCATAAAAACAGACACAGAGATCAATGAAACAGAATTCAGACCCCAGAAATAAATCCACAAATATGGTCAATTAATCTATGGCAAAGGTGACAAGAATATACAATAAGGAAACAACAGTTCTTCAATAAGCAGTGCTGGGAAAACTGGCCAGCCACATGCAAAAGAATGAAACTGGACCACTATCTCACATCACACATTAAAAAAAATAACTCAAGATGGGGCGCCTGGGTGGCTCAGTCGTTGAGTGTCTGCCTTCGGCTCAGAGCGTGATCCCGAAGTCCTGGGATCGAGCCCCACACTGGGCTCCATGCTCCATTGAGAGCCTGCTTCTTCCTCTCCCACTTACCCTGCTTGTGTTCCCTCTCACGCTGGCAGTCTCTCTGTCAAATAAATAAAATCTTTAAAAAATAAATAACTCAAGATGGAATAAGACTTGCACATAAGACCTCAAACCATAAGACTCCTAGAAGAAAACATAGATGGAAAGCTTCTTGACATCAGTCTTAGTGATGATTTTTTGGATCTGACCCCAAAAGCAAAGGCAACAAAAGCAAAAACAAATGGGACTACAACAAATTAAAAGGTTTCTACACGGCAAAGGAGAGCATCAACAAAACGAGAAGCAAATCCACTGAATGGTATTAAATATCTGCAAATGTTTTATCTGATAAAGGGTGAATATCTGAAACATAAGGAACTCATACAACTCAATAGCAAAAAAAAAAACTTACTAAAAAATTGGGCAAAGGATCTCAATAGACATTTTTCCAAAGAAGACATACAGATGGACAAGAAACACATGAAAAGATGCTCAACATCATTAATCATTAAGGAAATGCAAATGAAAACCACAATGAGATATCACCTCATACCAGCCAGAATGGCTATTATCAAAAAGAGTAGAAAGAACAAGTGTTGGTGAGGATGTGGAGAAATAAGGGAACACTTGTGCACTGCTGGACTGTAAATTGATGCTGATGCTATGGAAAATAGTATGGAGGTTCCTCAAAAAAATAAAAACAGAACTATCATATGATCCAGCAATTCCACTTCTGGGTACTTATCTGAAAGAAATGAAAACACTAACTCGAAAAGATATATATGCACCCGTACATTTCTTGCAGCATTTTTTATAACAGTCAAGACATTAGAAGCAACCTCAGTGTGCACTGATGAATGGATAAAGAAAATATGGTTTATACCACATGGAATATTACTCAGCCATAAAAAAGGAAATCTTGCCATTTGTAACAACACGGACAGATCTTGACGGCATTACACTAAGTGAAATAAGCAGACTGAAAAAGGCAAATACTATATGATCTTATGGAAATTAAAAAATAAAACCAAAACAAAATCAAACTCATAGATACAGAAAACAGATTGGTGGTTGCTAGTGGCAGGGGCTGGGGGTGAGCAAAGAGTGAAGGTGGTCAAAAGGTACATACTTCCAGTTATAAAATAAGTAAGTCCTGGGATGTAATATACAGCATGGTGATGCATATTTGAAAGTTGCTAAGAGAAGCAGGTCTTAAAAGTTCTCATCACAAGAAAAAAAATCTGTAACTATATGTGGTAATGGAGTTAACTAGATCTTACTGTGAACATTTTACAATATATAGAGAATCATTATGTTGTACACCAGAAACCAATATGACACATATCAATTATGCCTCAATAACAAAAGATACAAAAAGAAATTAAATACACACATCAATACATTAAACATTATAAATCTTGCAATAAAGAAATGTTTCAATCTAGTGGTATCCCAATCAAATTGCCACAGGATATGTTTTTCAGGAAGTCCCTCATAAAAGCCTTGTTTTCAGTCCCCATAAGGCCATTAACATCCCAGGCAAAATGCTTGAAGTAGTAAGTGAGGTCATATAGGACAATTTTCCTTACAATAAAACTTCTGGATTCTCAGGGTAGGAATGCTCATCTTCTTCTTAGACTTCTTTATTCCATCATAAGTACCATCAACTGACATTTTCCTAGGAAAGAGGGTTTCTATCACTGCAGGAAGTTACTATCTACATGACAAGAATAAAGAAGTTGTGGTGCTATGTGGGCACTGGGCGGGTTGCTGCTATCACTATTACTTAAGAAGCTACCACACCAGCCTGAGGCATTTAACGACTCAAATTAGTGCTCTGCCAAAGGTGCAAGTCACCACGTCATAAGGGTGATAATCCAAGTTGGAGTAAGCTCTTCTGAGAACGAAAAGTACTTAGAAATAGAGCTCTAAGGCCTGAAGCCTGGGGAATTGCTTGTTGTCACAGGAGTGTGAAGGCTAAGGGGGGCTCCTAGGTGACAGGAAGTACAGCTGCTGATTGATAATTTCTCAATCTCTCCACCTCAACCAAAAGTAGGATAACAATTATTTGTACAAGGAGGTGTAACTATAGCCAAAGATTTTGAGATCTTCAGAAAAAAAGTTTATGTGGCCTAAAACTTCAGTTTCTGACTACGGCAAAGTGGCTCACTGAAGTAACCGTGTAAGCAAACTTATGAAAACAGAACTCTACCTAGGTTGTATATAGACAGAATTTAGGGAGAAAGGGGAATAAAAAGACTCAAAGGAGTCGCACAAATAAACTGACTATAATTCAGAACTCCCCTCCTTGATTGAAATGGATATAAGTTGTTGACTATTTGGCTGACTGCACATTCTTCCCTTCGATGTGTAAAATAAGAAAAGGGTCAGGAGAAACATTTCTGCAGATGCCGTAAAAAACCTCTTCACCCATGAAATTCTTACTCTACCCAGAGAACACCCATTATCCTTTCCTAAACCATGAGGGTTTTAGCTTTGGTGGGAAAGATGTTAAATCACTTCCGTAAAGGATAATTAGAAAGGGGGGGGGGTAAAATAAAAGCCTAAGTAAAGAGAGAGAATTTGGCTATGCAGCCTTGTGAAAAATACAAACGGAAGAGTAAAACCTTGGAGCCACAGGAGGGAAGAAGTTGGAAAATGGTTGCCACCAGGTGTCAGTACTCTGCTCTTGTGGACTCCTGCATGCAGCTCTCCTAGTAGAGCTGGCTAAAGCCATACGTAATTCAGTACATTCAAGGGGGCTTGAGAAAACCCAGCTTGGCCATTGGGAAGCGGGCCAACGGAGGTTGGCCATACAAGCCATACAGGCCATACAGAACAAAGTTTTAAAAGGTCACTAGTAGCCTTTTTTATCAAAAGCATCACAGTATGCTTGGAGTCAACAACTTCAAGTCATAACACCAGAGGGAAGGTGAACATGCAAATGGGGAACTAACCCATGCCTCTGAAAATGCAACACTATTACAATTTCAATACTCCCTTTTGAAAAGCGGTCATTTTTTAGTAAATATAAAAGTATTTATAGGACCTTCATGGGTTCACTCTTGATTTTAGTGTCCCGACCTTATATTTTAAGTTTCTCAACCACAGGAGATAGTTTAATTATGAATTTGGACTATATGTACTTTTTCCACAAATTGTTAATTATTCAAAAGAAAAAGGACACTGAAGAATTTAATAGAAAAAAATGTTAGAGATCATTCTTTTGGTGTTTATAAAATAAAGAACTGGACAAGGTGTCATTTAATGCCACAGTGCTTCTAACGTGCAATGGAATTTAGATGTATTCATTTACATTCCTAAATGGTGTAACTCTCAAATGTTTGCTTACTAATTTTCATAAGTAGAGCCTGTCAAGCATATAAAACCAGAAGAATCCATGATCAATACCTGTGCTGTTCAGAGCATGCAACACGTCAGATTTCACCTAGAGCATGTGGTACCGTTTTATTCATATGGATCTGTTCTCTGTGTAAAATTTTTTTCTAAAGAGTTTGCCTACTTCATGAAAAACAACTCCATGTTAAATATTTAAATTAACATGCTTTCACTAAATTCCTTCTTTTGGGAAGTTTTTCTCAGAGCAGTAGTTCTCCAAGTGTGATCCACAGACCATCAGAAACTTAACTGAAAATGCAAATCCTTGAACGCTCCACCACACCCACTGAATCGGACTCCGAGTTGGGGTCCAGCAATCTGAGACCGAGAGCTCTCCTGATGATTCTGGCACACTAAAGCTTAAGAACCACTATCTCAGGAGGATCAGAAACCCTAATTCTCTCCCTGCTCAGTAGACTCCAAGAGCTGTTCTTTGTTGCATTCTCAAAGAATCTCTGTAAAATTAGGAAATAAATTATTTTCCTCCAGAAAAGACAGTGGTATTTTCATGTGGTTCTTCATAGAACAACAGACTAGTAAGATAACTGTTCTCTGCCTATGAGACTTTCTTTAAGAAAACTCAGGAACTTTGTCTGAATTTGCTGAAGTCGAAGTTACCACTTGGGTAGAGGCAGTCTCACGTCATCTGTTCAGGCTCTCCAGGATGCTAGACAGCAAGCTTCAGAGCCCTTCCCAGTGTGGGAAAGAGGAGTATCTGATGAAGGAGGTGAACTCTCTCCACGTATGTCCATTCACCTCACAAAAATAACGTACTACCACAAAATGTGAATAAGTTACAGAGAAACATCCAGGTAAGTGGAACTGCTGGGATTTCCAATTCCAGATGGCACCTTAAACACCCATTTTTAGCTCCCCTATGTCCTTAAACAACAAAAACAAAACCCTTCAAAGTAAGCTTGTTTGTTTGTTCAGGCATAAATCCAAAGGGACAAAGAGAAAGGAGAGGAGACTGATGCAAGCACATTGTGACAGTAGAAAACAGATGGAACCTGGGCACTAACTTACAGCAGATTCAAAACTAAATTCTGGCCAGAATGAGAAAACTGAACAACCCAATTTCCATGGCAGATGCCCAAAAAGACTCTAGAAGTATATGGTACTTTTGGAAGTCAAGATGATGGCAGAGTTTAAAACAGCAAGACTGCTTGAAAATGTTTTAGAAGCAGCTGGACTCTCTGATCCTCTCCTCTCCTTTGCACCCAAGACTAGATGGCAAAACACAGGTTTTCTGGACTGGTCTGAGAGACAATCAGGCACTCATAGTGATAGAACACTAGTAACTGAGGAATCAAGTGAAAGTTCACAGCTTTCTTCTCCTCTTTCAGTTCCAGAATGCTGACAGCCAGTAGGCCAAGAGGAGACTCTTCCTGTAGAATCTGACCAGCTCAAGAGAAAACCAGCTAAAATACTGGTTGTCAAGGTATGGTCCAAGAACCCCTGAGATTCCCTGGATCCTCTCAGAGAGTCAGCAAGGTAGCACTTCAATGTTATTTGCCATTTTCACTCTCATTCTCTCAAAAGTGTCAAGTTTTCAAAGGCTACACTATGTATATAATAGTGTACTACAAGATATTGCAAGGTATTAAAAGCAGAAATGAATATGGATCCAGCTGTCTTCTATTAAGCTAGATATTAAAAAGATTTACAAAAATGTAAAACAACATCACTTCTAGTTTTTTGGTTTTAAAAAATAACACTTCTCAAAAATATTTATATTAACAAGAAATGTGTTTACTGTTATTTTTGATGGATATTTTTAAAATTCAGTTTTAATTTCTATCATGGTAAATACAAATAGATGTAAGCCACATAAACAAGTACTTTGGGGTCCTTAATCTTTTTAGCATGTAAAGGGGTCCCTAGACCAAAACATTTGAGAACTGATGAGTTAAAAAAAAAACTGACTTGGGGATTTTGCCAGTGAAAATGTCCACATCACACGCACCACAGTGAAGACCACAGCCAACAGTGCCCACCTGTGTACATAAAGCTATTTAAAATTTTAAAAAGCACTTTATTTTTAAAACACAGATACAAAAAACCCCACATAAAACAAGTACATAGCTTAGTGATTAAAGGCTAACGCTCGTAAAACCACCATCCAGGTCAAGAAATGGAATTTTGCCACATACCCCAGAAGCCCATCCACATGCCCTATAAATATTATAATTTAGTCTTGCCCCTGTTTTTTTTTTTCCAATTGTGGTAAAATATCAAAAAACTTACTGTTTTAGCCATTTTTAAGTGCAAAGTTCAGTTTGCCCTGCTTTAAATTTAATGTTTTTAGTTTTTATTTTTTTTTTTTTAAGATTTTATTTATTTATTCGACAGAGAGAGAGACAGCCAGGGAGAGAGGGAATACAAGGGGAGAGTGGGAGGGGAAGAACCAGGCTCATAGCAGAGGAGCCTGATGTGGGGCTCGATCCCATAACGCCGGGATCACGCCCTGAGCCGAAGGCAGACGCTTAACCGCTGTGCCACCCAGGCGCCCCGAAATTTAATGTTTTTAAAGTCTCTCTTCATCTACAGTTTTTCTTCCTTGAGGAAATCAGGCAGTTGAGGCTGTAGAGTATTTTATAGACTGGATTTTGCCAAGTGCTACTCATGGTGCAATTCAACATGTTCTTCTGTCCTCAGTATTTCCTGCAAATTAGCAACCGGATCTGGAGGTAGATCAGACCTGAGTTCAATCCATTCTGCTTTTTAATAACACACTGTTAAGTATAAGACAACCGCCAAAAATCACAAAAGATTTGAGGACAGTATCTAATATAATATGGATCCAAAAAGTAAAGCAACCTGGAGAAAGAGAGTACCTACAGCAGAAAATTTCTATTGTTAACAAGCTCAGAGGAAGAGGGGAAACACTGCATCCAGGAAACAAGCACAGGGTGCTATTAATAAGGAATACTCAGAAAATGAAAAGAAAATCTTAGGAATTAAAAATAAGCTGCTAAAATTAAAATGTAGTTTCAAGATAAAATTGGGGAACGCACCCAGAAAGTAAGGCAAAAAAGAGAGAGTGAGGTTGAAAGGGTCCACCAATGGATTAAAAAAAGACCCATGCAAAAGCACACCATAATAAAATCTTGTAACATCGTAGGCAAAGAGAAGGTCTTGAGCACTTCCAGAGAGAAATATACACACCAAAGAAAAAGGTTCATTTAAAACTTAATATCAATACCAGAAGACTTAGAACACTGGAGAAATTCCTTCAAAATTCAGAACAGGAAAAATGATTCTTAAGCTAGTATACTATACTCAGTCAATTTAACAATTAGGAAGAATTAAAGACAGTGAAGGTCTCAAAAATGTTATCTCCTATGCACCTTTTCTCAGGAAGTTACCTGAAGACACGTTCTACCAAAGACATTATAAATCAAAAAAAGGAAGATATGAGATCCATAGGGGACCCAACAGATAGGAGAAGCAAAAGGAATTTACAAGATGACACTGAGGGAAGATCCCAAGAAAGAGCTAAGCAGGAAATCTACAGAACAATCAGTGAAGATTGCAGATCAGGAGACTAGAAAGATTTACTGAAGGCATAAAATTGATCAATTACCCAGCGTTTCGGCATATATAGCTGACCCTTGAACAACACAGGTTTGAACTGTGCAGGTTCACTTATACGCAGACTTTTTTTATAAATACAATATAGTACTATAAATGTATTTCTCTTTTTATGATTTTCTTAACACTTTTCTAGCTTACTTTATTGTAAGAACACAGTATATAATACATATAACATACAAAATATGTGTTAATCAACTGCTTATTATCATTAAGTCTTCTGGTCAACTGTAGACTATTAGTAGTCAAGTTTGGGGGAAGTTGAAAGTTTGATGTGCATTTGTGACTGCATGGGTGGTAGGGGCAGGTCAGTGCCCCTAACCCTGGTGTTGTTCAAGAGTGAACTCTACTAATAGGATATTTATACAGTTGGGAAAGGTTTGGGATTTGTGACTGCTGAGAACACAGAAAGTGAAACAAACAAACAAGATTATTCATTCAAGGGAAAACAAAATATTGTGCAAGGAAAGAAGAGTAATCATCAAATGCTAACAGCTCAGCTATGAATACTGTTTATGTAATTATGATAAGGTAACTGCTGATTATGATCTAACTATACTGGGAAGTGGTGGAACGGGAAATGTGCTTGCACGCAGCAAGCATGCATAGGGGTGCTTGCTGCTCAGAGAGAGGAAATCCTCATCTTCTTAGTGGGAAGTTAATACATAATGCCTTACTCTGTAAAAAACAATATACATTAATTACAAATAAGGAGGTTAATATCAAATAAGTAAAAAATTAAAGTGATTCCCTCTGAGGTACAGAAAATGACTCTCAATGTGTGATACATATAAAAACTAAACTTAAATAATGAACTATAAAAATTGCATTGCTGGAGCTTTAAAAGGACCTAGGTACTCTTTCAAAGATAACAGAATATATTTTATGCTATTTTGGTTTTCTCCTTGATTGCTTTCAGTTTGGAGCTTAGGTCACATTTCTCACTCATAAGATTGATACACTGTGTTCCCAGTTGTGAAAAACTGGAAAGCAAAGCAAGCCACTGTGGAAGTATGCTGCAGGAATATATTCTCAGTCCTAGCCCCAGCCCACTCTCACTAGGGACTGAAGTTGAAGACCTGGGACACCCAGCTTTAGAACTGACTTCATGTGCATGTCAAGAGACTGGTCAAGGCCAGCCATGGAGCCTGGGCCAAGAGCATAAAAGCTGCCAGCTGTGGAAGAGCAATGTCCACAAGGATTCAGCGGAGCTCGGTACAACAGAGCCACAGGGAAAGGTATGATTAAAATGAATCAGACTCTGGGAAACCACGGGAAAGTTGCATGATGGCTTAGCAGTTCCCTGACGACCTAAAGCATACATATTTACGTCTAATTGACCCCTTAACCAAAGGGAATGAAGTGTCGGATGTAAAGAATGCAAAAGACACAGAAGACACTGATTTCAGAACAAGCTTTCACTCTCTGAGATACACTCAGAGACAGAGATCAAGGTTAACATTTTGTAAATAAACAAAAAAATCATATTGCTCATAACCCATATGTTTCAGATCAAGATGAATAAATTTGAAAAACAGGACTTAAAAAATAAAGCTGAGAAAGTATATCAATAAAAGTGGAAAATTCTGAAGTACAAAACATAATGCTTCTGGCACTGGAAGAACTCCAGATACAATACACTAGAAGCACCAGAAGTACCAGAAATCCTATCCGTAGGAATGAAATAACACTTACTGCGCACCTACTATGTGTCAGGCACTGTACTAGTACATTTAATGCTATTTTTATTAATCTTACAGCAATTCTAGGAACTGCTCATCTTTTACAGGTGAGGAAACAGGCTGAAAGAAGGAATGTAATTTGCCAAAATCGGTCGACTATTTACAGTTAGAACATGTAACAAAGACTTCCTGGCCTCAAAAGCCTTATCTTTCCCATAATCTCAGTGGAAAAGATGGGAAACACTCTATTGGGGCCAGGGCTTAACATTTACGAAAAGGGACTAAAAATTAGTGACATAATACCCTTTTAGCAGATAAGAAGTTAGTATAAGACATCACTCAAACCACCAGTAACATATACACAAATGATTCCTATTCCACTCCTGGCAAGCACTGTGTATTAATTTCAAAAATACCCACAGATACTTAGATAAATATGTTAGCTAAAATAATCTAAAGACAGAGCATAAGATTTCAATCACTCTCAGGAAGGAAGAAACTGCCTCTTTAGGACATATTCTGAACACCACATCAGAACCATTTATTTGAAGCCTTGATAGCCCAAAAGTTTCTGAGGAAGAAATTAATACTAAACACTTCTCATGGTTCATTCTTCCCTTCCTTCTCCCACCAATTTTCCTATTTCTTATGTTCCATAAATGAGTGAAACCATATAATAATTGTCTTTCTCTGCTTGACTTATTTCACTTTCGCATAATCTCCTCCAGTCCCGTCCATGTTGCAGCAAATGTTGGGTAATCGTTCTTTCTGATGGCTGAGTAATATTCCATTGTATATATGGACCACATCTTCTTAATCCAGTCATCTGTTGAAGGGCATCTCGGCTCCTTCCACAACCATGAGAGACTGTGGACTCTGGGAAACAAACTGAGGGTTTCAGAGGGGAAGGGGGTGGAGGATTGGGATAGGCCGGTGATGGGTAGTAAGGAGGGCACATATTGCATGGTGCACTGTTATATGCAAATAATGAATCACGGAACAATGCATCAAAAACTGGGGATATACTGTATGGTAACTAATATAACGAAATAAAAATTATTTAAAAAATAAAAATTAAAAAAATAAAATACTAAACACTTCTCTTCAGACTAAAATAAAGGTGATTTTACTTACCGCTGAAGACAATTTAGAGGCTTCTAATTAAAAACTAATCACTTTGGTTGTTTTGGCAAATGTCACACTAGATGACATGACATGTTACTACAGGACTATTAATTAAGAGAACATCGTGCCTCTCATGCAAACGGAAGGAAATTCTGTTCTCCAAAGAGTGTGCCCCAAGTTGTATTCTCACCCATAATTCATACATTTACTCCCCCCACTCCCTTTCTCTCTTATCAACTTTATAGAGGTATAATTCATTCATTCACATATATACGCATAAAAATGCCACCACAATCAAGACACAAAATATTTCCATCGCCCTTAAAAGTTTTCCAGTGCCTGTCTATAGTCCATCCCTCTATCTACCCTCAGGCCCCGGCAACTACTCCTATGCTTTCTGTCATTTGAGATGAGTTTACATTTTCTAGGATTTTATATAACTAGAGTCACACAGTATGTCCTCTCTGGGGTCTGCTTATTTCACTCAGCTTATTTTGCAATTCCCCATGTTTATCAGTAGTTGGTTCTTTGTACTACTGAGCAGTATTCCATTGTATGTATACACTACTTTTTGTTTATCCATTCTCTTATTAATGTATATATAGTTGCTTACAATTTGGGTATTATAAATACAGCTGCTGTGAACAATAATGTAGAAATCTTTGTGTGGACGTATATTTTTAATTATTTTGGGAAAGTCTGGGAGTAAAATGGCTTAGTTGTACAGTATGTGTATGTTTAACTTTTTAAGATACTACTAACAGTTTTTCATGGGGCAGCTGGGTGGTTCAGTTGGTTGAGAGTCCAACTCTTGGTTTCAGTTCAGGTTATGGTCTCATGGTCGTGGGATTCAGCCCCCGTCGAGATTCTCTGTTTCCCTCTCTCCCCCTACCCCTCCCCCCGCTTGTGCACTCTCTCTTCGTAAAATAAATAAATCTTAAAAAAAAAAAAAAAAGATAATACTAACAGTTTTTCAAAGAGTTATTTTTAACATTTTACATTCCCATTAGCCACATATGAGAGTTGTGACTGCTCCGTATACTCCACAGTACGTACTGTCAGTCTTTTTCATTTTACTGTTCCAATGTGTATACAGTGATATCTCATTGTGGTTCAATATGGTTTTAATTCGGATTTCCCTGATCACTTAAGCTACTGACCAACTTTTCTGGTACTTACAGTCATTCATATAACTTCTTTTATGAAGTGTCTAATCAAATCTTTTGGCCATTTGTTATTTGGATGTCATTTTTTTATTTATAACAGCTTCTTACATATTCTGAATACAAGTTCTTTTTCATATATACGTATTGCAAATAGTTTCTCCTAGTCTCTGACCTGCCTTTCATTTTCCTAATAGTATCTTCCAAGGAGCAAAAATTCTTTATTTTGATAAAACCCAATTTACCATTTTTTTTCTGTATGATTTTTGCCTTTTGTGTCCTAAGTAATCTCCGCCTACCTCAAAATCACAAAGTTTTATTTCTGTATTTTATTCTAGAAGTTTTATAATTTTAGTTTTCATATTTACATCGTATGCATTTCAAATTAACTTTTACGTATGGTGTAAAGTCAGGGTCAAGGTTCATTTTTCTATATGACTGACTATACAGTTGTTACAACACTATTTTTTGGAAGACTTTCCTTTCTTCATTCAATAGCCTAGGCAACATTATCAAAAATCAACTGATCTTTCTTGAGTGGATCCATTCCTGGGTTCTCTCTTCAGTTCCACTGATCTATATTATATATTCATCCTTTCAGTAATACCACACTGTGTGATTACTGATGCATTACAATTAGTCTTGAAATCAGGTAGTAGTTTCTCCAAATTTGCTCAACTTATAGAATACTGCTTTGACTAATCTAGGTTGTTTACATTTCCCTATAAATTTTTAAATCAGCTTATATGTTTGTAAAAGAACCTGTTGGAATTTTTATTGAATTCCAATAGGTCAATTTAAGAAGACCAACATCTTACCTATACTATGTCTTTTAATCTAAGAACACAGTAAATTTCTCCATTTACATCTTTATTTTCTCTAAGCAATCAATATTCCGTAGTTTTAAATGTAGAGATCCATACTTTGTTAAATTTATTTTTTTAAAGATTTTATTTATTTATTTGACAGAGAGAGAGAGCACAAGCAGGGGGAGCAAGAGAGGTAGAGAGAGAAGCTGGCTCTCCACTGAGCAGGGAACCAGATGAGGGGTTCGATCGCAGGACCCTGGGATCATGACCTGAGCAGAAGGCAGACGCTTAACCGAATGAGCCACCTAGGCGCCCCTGTTAAATTTATTTTTAAATATTTGAATACTTTGAAACTACTGTAAATGGAATTTTTTCCCCATTTTCCTATTGTTTGCTATAATACCAGAACCTTCTTTTTTGTACAATGTATTTGGTCAAATAAAGGATTTCTACAATGGAATCATTATTTCAGGAACACATTACAATATATTATAAGAAAGTTGAATCACTTTTGTTTTTGTTTTTAATGCAGTAATCATTTCTCCAATGTCTACTATTCTGCCAAATACCTAAACAAGAACATGCCTAATCAAACAGCCTGATCAAACAAGCATGGATATTTCTGTGGCAATGACATCTGAGCCATCACAGCACAATATTCTGACCACGAACACTGTTCAATTCATTCCCCTTGCTTGTGTTGCATGATTAGCCAATTGTATGATTAGAATTCAGGCTACTGTGGAAAACAAGCATCTGAGAGGATTTAAGCATATATATGTTCTCTCAAACACTTTCCTTTAACCTCAACTTCATTGTGGCCTGCATCAACAGGTTTTTAATTATTTTCATTCATGGTTTTTAAAGCAGGTGATGTGAAAATTTTATTTCACTCTCCAGAAAAACCCTCATTGATATTAATAGTTGTGAAGTTTTTGTTAATCTTCAATGACCTTTTCTTCCAGGAAATCAGTAACCTTAAATATTGAAGATTCCCAATACTCATCTAATCTAATCATCATCCATACAATTCAATTTTGTCAAAATCAATCTGTCATCATGCCAGACATAGGACAAAACAATGTGAAAAAATAAAGAAGACCCTCAGTCTAGACATACAACCCAATGGAGACAAGTAAAGACTAAATTCATACAATAACAAGGTATTTTTCTCCCTATAAGCCAGAGGAGCTTCTCTTTTTTTAATCAACTTTTTGTTGTAAGCAGTGCTAAAAATGTCACAGAACAGTTCTTAATACTCTTCATATCAAAGCAATCCAGCCATTATAGCAACCACACAGAGACCATCTATCAGCTGTAACTCCTCAACTCGGGTATAGACATTAATATAAGAAATAATCCTAATGGGGGAAGAGTGGGGACAAGGAAAACTTCCTGCAGGATACAGAAAGTAGCCTTGAATACTAAGATTTTAATAAGCAGGAAAAACTGTCATGAGATGACAAGAAACTGTCAAGGGGCTCCAAGGCTGAGGCAACATACTGATTTAGTAAGTCAACAAATATTTACTGTGGATCTGGGTTGATCACTGTGTTAAATACTACAGTTACAGTGAGCTAGACACTTATGCTTCTATTTCATTGGTTAGAATTTAGTCACATGGCCACAACTAGCTGCAAGGCAGTTTGGGAAGTGTGGTTTTTGTAGAAGGCCATGTGTCAAACTAAAAATAAAGGGTTCTATTACTATGAAAGAAGGGGATAATGGACTTTGGAGAACAACCAACAATCTCTGCTAGAATAATAGATTATCCAAGACAGAAATAAGCCAAAAGAAATTTCCAGGATAGTGGTAAGGGAAAGTCCTAGTTTGAAAATTGTGCAGCACACCAAAAGCATTCAGTCCAGATTGGAGCAGGTGGATATGGGACAAGGTGGGGAGGCACCACGAAGGTACCTCAAACAAACAACTAAAGATCCTGCTATAGAGAGGAGTTTTAGAGATCTGTTATAAAAAGTTCAGGGCATAGAATCTTGATGGATATATCTCAAACTAAACAAATACAAAACAAAGCAATTATTAACTCCAGAAAATCTCCAAAAATGAGAATGGGAAAAAACAATCATAGACTACTCCATGCCTCAACTTTGTAGCAGAGAATCTTCAAACATGGCCCTCAATACTATCTGACAATCACACTACTACCTTCCTCTAAACACCTCACTCTCTCGCTCTCCATAATGACAAATTCAAACCTCCTCTACTCTCCTCATACCCCAATGTCCCTCTTGAAGGTGACTGTAGAGAGCGTCTCGCATTCTCTGCAGAGAAAATAAAATCACCATTTGAGGTTGACAGTCATGAATTTCGCATAAAGCCAATTTTCCCTTTTAGATGACTTCTAACACACCCTTTAGCTATTCCACTATTAGCACAGAGAAAGCCAAGAGCTGTTCATGTAAATTTATGATCTGCCAGGCATATGTAATAAAAATACAAAGGGGCAAGGGAATGTAGGGCATTATCAAAGAGTGTTATTAGCAAACATGATTTTATTAATATAGTGGATCATGATGTTTTGCTGAATTTCCAGACAATCAAGGTCCCTTTGGACTACCCTGTAACAGAGGGAAATGGGAGTCAATATAGACAGACCTAGGGCATGACCATAAATGTGTACTTTTGTCCATTCTAAGTGTGTGTGAACTGCTTCTGATCCCCCTTCCCGATAGTTATAGAAGGCATTCACTCTCCATTATCAATAGCTGCATATGAAGTGCCACACACCATGTTGCTCTACTCTAATAAAGACATCTTATCTGACACAGCAACTGTGGTCAGGAAATTGCTTGGTTAAATGTGTAACAGTTCACCATCACCTACCATCAGTCCTTTGCAGGGAAAATCTCAATTAAATGGGAGTATGACAGGAATCACCACGCTCAACCATTAGGTCTTCAAGACTAACAATAATCTCTACCATTCAACCAGGATATGTTATTGCTTCTGATTTACTTTTTTGTGCAACAGTCCCAGTACTTTCCACCTGACCTTTTCCACTACAAGGGCTCTTATTCCATAGGTTAAATATGATGGTGCTGCCAATTACTAAATATATCCACTTTGATTACACATTCAGGAACAGCGAAAATGACCACACAGTGAGTCTAGAGATACAGTGAACCCAGCAGGGAGACAGACTTGAGCCAGGGCTCCATTCATCACCTGGCCTCCATATGCCCCCATATTCACATGAGAATCATTATGGGGTCTCAGATCTCCTGGTAGTAATATTAGCTTGACCCAGTTACCAATAATTCCTTAAAGATCTAGATAGATCTCTCTCTCCAGTGGACTGTTAAAATGTCCACACTACCCAAAGTAATCTACAAATTCAATGCAATCCCTATTAAAATTCCAATGGCATTTTTCCCAGAAACAGAACAATCTTAAAATTAGTACAGAACCATAAAAGACCCCAAATAGCTAAAGCAATCTTGAAAAAGAAGAACAAACCTAGAGGCATCATGCTCCCTGACTACAAAGGAATAGTAATCAAAACAATATGATATCAGCACAAAAACAGACACAAAGTTCCATGGAACATTATCAAGAACCCAGAACAAAAACACAAATATGGTCACTCAATTTACGACGAAGGAGCCAATAAATACAACGGGGAAAGGACAGTATCTTTAATAAATCGTGTTGAGAATCAGATAGCTACATGCAAAAAAACGAAACTGGATCACTATCTTACACCATACACAAAAAATAACTCCGGATTACAGACCTGAATGTAAGACCTGAAGCCATAATACTACTAGAAAAAAAAAACACAGTGGTAAGCTCCTTGACACTTGTCTTTGATGATTTTTTGGATCTGACACCAAAATCAAAGGCAATAAAAGCAAAACTAAACAAGTAGGACTACATCAAACTAAAAAGTTTCTGCACAGCAAAGGAAGCCATCAACAAAATAAGGCAACCTACCAAAGAGAAGGAAATATTTGCAAATCACGTATCTGATAATGGATTACTATAAAAAAAACTTATATTAAAGAAACCCCTGCAACTCAATAGTCAGAAAAACCAAACAATCTGATTAAAAAATGGGTAGAGGACCTGAACACTTTTCCAAAAAAGACATATAGATGATCAACATGTACATGAAAACGTGCTCAATAAGACTAATCATGAGGGAAATGCAAATCAAAACTAAAGGAGATACCACCTCACACCTGTCCAAATGGCTATTATCCAAGAAAAAAAAGAAAAGAAAAATAACAAGGGCTGGTGAAGATACGGAGAAAAGGAAACCCTGTGCACTGCTGGTGGGAATATAAATTGGTGCAGCCGCTATAGTAGACAGGATGAGGTTCTTCAAAAAATTTAAAATAGCACTACAACATGATTCAGCAATTCCACCTCCGGGTATTTATCTGAACAAAATGGAAACACTAACTCCCAAGTGGATATAAGCCTAGGGAACAAAAATTCCCAGGCACTTTTAACTTTTTGTGCAGGCAGGCAAAGAATGTTCTGGCAGTGTTAGGACAGCCTGTCAATAAAGAGAAAAAGGTGGTGGCTACTGGGAATGAAAGCATACCAGGACCAATACGCACAAATATAGTAAAGGGTTCCAAAGTGATATGGATGGAGATCTGACAGCTTCTGCTCCATATGTGTACATGTGCAAGAGTTCCTCCTGGATCAACAACAGGGTTATAGGATGTGTGTGTGTGTGTGTGTTCAACTTTACTAGTAATGTCTACCTAGTTCCCAAACTGTGTACCAATTAATACTCATTTCAGCATGTCATATTTAAGAGAGCCTGTTGACTTCTAGCCTTTACAACCCTGCAACTGAAACTGTGGTCCACAGAGCATCAGCCTAGGCATCGCTTAGAACTTTGTTAGAAAGCCAGTATATCTCAGGCCCCACTCTACAGCTGCTAAATCAGAATATACATTTTTCAAAGATCTTTAAGTGATTCAAATTAAAGTCTGAGAAGTCCTGCTTTCTATCACTTAGTATTATCTGACTCATTAATTTTTGCCACTCAACTGTCAAATGAAATCTCACTGTGGCCTTGATTTGTATTAGCCTTAATTAGTTTAAACATATGTTCAACATCCGTTAACTATGTGTTTCCTCTTTCATAAAATGCCTGTTTTGTACCTTTTGCACCTTTTCCTACTGAGTTATTCTTATTGATTTATTATTCATTTTATATTCTGGATACTGACTGTTTTGGAATTGATCTCTGCATTTAATGTGAAGACCCAATTTCAATTTCCTTCCCCACTTGCTTTTGGATTCTGTGTCCATCAATCCACAAAAATAATTCCAAGTAACCAATCATTTCCATATAACTAATTCATCTTTTTGCCCCTCACTTAACATGTTCAGCATACTGATACTCAGGACTCCTTCCTTCAAGAAAATTTTCTTTCAGTGGCTTCAGTGGCTTTCTACAGTCCTCTCTTCATTTACTACCTACCCCTCTGACTAGTCCTTCTCAATGCTCTCTTGCAGGCTTATCTATCTCTAACCAGTGAGGAAATGCTTAATGTTCCTCAAGTCTCCACCCTACGTTCACACTTCAGTGTCTGGCACAGAGTAAGTACTATCCAAGTATCTGGAAATATCATCACCATAGTCTCACACTAAACTCTCTATGTGGGCAATCTCTTCCATTCCTTAATGCTTAAGACTTTAATTACCATTTATACAGAGATGATTTACAGTGCATCTCTTGTCCACATTTCCCCTTGGAGTTCCTAATTTATGCATATTTGATGTCTCCTCTTAGGTATCTCCAAGACACCTCAATTCCCCATGTTTAAAATTAAACTCATGATCGCTCCCTCCACAAAACTTGGTCTTACTCAATATTTTCTGCAAACGCCACCACTCATCCAGGTTTATAAATCAGAAATGCATCTGTTTCCTATATTCAATTCATTGCCAAGTAGTGCTGATTTTATTTTCTAAATTTCAACTCTGACCACTTACCTCCATTTTGATTCCCACTACCCCTAGATTCAACCTTCTATTATTTCTCACTTGGACTACCTCAAATGTAGGTCTTCCTGCACTATTTTCTTTTTCTTTTCTCCACACTGAAGCCAGCATGATCTTTTCAAAATGCATCACATTTCCCTCCTACTTAAAATCCTTCAATGGCTCTTAGGATAAAGTGCAAAACATTTAACGTGGGCTCGAAGATCTGTACAGACTAGATTTACAGTCTCTTCTCACACCACCCCTTCCCCTTTGCTCTGCATTCCAGGTGTTATGGCCTTTCAATCCCTGATTCACCGATGCTACCTCTCACCAAAAAGATTTTTACACATCCTGTTCTTTCTGAATGGAAGGCTTAATTTTAGTTCAACCATCCCTGCCTTAGAGAAGCCATTCCTAAACTTCCAGAGTAGGTCAAATTTGCCAGTAAGATTAATAGTAATAAGAGCTTCTCATTCTTGCAGTGCTCATCTCAGTTACAATTTTACAGGTGTGTGATTGTTTAAGGTGTGCTTGCCCCCCACCCCAATCCAAGTAGTCTGTGAGCTCCAGGAAACCAGGACTCATTTCTTTTTAATCACTATTGTACCTCCCATGACTAGTAGGATCTGGTACATAGTAGGAATGAATAAATACTTAATGAAGTCATGAACACTCTGAATCACTGAAAACTTTTCTTTCTAAAGTATCTCCACATTTTCTTCACTCTGTTTTACACATAGCAAAATTTCCCAAAATGGGGTTCCTTACAGATGTTTAAAATTGGGGGAGGGGCTGATTCTGGTCCAAGGTGGCAATGCAGGCAGACCCTGAACTCACCTCCTCCACAGGCACAACAAATTTACCCCTATATACAGAGCAATTCCTCCTGAAGAACGGAGGGCTGACTGGACAGCTTCTGCATAACAAAAGATAGAGACCACATAGAGAATGGCAAGAAGAGACACAGTAATAAAGTAATAAAGTAATCACCCCCCTCCAACACTGCAAACTCTAGCTGGGGGCGGGGGGTGGGGGGAACAGTACTAAGGATCTGTGAACAGACTCAATTGTCCTGGGGCACAGAAAAAAAGCCACAGTTTAAAAGGACAAGCAGAATATAAAGGAACTAGCCCTCGAACCCTGCCAAATGGTGGGGAAGCTGTTGGAACTCTCTCTGGGCTGGAGGGGCTGGCAGGTGCCCCAGTTTACATCTGCCCCCCACCTGAAAGCACAGACTGGAGCAAGGTCCAGATGTCATAGCTGGCCTGCTGCCTCAGCAAGCCCTAGGCACAAAGCCCATACCAGCCTAAGATAACCTGGGGCACAGGGGAAAAAAACAACTGTGGTTTTAAAGGGGACTAGAATACAAAAGAACTGTCCTGGAACCTGCCAAGTGGCACGGTAACTGCTGCAACTCTCTCCGGGTCAGAAGGCCTGGCAAACACTACTGTTTACTTTCCCCTCCACCTCGATACTATGGACTGAACAAGAGTCCATGCACCCTAGCCAGCCTACCGCCTCAGCAGACCCTGGGTCCCTAGCCCACCCCAGCCCAAGCCAACCCACTAAGGCGGCCTCAGCACCATGCACATAAGGACACTACTGGCCAGCACACACCACAGCTCCAGACATCTCACCAAGAAGACACAGGCCAAAGCACCCTGGAACACTCCAGGCCCACACCACTTCGGCTCCAGACAACTTGCACAGGCAACCCTGGCACACAGCACTACCGGACATCCCAGCTCATATCTGCATTGGCTCTAGCTGTCCCAGGGGCATCTTGGCCCAAGACCACTTCGGCTACAGCTGTTCTACCAGGGCACCCCCATGCAGAGTACCTCAGGACTTTACCCATCCATACCCCACCTCGCATCCAGCCACCCTGCCAGAGCGTCCCCTACGCAGAGTGCCCCAGAACTCCCCAACCCACGCCCAATTCGGCTCCAGCCGCCCCACCAGGGTGCCTCACAAACCAAGTGCCCTGGGACCAACGTGCACCTTGCCTTGGCTCCAGCCACCTTGCCTGGATGCCCCTGCCCTGAGCACTCCAGGACACCCACTTCAGCTTCAGCTATCGTAACACAGTGCCTTCTGTGAAGAGGGCCCCAGGACTCCTCGGCTTGTGCTAACTTTAGCTTCAGCTGTCCTGCCAGGGCAACCTCCACATGGATAACCTCAGAATCCCCGGGTTTGTACCCACTTCAGCATCAGCTGTCACGCTAGAGCATCCTCTGCACAAAGAGCCCTGGGACCAGGCTGGCCCATACCAACTTCAGTGCCAGCCATCTCACCAGGGCAGACCCAGCCCACACCAGTCACAGCTCCAGCCAACCAACCTAAGTCACCAGGCATACACAGTCTACCCAAAGGATGATATACACAAGACCATACCTTCAACCTTAGGAGAAGTAGCTATTCTGCCTAATTCGGAAACAAACATAGAAAGTCAAGCAATACAAGGAGACAGAGGAATATGTTCCAAATGACAGAACAAGACAAAAATGTCAAAAAAAAAAAAAAACCAACCTAAATAAAACAGAGTTAAGAAATATGCCTAATAAAAAGTTTAAAGAAATGATCATAAAGATCCTCACCAGACTAGACAGAAGAGTGGATGAACTCACTTATAACATCAACAAAGACACAGAAAATATTTTTAAAAATCAGAGTCAAAGAATATAATTAAAATGAAAAATATACCAGAGGGAATCAACACTAGATTAGAATATGCAGAAGAACAGATCAGCTCTCTGGAAGACTGGGTAATGTAAAGCACCCAAACAGGAAAAAAAAAAGAAAAAGAAAAAATAAAACAAAACAAAACAGGATAAGGGACCTCTTGGACAATATCAAGCAAACAAAAACATTCACATCATAGGGATCCCAGAATAAGGAGAGAGAGACAAAGGGGAAGAAAAACTATTTGAAGAAATAATAGCTGAAAACTTCCCTAACCTGGGAAAGGAAACACACATCCAGATTCAGGAAGCACTGAGTTCCAAACAAGCTGAACCCAAGGAGGGCCACACCATGACACAAAATAATTAAAATATCAAAGATTTAAGAGAGAATTTTAAAAGCAGCAAGACAGCAGCACATAGTTATGAACAATGGAAAACAAATGAGGCTTTCAGCTGATTTTTCAGCAAAAACTCTGCAGGCCAGAAGAGAGTGGCATGATATACATAAAGTGATGAAAGGAAAAAACCTACAGCCAAGAATACTCTACCCGGCAAGGTTATCATTCAGAACTGAAGGAGAGATAAAGGGTTTCCAGACAAACAGAAGTTAAAGGAATTCATCACCACTAACTCAGCCTTAAAAGAAATGTTAAAGGCACTTCTTCAAGTGAAAAAGAGAATGCCATAATTAGAAGTAAGAAAATTATGATTAAAAAGATGTAAAATATGATAAAATATACATACAATATAGAGGGGGCATAAAAAATTTCTTTCAGAATGTGTTTGAACTTAAGTGACCATCAACTTAATATAGACCACTATATATTTAGGATGTTACATATAAACCTCATGGTAACCACACACTCAAAACCTATAATAGATACACAAAAAATAAAGATAAAGAAAACATAACACTAAAGAAAATCATCAATCACAAAGAAAGAGGGAAAGAAAAGAATGAACAGAGAAGAACTACAAAAATAAGAAAACAATTAACAAAACTACAGTAAGTACATACCTATCAATAATTACTTTAAATGTAAATTATCTAAATACTCCAATCAAAAGACATAGGATGGCAGAATAGGTTTAAAAAAAAAAAAAGACCCACATATATGCTGCCTACAAGAGACTCAGGCCAGGTCTAAAGATACATACAGATTGAAAGTGAGAGAAGGAAAAGATACTGCATGCAAAAGGAAGCAAAACAAAACAAACAAAAAAAACCCCAGGGTAGCAGTATCAGACAAAATAAAATTTAAAACAAAGACTGTAACAAGAGACAAAAAATGTCCTTATAATGATAAAGGAATCAGTCCAACAAGAGAATATTACAATTGCAAATATCTATGAAACCAACATTAGAGCACCTAAACACATAAACCAAATATTAACAGACATAAAGAGAAAAACTGGAAGAAATACAGTAACAGAGGACTTTAATATCCCATTTACATAAATGGATAAAGCATCCAGGCAAAAAATCAATAGAGAAAGAGTGCCTTTGAACGACACATTAGACCAGATGAACTTAACATCATATAGCCAACCTTCAATCCAAAAACAACAGAAAACACATTCTCTTCAAATGCACATGGAACATTCTCCAGAATAGAGCATATGCTAAGTAACAAGTCTTAATAAATTTAAGAAGACTGAAGTCATATCATGCATCTTTTCCAACCACAATGGTATGAAACTAGAAATCCCAAGGAAAAAAATGGAAAAACACTAACATGCAGAAGCTAAATAACATACTATGAAACAATGAATGAGTCAGACAACAAATCAAAGAGGAGATAAAAAAAAATACATGGAGACAAATTAAAATAGAAACACTATGGTCCAAAATCTTTGGGACACAGCGAAAGCAGTTCTAACAGGCAATTTACAGTGATATAGGCCTACCTCAAGAAACAAGAAAAAATCTTAAACAATCTAACCTTACACCAAACGAACTAGAAAAGGACAAACAAAGCTCAGATTTAGTAGAAGAAAAGAAATAATAAAGACCAGAGAAGAAATAAATGAAATAGAGACCAAAAAAACAAACAAAAAAAAACCCACCGACAACAACATAAAAGATAAAAGAAACCAGGAGCTGCTTCTTTGAAAAGATAAAGAAAATTGATAAAACTTAAGCCAATGAAGGAAAAAAAGAGAGAGAACCTGAATAAATATAATCAAAAAGGAAAGAAAAGAAATAACTACCAACACCACAGAAATACAGGGATTTTAAGAGACTACTACAAAAAATTACATGCCAACAAATTGGATAATGGAGAAAAAATGGATAAATTCCTAGAATATTCTAAAACTGAATCAGGAAGAGAGAGAAAATGTGAACATTCAAATTACTAGAAACAAAAATGAATCAGTAAGCAAAAAACTCCCAAAAAACAAGAGTCCATGGCCAGATGGATTCACAGGTTAATTTTATCAAACAATTTAAAAAAAGTTGGGGGGCCTGGGTGGCTGAGTCAGTTAAGTGATCAACTCTTGATTTCAGCTCAGGTCATGATCTTAGCGTCCTGAGACTGAGCCCCACCTTGGGCTCCATGCTCAGCGGGGAGTCTGCTTAAGGATTCTCTCCCTCCCTCTGCCCCTCCCTCTGCTTGTGCTCTTGCTCTCTCTCTCTAAAATAAATAAAATAAACTTCTAAAAGAAAACAGAGTTAATACCTTTCTCTAACTATTCTAAAAAGCAGAAAAGGAAGTTTCCAAATATATTCTATGAGGCCAGCATTACCCTGATGCCAAAACCAGAGAAAAACACTGCAAAAAAGAAAACTACAAGCCAATATCCCTGATGAACATAAATGCAAAAATCCTCAACAAAATATTAGCAAATTGCATTCAACAATACATTAAAAGGACCATTCACCATGATCAAGTGGGACTTATTCCAGGGGTACAAGGCTGTTTCAATATTTACATATCAATTAATGTGATATGCCACATTAACAAATGAAGGATAAAAATCATATGACCATCTCAAGTAGCTCCATAGAGTGGAAGATGGTGGCTGAGTATGAGGACCCTAAGCCCACCATGTCCCATGAATACAACGAGATGACTATCAAAATCATCCAAAATACTCCAGAAACTGATCTGAAGACCAGTTGAACACACTCCACAACTAAAGGTAGAAAAGAGGCCACACTGAAGAAGCTAGGAATGCGGAGATGCCGACTGGGAAAGAAACAGACAGTGGCCACAGAGGTGGGGAGGGAATCACAGTCACGGAGCAGGGCAAGAGACAGACTAACACATAGGGGAGTGCAAAGGGAAGACAAATCCCCATAGCAATTGGCTTAGAAAGAGAAAAGGCCCAAATTTCCTGAGTTCTTACAACCAGCAGGGTTTAAAGCCAGGAGTTGTAAAGGTCACCATGCTTCAGAGAGCTTGCAAGGCACTGGGGCTGCTCTTGGAGAAAAGGCAGGGCAAACAGCCTGTGAATGTAAAGCATTAAAACAGTAATCTGAAGAGTGCCTGGGTCACACAATGAGGAGGTTACTTGCTCATCAGAAGTTTATCCCACAGAGGCAGCATTCACAGAGAGACCCCTCTGGGAATAAAGGAACTGGCAGGCACCATTTCCCTTCCCCACCCCTAAGCATAAACACACAGCAACCTGCAGGAACCAGCACACCACAACACTTGCTACCTAATTTGCTTACACCAAACCCCACACCCCATACTCTGGTGGAACTACCCATCCCAGTCTCACTTGCCTCACTCCCAACGCAGCAGGCCCCCACTCCCAAAAGACAGGCCCAAACCCCTGCCCACATCCTGTCTCCCAACCTGGGAGTTTTGCAAGGCCTTGGACCTGGTGGAGGTGGTGACAGGTCTTATTCCACAAACAGACCAGAAGACATCTAGTCAAAACACACCACATTCAGGCCAGGGATCAAACACTGCCCACAGCAGGCAAAGAGAACCTCAGCAGGCAAAGAGAACCTCTGCAGATAACTGGCCTAAAGGATAAAATGGTGACAACACAACAGCAAAGCATATGCAACACATACTGGAGACACTCCCAGAAATGCCAGGTCCTGGGGAACAGGGAACATTACACAGCAGGGCACTACTGGATGTCTTCTTCATAAAGCATTACACTCAAGAACAGGAGACATCACTGACTTTCCTAACAAAGAAACAGGCACAGAGACTTACACAAAATGAGAGGACAGAGGAATTTCTCCCAAATGAAAAAAAGGACAAGGCCACAGCCAGATATACAAGCAAAACAGTTATAAATAACATGCCTGATGGAGAATTTAAAGCAGTAATCATAAGGATATTCACTGGACCTGAGAAGAGTGGAGAACATCATTGAGACCATTAACAAAGAGATAAAGAATAACACAGAGATAAAGGGCTCAATAAACAAAATGAGAAACACACTTGATAGAATGAACAGCAGGCTGAAAGAAGCAAAGGAATAAATTAATGACCTAGAAGACAGAGCAATGTAAAATAAGGTGAGCAAAAGAGAGAAAAAAGAATTACGCAAAACAAGAACAGATTTTGGGAACTCAGTGACTCCGTGAAACATAATAACACTAGTATTATAGGAGCCTCAGAAAAAGAGGAGAAAAGGGGGCAGAGAATTTATTTGAAGAAATAATAGCTGAAAACTTGCCTAATCTGGAGAAGGAAACAGATATCCAGATCAGGAGGCACAGAAACCCCCAACAAAATCAATAAAAGCAGATCCACATCAAGACATATTGTCATTAAAATGGCAAAATATAGTGATATAGGAAAAATATTAAAAGGAGCAAGAGGAAAGAAAACAGCTACACACAAAGGAAACCCCAATAGGTTATCAGGGGATTTTTCAGCAGAAACTTTCCAAGCCAGAAAAGAATGGCATGATATATTCAAAGCACTGAATGGGAAAAACCTGCAAATAAGAATACTCTATCTTATGTTAGAAGGCTAACATTCAGAATAGAAGGAGAGAGAAAGAGTTTCCCAGACAAACAAAAACTAAAGGAATTCATGACCACTAAACCATCCCTGCAAGAAATATTAAAGGGGACTCTTTAAGTGGAAATGAAAGACCAAAAATCGCAATATGAAGGTAGGAAACACAAAAGCAGTAAAAATGAATATTTTGTAAAACATCAATCAAGAAACTCACAAAATATAAGTATGTAAAATACGACACCATACCTAAAATGTGGGGAGGAGATGAGTAAAGAATGGATTCAAACTTAAATGACCATCAACTCAATATAGACTGTGATATGCAGACAATGTTATATGCAAAAACCAATGATAACCACAAAACAAAACCATTAATAAATATGCAAAGGATCCAAATATGTCACTAAAGAAAACCAGCACACCATGAAAGACAGAAAGGCAAGAAAGCATCAGAGAAGATCTTTAGAAATAACCATAAAGCAAGTGATAAAATGACAATAAATATATACTATCAATAATTACTATGAATGTAAACGGACTAAACATTCCAATCAAAGACATGGGCTGACAGAATGGATGAAAAAAAGACCAATACCCATCTATATGCTGCCTACAAAAGACTCATTTCAGACCTAAAGACACTTGCAGATTAAAAGTGAGGGGATGGAGAAACATCTATCATGCAAATGGAATGTCAAAAGAAAGATAAAGTAGGAATATGTATATGAGACAAAACGAACATTAAAACAAAGACTGTAACATAAGACAAAAGACACTATATAATAATAAAGGGGACAATCTAACAATTAGATATAACAACTGTAAATATTTGTGCCCCCAATGTGGGAGCATCCAAATAAATAAAACAGTTAATAACAAACATAAAGGAACTAATGGACAATAATAAAATAGTAGGGGATTTTAATATCCCATTTACATTGATGGACAGATCATCTAAACAGAAAATCAACAAGGAAAAAATGGCTTTGAAGAACACACTGGACCATATGGATTTAACAGACATATACAGAACATTCCATCCTAAAACAGCAGAAAACACATTCTTTTTCAAGTGCACATGAAACATTTTTCAGAACAGATCACATATTAGGCCACAAAACAAGCCTCAACAAATTCAAGAAGATTGAAGTCATACCATGCATTTTTTCTGACCACAATGCAATGAAACTAGAAGCCGACCACAAGAAAAAATCTGGAAAGAACACAAATACATGGAGGTTAAGTAACATGCTACTACACCATCGTTTAAGCAGGAAATAAAACATATTTAAAAAGTACATGGAAACAAATAAAAATGAAAACACAAAGGCTGGGATGCCTGGGTGGCTCAGTGGGTTAAGCATCTGCCTTCAGCTCAGGTCATGATCCCAGGGTCTTGGGATCAAGTCCCGTATCGGGCTCCTTGCTCAGCAGGGAGCTTCTCCCTCTGCCTCTGCCTGCCGCTCCCCCTGCTTGTGCTCTCTCACACTCTCTCACAAATAAACAAACACACAAATAAAAAAATTCTTTAGAAAATACAAAGGTTAAAAACCTTTGGGATGCAGCAGAAGCGATCGTAAGAGGAAAGTCTACAGCAATACAGGCCTACCTCAAAAAGCAAGAAAAATCTTGAACAACCTAACATTCCACCTAAAGGAGCTAAGGAAAAAAAAAAATCTTAAACCAGCAGAAAGAAGAAAATAATTAAGATTAGAGAAGAAATAAATGATACAGAAACTAAAAAAAAAAAACAAAAAACAAAAAACAGGTCAATGAAACCAGGAGTTGGTTCTGTGGAGAAGAAAAAAAAAAAACAACAATAAAACTGATAAACTTATAGCCAGAGTCATCAAGAAAAAAACAGAAAAGACCCAAATAAATAAAATCACAAATGAGAGAGGGGAAATACCACCACAGGATTACAATTATAAGAAAATATTATGAAAAATTATATGCCTAGAAGAAATGGATAAATTCCTAGAAATACAACCCACCAAAACTGAAACAGGAAGAAATTGAAAATTTGAACAGACTGATAAACAGAAAAAAAAAACTGAGTCAATAATCAAAAAACTCCCAATAAAAAAAAGTCCAAAAGCAGATAGCTTCAAAGGCAAATTCTACCAAAAATTTAAAGAAGAATTAATACCTATTCCATTCTTCTCAAACTATTTCAAAAAATAGAAAAGGAAGGAAAATTTCCAAATTAAGAGGCCAGCATTACCCTGATACCAAAACAAGATAAAGACACCACAAAAAAAAAAAAAAAGAGAACTAAAGGCCAATATCTCTGATGAACATAGACATAAAAATCCTCAATGAAATACTAGCAAACTGAATCCAACAATACATTAAAAAAAAATCATTTACCATGATCAAGTAGGATTTATTCCTGAGTTTCAAGGGTGGTTCAATATCTGCAAATCAATCTGATATATCGCATAAATAAGAGAAAGGATAAGAACCATATGATCATTTCCGTATATGCAGAAAAAGCATTTCACAAAGTACAACATCCATACACAATAAAAGCCCTCAACAAAGTAGGTTTAAAGAGAACATACCTCAACATAATAAAGGCCATATATGAAAAATCCACAAATAATATCATCTTCAATGGGGAAAATCTGAAAACCTTTCCCCTAAGGTCAGGAACAAGACAAAGATGTCGACTCTAACCACTTTTTTAAATTTAAAATCAATTAATAATTAACATATCATGTATTTTTTTTAAGATTTTATTTATTTATTTGACAGAGAGAAACAGCGAGAGAGGGAACACAAGCAAGGGGAGTATGAGAGGGAGAATCAGGCTTCCCGCTGAGCAGGGAGCCCGATGCAGGGCTCGATCCCAGGACCCTGTGATCATGACCTGAGCTGAAGGCAGACGCTTAACGGCTGAGCCACCCAGGGGCCCCTAATTAACATATCATGTATTATTTGTTTCTGGGGGTATAGGTCTCCGATTCATTAGTCTTATATAATACCCAGTGCTCATTACAACACATACCTTCCCCAATGTCCATCATCCAGTTACCCCATCCCTCCACATCCCCCCACTTCCCTCCCCTCCAGCAACCCTCAGTTTGTTTCCTAAGATTAAGAGTCTCTTATGGTTTCTCACCCTCTCTGGTTTCATCTTGCTTTATTTTTTCCTCTCTTCCCCTATGATCCTCTGACTTGTTTCTTAAATTCCACATATCCATGTGATATGATAATTATCATTCTCTGATTGACTTATTTTGCCTAGCATAATACCCTCTAGCTTCATCCACATCATTGCAAATGGCAAGATTTCAATTTTTGATGGCTGCATAATATACCATGGTGGGTGTGTGTGTGTGTGTGTGTGTGTGTGCATACCACATCTTCTTTATCCATTCATCTGTCAAAGTACATCTGGGCACTCTCACTACTTTTATCCAACATAGTACTGGAAGTCCCAGTCACAGCAATCAGACAACAAAAAGAAATAAAAGGCATCCAAATTGGTAAGAAAGAAGTAAAATTATCACTCTTTGCAGACATGATGCTATACACAGAAAACCCCAGAGATTCTACCAAAACACTGCAAGAACCAATAAATTCAGTAAAGCAGCAGGATACAAAATCAATGCCCAGAAATCAGTTGCATTTCTATACACTAAAAATGAAGCAAAAGAGAGAAATCAAGGCATCGATCCCACTTACAATTGCACTAAAGACCATAAGATACCTAGGAATAAACCTAACCAAAGAGATAAAGGATCTGTCCTCTGAAAACTATAGAACATTTACGAAAGAAATTGAGGAAGACAAAAAGAAATGGAAAAACGTTCCATGCTTATGTACTGAGGAACAAATATTGATAAAATGGCTATGCTACTTAGAGCAATCTACATTCAATGCAATCCCTATTAAAATACCATCAACATTCTTCACAGAGCTGGAACAAATAATCCTAAAATTTGTATGGAACCAAAAAAGACCTCGAACAGCCAAAGGAATGTTGAAAAAGAAAAACAAAGCTGGAGTCATCACAACTGCAGACGTCAGGCTGTATTACAAAGCTGTAATCATTAAGACAGTACAGTACTGGCACAAAAACAGACACATAGATCAATGGAACAGAATAGAGAACCCAGAAATGGATCCTCAACTCTATCATCAAAAAAAGCAGGAAAGAATAACCAATGGAAAAAAAGACAGTCTCTTCAACAACTGGTGTTGGGAAAATTGGACAGCCACATGCAGAAGAATGAAACTGGACCACTTTCTTACACCATATAAAAATGAACTCAAAATGGATGAAGGAACTAAATGTAAGATAGGAATCCATCAAAATCCTTGAGGAGAACACAGGCAGCAACCTCTGTGACCTTGGCTGCAGCAACTCCTTGCTAGACACATCTCCAAAGGCAATGGAAACAAAAGCAGAAATGAACTATTGAGACTTCATCAGGATAAAACACTTTTGCACAGCAAAGGAAACAGTAGACAAAACCAAAAGACAACCGACAGAATGGGAGAAGATGTTTACAAATGTCTTATCAGATAAAGGGCCAGAATCTGCAATCTATAAAGAACTCATCAAACTCAACACCCAAAAAACAAATAATCCAATCAACAAATGGGCAGAAGACATGAACAGACATTTCTCCAAAGAAGACATATAGCTAACTGACACATGAAAAAATGCCCAACATCACCCCACACCAGGGAAATACAAATCAAACCACAAAGAGATACCACCTCACACCGGTCAAAATGGCTAAAATTAACAAGTCAGGAAACAACAGATGTTGGCGCATATGTGGAGAAAGAGGAATCCTCTTATACTGCTGGCGGGAATGCAAACTGGTGCAGCCACTCTGGAAAACAGTATGGAGGTTCCTCAAAGAGTTGACAATAGAGCTACCCTATGACCCAGCAAATTGCACTACTGGGTATTTATTTAAAGGCTACCAACACAGTGATTCAAGGGGGCACATGCACCCCAATGTTCATAGCAGCAATGTCCACAATAGCCAAAATATGGAAAGATCCCAGATGTTCATCGACGGATGAAGGGATAAAGAAGATGTGGTAAATATATATACAACGGAATATTAGTCAACCATCAAAAAGAATGAAATCTTGCCATTTGCAATGATGTGGATGGAATTAGACAGTATTATGCTAAATGAAATAATTCAGTCAAAGAAAGACAAATACCATATGATTTCACTCACATGTGGAATTTAAGAAACAAAACAGATGAACATAGGGAAAGGGAAGGAAAAATAAAGCAAGATGACAACAGAGAAGGAGAAAAACCATACGAGACTCTTAGCTCTAGGAAACAAACTGAGGGCTGCTGGAGGGTCAGTGGGTGGGGGTATGGGGTAACTGGGTGATGGGCATTAAGGAGGGCACTAGATGTAATGAGCACTGGGTATTATATGCAACTGATGAATCACAAAACTCAACCCCTAAAACTAATAATACAATATATGTTAACTAAATTGAATTTAAATAAAACATTAAAAAATTAAAACTATTGGGACTACAACAAAAAAAAATCTTCTGCACAGTGAGGGAAACAATCAACAAAACTAAAAGGCAACCTACAGAATGGGAGAAGATATTTGCAAGTGACATAGGCAATAAAGGGTTATTATCCAAAATATATAAAGAACTTATATAATTCAACACCAAAAAAAACAAATAATCCAATTAAAAAATGGACAGAAGACACGAACAGACTTTTCTCTAAAGAAGATATAGACGGCCAACAGGCACGTGAAAAGATGCTCATCATCACTTATCATCAGGGAAATGCAAATCAACACTACAATGAGATATCACCTCACACCAGTCAGAATGGCTAAAATAATCAACATAAGAAACAAGTGTTGATGAGGATGTGGAGAAAAAGGAACCCTCCTGCACTGCTGGTGGGAATGCAACCTGGTGCAGCTACTCTGGAAAACAGTATGGAGGTTCCTTGAAAAGTTAAAAATAGAATACCCTAAGATCCAGCAATTGCACTCTGGCTATTTACCCAAAAAATACAAAAACACTAATTCAAAGGGATACATGCACCCCTATGTTTATAGCCCCATTATTTCAAATAGGCCAGATATGGAAGCAGCCCACGTGTCCATTGATTGATGAACGGATAAAGAAGATGAGACAGACAGATACAGATATATAGATATAAATGTATATATAATGGAATATTATTTAGCCATAAAAAATAATGAAATCTTGCCATTTGCAGTGACATGGATGGAGCTAGAGAGTACAATGCTAAGTGAAATAAGTCTGTCAAAGAAAGACAAATACCTTATGATTTCACTCATACGTAGAAGAAACAGAACAAATGAGCAAAAGGAAAAAAAAAAGAGAGAGAGAGAGAGGCAAACCAAGAAACAGACTCCTAACTACAGAGAATAAACTGATGGTTATCAGAAGGGTGTTGGGTGAAGGAATGGGTGAAATAGGTGATGGGGATTAAGGAATACACTTGTGATGAGCACCAGGTGATTAAAATTAAAACTTTTTAAAAATCATATCGTCTCAACAGGTACAGAAATAGCATTTGACAAAATTCAACCTTCATTCATGATATATGTGGAATCAAAAAACACACACACAAAAATCAAAAACACACCCCAAATACAGAGGTCAAACAGATGGGAGGAGGTAGGCAAAATGGGTGAAGGGGAGTGGGAGGTACAGGCTTCCAATCACCAAATGAATAAATCACAGCAATGAAAGGTACAGCATAGGGAATACAGTCAATGGTATTATAATAGTGGTATATGGTGACAGATGCTAGCTGCAGTTTTGGTGAGCACAACATACAAAGTTGTTGAATTACTGTTACTATGTTGAATTACTGAAACTAATTTTTTTTAAAGAGTTTTTTATTTATTTATGTGACAGAGAGACAGCCAGCGAGAGAGGGAACACAGCAGGGGAGTGGGAGAGGAAGAAGCAGGCTCCCAGTGGAGGAGCCCGATGTGGGACTCGATCCCCGAACGCCCGAACGCCGGGATCACACCCTGAGCCGAAGGCAGACGCTCAACGACTGCGCTACCCAGGCGCCCCTGAATTACTGAAACTAATTTAACACTGTGTGTCAATCATACTTCAATTAAAAAAACTTTTTTGGGAAAAAAAAAAGTTCTACAGGTAATACTGATACCACCCCCATTTGGATTATTAGCGCAAGGATTCTAAGTTAAATTTCTGGTAATTACTCGAACTAAGGTATACTGCCTAAGGGAAAAGAGCTGATTGGCCTAGGATTGCAAATTCAGTTTTAAATTGAAAGTTAGCAACAAAATCAGAGATAAATGACCAAAAAAGACAAATAACCACAAAGGCTAAATCACAGGGATTTGATAAAAAAAAAACTACTACTACTACTCCAGGATACATACTGAGAGTCAGAACAGATATATCTCAACGACCATCACAAACTATAGCAGAGTAATGGACTGATGATCTTGAATCATAAATATCATAGTGGTTTATCAGTGTATTTATGGAGTATATCCAATGTACTCAGAGCAGAGTAGGCAAAGTGGGGCTATCAAAAGAAGTACCAGATATTTAGCAGGCATTCAACCAATATTTGAGTTCATTAGCTAAATGAATGAAAGCATAGTATGGTCTCTACCCTCAGGAGCTTACAATGTAGTAGAAAGATAAAAGAAATATAAAAGAAACTTAATTATTAGATAATTTGAATACAGTTACCCTTGAACAAGGCACTGATCACCTGCACAGTCTAAAATCCACCTATAACTTTGACACCCAAGAATTTAACCATTAATAACCTACTCTTGACTGGAAGCCTTACCAATAGCATTAAATAGACAGTGAACACATTTTTTGTAAGCTATATATATTATATTCTGTATTCTCACAATAAAGCTAGAGAAAATATTGAGAAAATCATAAAATACATTTACAATACTGTACTATAAAATATCCGCACATAAGTGGACCCACACAGCTCAAACCCATGTTGTTCAAAAGTCAACTGTATGTCAAGTTGTTGAGAAATCACTGAAGTTCCTGAATGACTGAACATACACAACAGCTGCCAATCAATCTGAGCAATAGGATGCAAGTATTAAATTGCAAATCCTACCAGGTCAGTGGGAGTAAGTGAATTCGCCTGGAGTGGAACAGTGAGGGCTTATTTTACCTATTTCAAAATCTCTTCCTATATTTTACTACTTTGATATGGCCTGGTGAGGGAGGTGTATCAGTTAAAAAGGTTTTATTTCTTAAAGTATAAATACATACACACTTAAGGGTTAAACCTGTCTGTAGCTTAATGTCATTAATTCAGTGAAATATATTGCTTTCTTTTTAATCACCAGTCAAATCACCCTCACTGATGATTTCAGAAGATGAGGTACCCGGAGAAGGAAATTCAAACCGGAGGAGGCTGTTAGGAAGGTAGCTAAAGGCGTGCAGGTGAGGCAGCAATAGAAAAATGGCCTACTCTTGTCTCCATAGACTCTCCTACCTTAAAAGCATCAGCTACAACATTTGAAACCACCCCAACTGCTCCATTTCTTTTATGTGTCTGGAACTGTTAATGCCTGATAAATCCTATATACTACCATGCTTGCATTTAGTAAACAGTTTGATTAATAATACTCATTTTACTCACACTTGATAACTTTCTCACCTCTTAAATAGACTTCTCTAAGTCAAGATTATTGTGAAGATAAATTCAAAATAACTTTTAAGGAATCAGGAAGCTTGAGGTAGAATTTAGATCTTACTTTATTACCTTTTATTTTATTTTTTATTACCTTTATCACATTGCATCTATTTAGTATATCCTCTTCACACCTCCACACTGACTTGCAATATAAAATTAAATGTTTACATAAAATAATGTTCAGCCCCAATAAAACTGTAAAAAGATGACTTTTTAAAATGCAGTAAATATTTAAAAGATATTTTGAAATGATAAATAAAAATCAACATGAATCCAGTGACATTATCCACATTATTTAAAATATCACATTATTATATACCCCACAAAAGAGTTCAATGCAAAATAAATGTTGCCTGATATGTTACATTCAGTTTGTGTCTTTACCTCTATTCTCAGGCAGATATTTTCTCTTAAAAAGTAATGCTTTAACTGTCCCTTATGAAGACATCTTATTCATTGTTACTGCATATTTATCATTTATGACTGTTCATTAGTAATTAAGTATTTCTGAAGTTTTAGGGTAAAATCATATTATATTCATTCATACAAAATACTCTTAATTTTTAAAATGTCAGTATTTGTTATACTATTTTTAAGTAGTTTGCTAAACTGAGTGTTTTGTAGGTTAAACACACACACAAAAAACTACTTCTACTTCCTAAGCTGATAAGAACTTAGCTCATTCCTATACCAGATATTAAAACCTTAAGGGTTAATCCTCATCATCTTTGAGAATTTCTATAGAATGGGTCAACTATACTGCACTTGCATTTGTAAATTAGTTTGCCCAGCTGCTTAATCAGGAATAATGCAAAGAAATCAGACTCTCATTTCATGGCAAATAAACTGATAATTTTTTTTCAACCTGTATAAAAATTGATCTGCAAATGCATATGGAAAAGGAATACAATGTTTAACTGGCAGGACTGCTAAAGTACTGACAACTAAACAATGCCATAAATACTCCTATCTTAGCAATCGTCCAAATGTTAACTTCTAGAGAATTTTGACTGATACACTGAAATAATTCATGCCAATTAGATTATATAATTTTTGCCACTTTTGAGACAAAATATATCAATTTAAAAAGTGTCTGTTTATATCACTTGCAAATGTCTATATACTAAAATTGCTACAGCCTGTAAGGTACATACTACTTAGAAAACACAACTGGTCACACATTGCCCTTTTCAGGTATATTCATATAAAGATAGAAATCAATATTTGTAGCATCACTAGGTCTGATTAGCAAATGTCACCCATGTAGGCATGACTGTCAAATCAATAGCCAAAGTGTGCCCTTGACTATAATCACCATCATAACTGAATAATCTGTAAATTAGATCACAAGTTGTAATCCCCCATCCACCACCAAAACATGCCCTGTAATATATGGTGCTTCCAAAAGAAACACAACCGCATGTGCCACATCAATAGGTTCTCCAAACCTCCCAAGAGGGATATTTTTCTTTAAGTGTTCTTCTTTCAAGTCTTTCGTCATATCTGTGTGAACAAATCCTAAAAGAGAAATGTTTATTTAGTTGAAAAGGGTAGACAGTAAGCCATCTGCTCAATTTTAAATAAAAATAAATTTGAGAAAAAAATTTGAGATTATTAACAAACTTGTTTAGGAAATACAGAGTTCTGCTAGCAATCAAGTAACCAAGTCTACATTTTTTTTTTAAGATTTTATTTATTTATTTATTTATTTGACAGAGAGAGACAGCCAGCAAGAGAGGGAACACAAGCAGGGGGAGTGGGAGAGGAAGAAGCAGGCTCCTAGCAGAGAAGCCTGATGTGGGGCTCAATCCCAGATTGCCGGGATCACGCCCTGAGCCAAAGGCAGACGCTTAATGACTGTGCCACCCAGGTGCCCCCCAAGTCTACATTTTTATTCAGTTTAACTCAATGAACATTTACTGAACACCAAAACATTTGACTCCCAAATATTTGGCCCAACTCCTAGCACAATGTAAGTGGTAGATACAAACATGAATAAAAATTCCATTCCTTAGGAAACCTGTAGTTTATGGAAGAAACTATCCCTAAATATAATAAAAGGTCATCTGGTTAACAAAGTACCACAAAGAAGTAATTTTCACTTGATTGGAGGTAGAGGGGTAATAGGGTTAGAGGGAAGAAAAGTGGTCATGTGAACTGATTTGGCAGTTCTGACAAAAATTAGTTTTGTTTGCTATAGGTAAGATAGCTGATGATCAGAAAGACCAGTATTTCTGAGAGTCATATAAGAAAAAAATCTCATAGAATGATCCTATTCTGATGCAAGTACATACTGAAAATTCAAAATTTAACATGGCATTGGTAAATGAAATGAAGTTCAAAGAGTACATTTTCTAAAGTACACGGTTCTGTTGTATAAAGTATGACATAATACATTAAACAACCAATTCTAAATGATTCATTTTATAGATCTATGCCAGAACTATAAATTAAGAAAATCTTGTGAGATTAGTCTGAGACAAATACATATTACCAATAAAATACTCAACTTACAAAATCAGTATACTGTACACTACTCATTTAAACTTTTAAAAAGAGAGCAAATAATTAGTCCTCATGAAATTAACAAGAGATTTTTTATTTTAAGGTCATGAAAAATACATAGACAAAAAGTCAGACATGTGAAGTGAAAGTTTAATGTGCAACCTCAAGAATAGTTTTCAAAAAAAAAACCAGTTTTCAGACTGGCTTATGTTAAAATTAAATCATTTGTTATTCAAACCGTAAATCAACCTAAATACACTGTCATTTAAAGTATCAGGATAAATGTGAACTGAACACTATATTAAGAATTAAAATTAGGATGGCTCGCCTGGGTGGCTCAGCCGATTAAGCAGCTGCCTTCAGCTCAGGTCATGATGCTAAGATCCTGGGATCCAGTCCCACATCTGGCTCCTGGCTCAGCAGGGAGCCTGCTTTTCCCTCTGCCTGCCACTCCCCCTGCTTGTGTGCCCTTGCTCTCTAATTAAAAAAAAACAAAAGAAAGAATTAACATTAGGTCACTGGTTTATTATGTAATACTATGTTATTTAATTTTTCTTTGCCTTTGGTTTCACTTAAAAATATTTAAACAGTTTAAGTCTTATGAGAAATAATCATAGATTTTTCTATTGTGAATCCTACAACAGTGACAGCTTTTTGCTTTTTTTTTAAAGATTTTATTTATTTATTTGACAGAGAGACAGCCAGTGAGAGAGGGAACACAAGCAGGGGGAGTGGGAGAGGAAGAAGCAGGCTCCTAGCAGAGAAGCCCGATGTGGGGCTCGATCCCAGAATGCCGGGATCATGCCCTGAGCCGAAGGCAGACGCTTAATGACTGCGCCACCGAGGCGCCCCCAGTGACAGCTTTCTTACGGAAAAACTAGAAATAAGCTGAATGTCTTTCAAAAAGGAACTATTTAAAGAAATCATGGTATAGCCATACTGCAGAACAATATGCAGTTATTAAAAAAAATGCCATGAAGGACATTTAAAAGAGCAAAATAGTATTTGCATATAAAAAGAAAACAAAAAATATATATACTAATGACTAAAACCACCAAAATATTAACAATGACTATCAGTAAATACTAGATTTACAAGTGATGATTTTTTACTTTCTTCTCCATACTTGTCTGTACTTTCCAAATTGTCTACAATATATGCATATTATTTTGATATTCAAATAAAAAGTTATTGAAAAAGATGCACAGTTACTAAAAAAGATGCACAATACTGTCTATAATGAGGACCTGGAATAAAAAAATAATGTTACATTATTTGTGTGTTTCATTGTGAGATTATATTGTGAAGTATGACCTCCTCTGCCATTAAATCTCACCACATTTATTTTAAAAGTCCACCCCATTTACTTAATCCCTTTCATCTTTAAGAACAATGAGATGGCCAGAGGCATGCAAGAATAAAGAGAAGTAGCTGACACAGATAATAACACTAGATAACCAGCCTCTGCAGAATTTCAAGTCAACTGTAAATGAAACCTCATCTACAAGTGATGAGTCATAATAATCAATAGGCAATCCAATTACCTTAAAAAGCACTATCATGGGACTTCCTGATATCCAGTTTTATGTCTTTGGACACACTTATTTTCAAAAATACCTCAGAGTGTATTAGGAAAAAAAAAATCATCTCACATGTTCAAAAAGCTGATGAATTAAAATTACGAATGTTAACATTTAAAGATCACATTATCTTCTCAAGGAGTTCATGATACACTTACTTTATTCTAAGGTTGTTTTGAATTCTGGCAAAATTGGCATAAAATATTTCCCCACTAACTCTCAACACCCTCAGCAGAAAATCAATAATGTGTTTTAATTAAAAAGAAAAAAGAAAAAACTCAGGGCACCTGGTTGGCTCAGTCGAGTGTCCAACTCTTGATTTCAGTTCATGATCTCAGGGTCGTGGGGTCAAGCCCCCCATCAGTCTCCTCGCTCAGCAGGGAGTCTCCTTGAGATTCTCTCTCTCCCTCTACCCTTCCCCCAGCTCTTTCTCTGTGTCTCTCAAGTAAATAAATCATTTTTTTAAATTTTTCCAAAAAACTACAGTAAAAATGTTTTGCAAGAAAGACCTTGTAATGATGAGTTAACAAATTCCAGGCTCAACTTCTGGTGAGCTTTTTCTGGTTCTGGTGACTTTTTCTCAAAAGCAGCATTTTGTGATAAAAAGACCACTGGGTTAGGACACATTAAGCTAGATTTTGGTTCCCCGTTCTGCTGATACTATCAAAGCTATGACCCAAGCACAGTCATGTACCACCTAAAACTGTATGACTGTTTCTGTATCATAAAATAAGTGAAGTAGATTGAAAATGATGGATCCCTGAGATGTCTTTTAGCTCTACAAAACTATGATTCGAAGAGGAAAAGTATGCCTCATAAATGACAACTTTCCTTGAAAGTTAGGAAACTGAGCTCCCCTACAAGGATCCTCAGTTTCTACGTTGGTAGCTGGGTAGATAATTAAAATAGCTCCAATTCAGGAAGCACTGATGCTAATCTAGGTTTTTATTCATTCTCTGTAGAAAGAAACAGATTTACCCAGCTTCTGGGTGGATGTCAGTCCTTACGTGTTTGTCCTTTAAGAGACAGAGTAAGGCCACACAATTTGTGAGAGGCCTTTGGAGGAATTTCCGCCTTGGGGAAAAAAGGCAGACCTAGAATAGAGTGTGAGGTACAGAAAGGCAAACCTTGGACAGGAAGAGAGATTTAGACAGTGAGACAAGTTTAAGAACTATTCCAGTGAGATGGAAAGAAATCTTATGCCACACAGATATAGGCCATGAGGACAGATTATAGTCTTCCAAAAACAACCAAGTAAGCCAGACACATGGAATAAAGGCTAATATCTTGAAGCTTTTGATAAGGTCTTGTTCAACATTACAGTCTAGATTCAGCCCTGCCATATAGTCTGTGTCCATGTTAGGTCAAATTTGAGAAGGAGAAAGAGGTCCCATCTGAATCCAGCAATGATTGCAAGAAGTCCAGAACTGGAATCATGATGTTCAGGCACCCACCTCACATGAAGACTCTCCCTCTACCCCTCACCTGGAAGATAAGGGTGTTATTTCACAAGGGGAAGTCTACCACAGACTCTCCCCAGGTCTGTAAATGGAGAGTTATAATGACAATCCTCATGAGACAGCTGCTAGCTAACCCTGAATGCTAGACAGAAAGACTAAAATAAAGTGGGCATCAGAGGCCAAGTTGAAAGGAAGGGATTAATTCACCAATACTGGCTTTTCCTCTTTGATTATGATGTTTGATATGGAGACCGAGAACATATCCAAAGACTCAAGAGCCTTTCTCTAATCATTATCAGCAGTTTTTTTTTAATTAACAGACTTATTTTTAGAGCAGATTTAGACTGAGCATAAAGTAGAGGGGGCTCCCATATACTCCCTTATCACATTGCCCTTATTTTCCCCAATTATTTATAGCTTGCCTTAGGGTGGTACATTTGATGGTCCAGTATGGATACATTATTAAGTAAAGTCCATAGTTTACAATAGCATTCACCCTTTGGCTGGTATAGTTCCATGTTCTGACAAACATATAATGTATCCACCATTACAGTATCATACAGAATAATTTTACTACCCTAAAAATCTATCTGCAGCTTTTAAAAACTCATAGAAATCTTTAGCAAATTTATCAGAAATCAGATAAAAAATGTGAAGCTAATCTCTAATGACTCCGGGCTGTACCAAATTTCAATATCATTTTATGCTATAGCTCATAAACCATGGGACCCTCATTTATATATTCACAACCCAGGTCACTGCATATCAACAGCCTTTTGGATTCTCCATCCACATATCACAGGACCTGAGCAGAGATATTAACAGTCCTTAACCATTTCACATACTCATTTCTGTGCTTGTATTGCTCTCCAGTTTGTGCTCTCTCCTTAGCCCCATAGGACTCTCTTCCGTATCATTCTGTCACTTTATTTATAAAATTCTGGAAATTTTGCTCTCCCACTCACTTTATTACATATGTATTTACAATGCCTTTCAAGCTGGGTTATGAAAATTAGTAACTACCAGGAGGTGCCACTGTCTAACAAATGATGTTATTGATCACTTGTTGGACAATTGGAGGCTTCAAGATGGAAACGAAGTTATCACTCCTTAAACCAACAAACAAATAACTGAAATGACATGCACTCGACTTAGAACAAGGCTACTTCTACTTTAGTTCCACATACATGACTCAGTATATCTTTTTTAAAAAGGTACAGATAGGAACGCCTGGGTGGCTCAATCAGATAAGCATCTGACTCTTGATTTCGGCTCAGGTCATGATCTCAGTGCTGTGAGATCAAGCCCTGTGTCAGGCTCCGCACTGGGTGTGGAGCCTGCTTAAGTTTCTCTCTCTCCCTTTCCCTCTGTCCCACCCCTACTCTCTCCCTCTCTAAAAAAAATAATAAAAATAAAAAAGGTACAGATACATTCTTCCACATAAAAGTACACAGTTCTTGTCCAATGAGAATTTATATTTGATAAATTCTAGAGAAAATGTATTTCTTTTATCCATTTTTTTTTGGCTAGATATATAAATAGCATCTCATTTCCACATTACTTGATCACTATTTTAGTTTTGAAAGCTTTTATATACAACACAGACCATATATTTAAATAAGACACCGGGATTTTGGCCTATCACCAATATTAACAATTACAGAATGTATACTATTTGATACATCTACTGGTTCAGGTTTTGATGCTCTGCTATATAGAAAGAATTAAAATAACCCCAGACACTTTTTTTTTAAAGGAGAACAAACAAGGCTGTTGCCAAAAACTAGACCAAGATTTTAACCAGAACAAATTTGTATATCCTTTTTTTTTTTTAAGATTTTATTTATTTATGTGACAGAGAGACAGCCAGTGAGAGAGGGAACACAGCAGGGGAGTGGGAGAGGAAGAAGCAGGCTCCCAGCAGAGGAGCCCGATGCGGGACTCGATCCCGGAATGCCGGGATCACGCCCTGAGCCAAAGGCAGACGCTTAACGACTGCGCTACCCAGGCGCCCCCAAATTCGTATATCTTAATATTATGTTAGTAATACTAAGTGTACAGGGAAGCAGTGTAAAAAATCAATTCCACACCAAACAGCACGTAAGAGGACCCAGAATAATACCTGTTTTGAGTAGCTGCCAAGCTTACACAAACATTTGTCAACAAGGTTTTCTCCAAGTAGTAAGCATAAAAGATCTTCAACTTAAGAAAGGGGGGAGGGGTGGACACTTAAGGTACCCTACAGAAATAAATACAATGCTGTACTATTTGTCAAAATTTAAAATGCATATTCCCTTTGGGTCCTGGCAATTCTATATCGAATATGGAAGCAATTCTATATCGAATATGGAAGCAATTCTATATCGAATATGGAATCAACTCCAAGATATATTGCATTATGAATAAAGAAGATACAGAACACTGAATAGTATGATACAACTTGTATTTTCTTTTTACATACATATTTATATATTCATATAAATAGACTTATATATTTATACATTCACATAGACATATATTTTATATGTATACACACACACACATTTTATTGGCTTGTACATGAAATGCCAAAGACATTAGTTAACAGTAATTGCTTTTGAGGAAAGAAACTAGATGATTTGGGGAGAGAAGACTCACTTTTCAATATGCCTTTTTGTACTTCTGAATTTTGCACCATGTTTGTATTATCTATTGAGAACACATTTTTTTAAAGTAATGTATCCATTATAGTTTCTACTTTTTTAAAGATTACTGTATTTTTTATTTATTCAAGAGTGAGTGAGACAGGGAGAGAGCGAGAGAGCGTGTGCGCGCGCGCGCGCGAAAGAGAAGGAGCGGGGGTAGGGGCAGAGGGATTGGTGCTAAACTAGCAGGGATTAGGGAAATATCAAAGCGTCCTGATAACCTTTGTACTCTGTTATGTGCCTTCAGCTTGGTTCACTGTTCAGTCACAGAGACTAGCTAAATTCAAGCATTCCAAATCCATGAACATTTGATAAATGACTGTGGTTTAGATACAACCATTTTAGAAAAAAAGAAAAAGAAAAAAAATAATCCAAAACTTGACTACTGTCACTGTGACACTGCTTTCTGTTTGTGTATACTTATGCAACCTGATTGATTCTAGTGTTAGCCTAGTTTAGCCATATACACAATAGATTATTTGTGATTTGGGGCTTCATGTATTTGCTTCCCTCTATTAAGGGATTGCAGTAGTGTGGGTGATGAAGAGTTAATTCTAGTTCATAATGATTTAAGAATTGGATGATTTAAGGGTAATACACGTTTCTAACTCACAATAATTCAGCAGATTTCCTGGAGTGTCTCCTATATACAAGGGTCCAAAATTATAAAAAATGAGTAAGGTATTTCTGCTACAAGGAGCTAAGTACTGTGAGAAGGACAGGTATATAAACAAATAATTACAAAGCTGTATGATGGATGTAAAGTAGAGGAACATACATGATGTTATGGAAACAATGAAGAAGGAATGCTTAATTTTGTCAGAGTGAATCAGTTGTCAAGGCAACAAGCTAAATAGTGGGGAATCCAGTTTGTATACAAAGGGAAGTTTTAGGAGTGTTATGGAAGCATGTTTGTATAGCCTTTCTTAAAGAGCTTACTTTTCAGTACAATTTGTAGTACAGAAAAAAATCTATTGCTAAAAATGTGGCCATTTCATAGGGTGACCTTTATTATGTTGGCCATAAATATTTAGCAGGATTCATAGTATGAATATGCTTTATTGGTCAGAAGCAAAGTGCACGTTGAAATAGAAGAATTAAATTGATTGTATGGATTACTTCTTTATTTTAAGTAGTAATTTCAAACAGGTAGTAATTTCAAAACAGATCTCTTAATAGAACTGACAAGCCTCAGAATTAACAAATATGTTTCTTCGTATGTCAGTTTTCCTGGTCACCTTCAAATGGAGTTTCCAGTTAAGGAAAGCAGTTAAGAAGCAAATCATAACAGGAAAAGCAAGAAATGGGGGAAATAACAAATTAGGCTATTATTCACTGCCTAATGATTTTTTAAAGATCAGTTAGTTACTAAGCTTTGATACTCAAATATAAAATAAATTTCTAGTCATGGATAAATCTTACTGGTTAGAAAATATTGAATATGAGAGACAAAATATTTGATGAACTGAAACTATAGGGGTGCCTGGGTGGCTCAGTCGGTTAAGCATCTGCCTTCGGATCAGGTCATGATCCTGGGGTCCTAGGATCGAGTCTCACATCAGGCTCCCTGCTCAGCAGGGAGTCTGCTTCTCCCTCTGCCCCTCACTAGGCTCTTGTGCTCTCACTCTCTCTCAACTAAATAAATAAAATCTTTTAAAAAAGAAATTTCAACTGCTTCTATTATTCTGTGGACTAAACACACTGCATAGCATTGAGTCTTCTGATAAATGCCTATATGCTGCATTTTTTCAGTCACTTCTGGGAGGTCCCATAATGTTTGTAGATCATAAGAGAAACCAGCGTACAAAACATGGCCCCTTTCTCGCCTGGGTGGCTCAGTCAGTTAAGCATCCAACTCTTGATTTCGGCTCAGGTCGTGATCTCAGGGTCATGGGATTGAGCCCTGCATTGGACTCCATGCTCAGCAGGGAGTCTATTTCTTTCCCTCTTCCACTCCTTCTCCCTCTGCACACACTCGCTCTCTCTATATAATCTTTTTAAAAAATTAACAAAAATAAATAAATAAAACATGGCCCCTTTCCCAAACTGAGCAACTTAACCTTTTCAAGATGAGCTTTGGCAAAAGTTTTCCTTTATAATTCCGTATTTTTATTTTGGTCTAAATGGAGGTTGGTTTTATAACTCTGTCTTGAAGATTATATCAACACACTCACACTTCACCCCTCTTTCCCTCTGTCTTGCAGACTACCTAGCACACTGTGAAAATTTAAGTTGAAGAAGGAAATTTTAAAATGGGACTTAAGTGATTTGTAGAATGCGTTGTGTTCTTGAGTACAGATGGCTACTGAGTGGAATAGAACATGTTTAAAATTTAAGGCAATTAATTTGAAGACCAACAAACCAGCTGTTAAGTTGCATATTTGAATTTATTTTAAAAGCCTTAGCATTAGTTAAGATTTAGAAAATTTCTTTAGCCTTTAGCAAGCTACACTATAATTCTAATCATTGTTTTAATATTTTCCAATTACCTGTAACTGACAGATCAAGTGAATTGGCTTTGCATCCCATTTAATCCATCAGTATTTTCAAGCCATGAGGAATGCCCAAAGTAAGCACAATAAAAGGAACAGGTACACAATAACGTCCTACTGATCTTCTTGAGAAGTCTCTGATTTCTGTGCACTTAGCCCAAATCAAACTTGATTTGTATTAGAAGTGAACTGCATCTCTGCTGGCCTGGTTTTTCTCACATCTTTAACAAGAAGACAAATGTTCCTCATAGATTTCCTCCAGGAGGCTAGCTCTAACTATAAGCTTCCCACTGTGACTTCTACTATTTTGAAAATGATTAAACAGCCACATATCTTCATCATTGGCCACTCCAACATATGTCTGGTTTTAGAAACCTTAGTTTCTCTAAGCAGTGCCTCCTGCATATGTAATAGTACCTTTTGGTGCCAGAGTATTCAGTCTCATTTCTGTTACCATGTCCTACCACTTTCTTCCTCCCATGCCATCACACAATGAGCCTCAGAGCCCCCATTCACTCGTTAAAGAGACAACTACAGATAAAAGCACTGTTAAAATCTTGCTACTTCATAGATGGACTTCTAAAAAGATGCTTCTTCCTCCCGAGTCTGTGTAAATACCTTTTTATCCTTCAAATTTTTCTGTGTTGAAATTCTAACATGAATCCTGATAGCTCTCTAGGGCACAATGAGGTCCAGTGAAAGGCATCTTGTCTATTTTGAAAACAAACATTATGTGAACGCTGGCAAATATTTTTCTAAATACAGACTTTCTGGAGAAATCAGTAGGTTGGTTATTGCATATGATTGCTTGGTGAAATATGCAAATGACATCACATATACAGCCTTGTTTGATTATTTCCTCTGGTCTATACTGTTACTAAAAGCATACTGTATTTTAGACCTATTCAAATATTTTAAATATACAGAAGTATTATTTTTCATAAGACAAACTGAAGAAATATATTTAAGTAATATACACATTACTTGGAAAGCTCTGCTTTGACACTGACCAAGTCTAAATTAATTAGCAAATGTATCCCAGTGAGCAATACTGAATGGAACATTCCAAGAAGAGAGACAGGCACTTAAAATGGAAATAGTTCTCCAGAAGTATACAATTTGGAGTTCAACTAACACATACATTACCAATACCCAACCTCCCACCCAGCTTGAAATTCTTACATTCAACTTTTAGGAGTTCTTAATTTATAACTGATTTTTAAATGAGAAGTTTCTCTTATGGTTTCAGTTTGAAAGTAATCATTTACTAGAAAACACAATGTGGGGTGCCTGGGTGGCTCAGTTGGTTAACTTGATTTTGGCACAGGTCATGATCTCAGGGTCACGAGATCACGCCCCGCATCAGGCTCCACACGTGGAGCCTGCTTAAGATTCATTCTCTCTCCCTCTCTCCCCCTTGCTCTAAAATTTGGGAAAAAAGGGGCACCTGGGTGGCTCAGTCGTTAAGCGTCTGCCTTCGGCTCAGGGCATGATCCCAGGGTCCTGGGATCGAGCCCCACATCGGGCTCCATGCTCCTCTGGGAGCCTGCTTCTTCCTCTCCCACTCCCCCTGCTGTGTTCCCTCTCTCGCTGGCTGTCTCTCTGTCAAATAAGTAAATAAAATCTTTAAAAAAAAATTTAAAAAAAAAAAAAAAAAAATGCAATGTGGTTTACACAAACAAAACAGCCTAGCATTACTCTTGGCCTCCTCCATGAGGGTACTGCAGAGACTGGCAGTGTGGGCTGGTGTAGCCACTTATGTCCTCTCAAGACATAGTCATGCCCTCACGCATTTCACTGCTCAAGAATTTAGTAATAGTGACGATTCCATGTTCCTATTCTGATACAAGTGCCTGATGATGCTGATATACTTACAAACACAGGAACAATCTCTGCTATTATTATACAAAGCCATCGTGTACATAAATTATTTAAAAAGAAAAAAAGTAAAATTGTCACTATTTGCAAATGACATAATACCATATATGCACATATATATATATACACACACATATATCACCCTAAAGAGTCCACCAGAAATCTATTAGAAGTAATAATTCAGTAAAGTTGCAGGATACAAAACCAATACAGAAATCTGTTGCATTTCTATACACTAATAATGAACTAGAAGAAAGAGAAATTTAAAGAAAAAAATCCCATTTACAATTATACCAAAAAGGATAAAATACATAGGAATAAACTTAACCAAGAACCTATACACTGAACCCTCTAAGACACTGATGAAGAAACTGAAGATGACACAAAATTGGAAAGATATTCCATGCCTGTGGATTAGAAGAACTGTTAAAATATCCATACTACCCACAGCAATCCCTATCAAAATACTAATAGCAATTTTTCACAGAACTAGAACAAAGAATCCTAAAATTTATACGGAATCACAAAAGACCCCAAATAGCCAAAATTATCCATTATTTAAGTAATCTCTGCACCCAGTGTGGGGCTGAACTCATGACGCCATGATCAAGAGTCACACACTTTACCAACTGACCCAGCCAGGCACCCTGAGCCAGAACAATTTTGAGAAAGAAGAATGAAGCTGGAGGTATCATAATCCCAGATTCCACATGGCATTAAAAAGCTATAGTAATCAAAGCTGTATGGTACTGGCACAAAAACAGACATATAGATCAATGGAACAGAATGGATAGCTCAGAAATAAACCTACTGTTATATGGTCAATTAATTTATGACAAAGGTAACAAAAATATGTAATGAAGAAAAGACAGTCTCTTCAATAAATGGTGTTAAGAAAACTGACAGCGGGGGCACCTGGGTGGCACAGCGGTTAAGCGTCTGCCTTCGGCTCAGAGCGTGATCCTGGCGTTATGGGATCGAGCCCCACATCAGGCTCCTCCGCTGTGAGCCTGCTTCTTCCTCTCCCACTCCCCCTGCTTGTGTTCCCTCTCTCGCTGGCTGTCTCTATCTCTGTCGAATAAATAAAAGTAAAAATCTTAAAAAAAAAAAGAAAAAGAAAACTGACAGCGAAGAATGAAACTGGCCTGCTTTCTTACATCATACACTAAAAAAAACTAAAAATGGATGAAAGATGTACATGTGAGATCTGAAACCATAAAACTCCTAAAAGAAAACATAGACAGTCATATCTTGGACATTAGTCTTAGCAATATTTTTCTCGATCTATCTCCTCAGGCAAGGAAAACAAAAGCAAAAATAAACTATTAGGACTACATCAAACTAAAAAGCTTTGCACAGGAAAAAAACAAAATCAAAGGCAATCTACTGAATGGGAGAAGATATTTACAAATGATACAACCAATAAGGAGTTAATATCCAAAATATATAAAGAACCTATACAACTCAACACCAAAAAAACCCAAATAATCCCATTAAAAAATGGGTAGACCTAAATCAACATTTTTCCAAAGAAGACATACAGATGGCCAACAGATACATAAAAAGACACTCAACATCAATAATCATCGAGGAAATGCAAATTAAAACAATAATGAGATAGCACTTATACCAGTCAGAAGGACTAGTATCTAAAAGACAAAAAATAACATGTGTTGGCAAGAATGAGAAGAAAAGGAAACCCTTGGGCACCACAGCTGGGAAGGCAAACTGGCACAGCCACTTTGGAAAACAGTATAGAGGTTCCTCAAAAAATTAAAAATAGAAATACCATATGATCCAGTAACTCCACTTCTGGGTATCTACACAGAGAAAACAAAAATACTAATTCATAAAATATATGCCCCCCATGTTTAATGCAGTATTATTTACAATAGCCAAGAAATGGAAACAACCTAAATGTGCATCCATGATAGATGAATGGATAAAGAAGATGTGATATACATACAATGGAATATTACTCAACCATAAATAAGAATGAAATCTTGCCATTGGCAACAACATGGATGGACTAGAGGGTATTATGCGAAGTGAATAAGAGAGAAAAAGACAACATGATTTCACTTGTACATGGAATCTTAAGAACAAAACATACCAATAAAAACAGAAATAGACTCATAAATACAGAGAACTGATGGTTCGAAGAGGGGAGAGGGATAGAGGGATAGGCAAAATAGGTTAAGAGGATTAAGGGGTACAAGCTTCCAATTACAAAATAAATAAGTCACAGGGTGGAAAGTACAGCACTGGGGATATAGTCAGTAATATTGTAATAACTTTGTATAGTGACAGATGGTAGCTATACCTATCATGGCGAACATTTTGAAATATATGTTAATTTTTGAATCACTATATTGTACACCTTAAACAACATAATATTGTATGTCAACTATACTTCAATTTTTAAAAAAAGAAAAAAGTTTTCACTGACCTGGTGCAACTACATTCACTCTAATTTTCTTTCTTGCTACTTCTTTAGCAAGAGCGCGTGAAAATCCAACTAGTCCTCCTTTACCTGCACTGTACACAGACTGGCCAGAATTGCCTTTTAAACCAATAACACTTCCTAGAAAAAATAAAACGAAAGCAAATTCAAACCAATTAATGGGTTATTTGAATATTTAGGTAATTTACAGTAAACAAACAAGGCACAAACCATTTTACCTTGTCCTTTGCTAAATTAGGAATTCTAACCACTGTCATGTTAGTTAAGACTTAAGGTCTGAGTCTGCTCCAAATACAAACAGAAAACAGGTTCTGAAAGAAGCTTATGTTAAACCTCAAATGTAAGGCAGGAGCTTGAGACCTGATCCATTAAGTGAGAGAAACCCACTCTCACCTCTGAGTAGGTCAGACATGGTGAAAGTCCTGTAGTATTTATACAGGCTTCCAGTAGGAAGAGGTTAAAACCAGAAAAAGTCAGATACAAGCTGATTAATTTTATGGTTCTACAACACAGACATGAGGAGGTATTCATTTCCACCTAAAAAAATAGTTCATCTGAAGATAAATCTCACTAAATTTGAACTACCCATGAATCTAAATTAACAAAGTTTCAATTATAAACTTTTTGTAAAATTGCAATTTAGTTATCTGCAATGATATATCATAACCTGAACTGACTACTAAAGATTCTTGGGTGGTCCCATTTACATGAATATGAAAGAATAATTTATAATTCAAATACCAACTATATGCAAATAAATTCTTGCAAAACAGAAAGGAGGAAGTGATTTTCTGCGCCAGTGACCTGTACTTACAATATAAAAATTAATCAAGAACTTCACAAAACCTTTGAAAAAGTAATTTTATTTTAGGAAAAGAAAACATCCCAAACACTTTTTATATTATAATCAACAAGTCCAATATTAAAATATCTGTCTTATATATTAAATGCCAGTGAATGACAAAGGAAGAAAACTGAAGCAGAGACAGAGAGAAAAGAAACATCAGAAGAAACGCAAACAGACAGAAAAAGGGGTATCTGGGAGAAAGAGAAATCCGGAAAGACACAAAAAAGAAAGAAAAACATAAGCATGGAAGAAAGGCCAAATAGGAAGCTTTAGTTCACGCCACACACTATTGTCCATCTAGTCAATAACTGTTAACTTCTGAAATAATCAATGAACTTTCCAGCAGTTTAAAGTAGTCCTTCCTGTAAAAAGATTCTCTGATTTTTTATTATTTTTATTTACTTTCAGCACAATTCTAAAAGTTTTGTATGTACACAAAGTACTGACGTGGATTTTTAAAATATATCTAAAAAGGGGATATTTTAGAGTTAAACATACCCACATTATCAGGTGATGTATAGAGGCCAGTATACCAGCTTCTGAGAACCCAAAATCATTACCTGGCTGTATTAGAAGGCAAAGGTCGACTAATCTTTTACTTTTTAATCATATACTAATCTTCTTTAAGAAAACTCATTTCTTACATTTTTAAGGGTAAATGTCAAAAATGTTCTAATTCTTATTAGTACAGTATTCTTTTCTCATCTTCAAAAGAGAAAAACCCTACGTTTGGGCTTGGAAAGCCATTTCCTATATTGAAAACAGGCTCATTTACTTTAACAGAGCAGCATTCCCCCTTATGTGGCTTTTTAAGATATTACCACTTAAGATTAAAGGGCAGATGATATGCTGCTATTTTCAAATTACCAAACTGAAATAGAATGTAAGTCATTCTGCATTTTAAGGTCTACAAGCACATACTACATGGTTTATCTGCCCCATGGGTCAGATGAACGGAAGACCAGGGGTTACTTACATTCATTGCAAAAAACTGAAAAGATTATTCCCTTAAGAAAACTTCCTCCTAAACCTCTGTACTAGATTTATTAGTGGCACATGCAACAGCTGTAGAGATCATTTTTTAGTCCCCACTATCTAAAATTTTTCAATTACTTATCCATATTTTAAGAATTAGGTTTCACATGAAAATCAGGATGTCCAATTTCTCTTAAAAAGTCAAATGGCTGACACAACTGAGACCAGATCTGTGCAACAATTAACAGGATCTAAGCAGTGGCTGCCACTTCACATGGCCCCTGGACACCAAAGCTAGGCATCTTTTGTCACATATATTTTTCTAATACCTGGTGGTGTCATTAATTAACATCTGCTTGACCACTAGAGACCACTAGGTGGTGTCATTAATTAACATCTGCTTGACCATTAATTAACATCTGCTTGACCACAACCATTAATTGGTTAATCAAGTCCTTTTTCCATACATAGCAAAAAGACCCATTTCATCCAAGTTTCACACATGAATAAACTCCAAATTAGTCAATTAAATATTTTTATGGCACTAGGAGATAAGTCTAATTTCACAGGTGAAGACTCACCTACATTAACAATAGACCCTCTCTGCTGTTGAATCATAGTCTTCAAGGCAACTTTACAAGTCAGCATGGAACCCAAGAGGTTAGTATGAAGCTGAGATATCATATCTTCAGTTTTTGTTCTTACTAAAAGGCTATCCCTACCAAAAAAAAAAAAAAATCAGTAGCATGTAAATTAAAAATGGGATAAAACAAATTTAAAAAGTCAAGAAATATATAACATTTTAACTGAAACTAGGTACTAGGAATATATATGAGCCAGGATACCTACAGAGTCCCATTTTAAACTTGATTTGAGGGGCATTAAAATAACTGATAAATCAGAACAGATACACTAGAAGCAGGGTTGAGGGGCAGATACTCTTAGCTAATAGTAATGCCATGTAGCCAAAATAGCTTGAATGAACTGAGCAACTGCCATTACAGTAAGCCCTATTTAGCAAGAAAATATACTATTCTAAATACTGCCCTAAGTTCAGGTTTTAAAAAGAAAAGAATACCTTTAAGTTCATGAACTTATACAATGGTGACAGAAGTCAGAATAGTGGTTACCTATAAGTAAGTATTAACCGGGAAGAAACTGAAGAGAGCCTTCTGGAGTGCTGTAAAAGTCCTATAGCTCAATATGGGTGTGACTGCAATGTTAAAATTGATTGAACGTACCCTTATTGATATCTTAATATAAAAGAAAAGACTGTATAGATAGACCAAATTTTAAAATAGATATTTTTTTTTAAATGCATATTTTCTTCCAATTAGAAGTAAAGCAAGTTAATATATTTACTCATAACAATCAAAGACATTAGGGGAAAAAAAATATGGGAAATGGACTTAAATTTGTGACCAACCTGTTAATTCCAGCTGCGTTTACCAAGAAATTAACTCGACCTAATTTTTTTTCCATCTCTTCAAATGTATTTTGAACATCACGTTCTTCAGCAACATCACAGCTAAATGCTAAATGATCTCCTATACAACAAAAAAAACTATTATTCAAGCCTGACCATTACAAAGCAGAAAGCTATAAAAAGAAAAAAAAAATGCCAAAACCAAAAAACAAGCTTTTTACTAAAAACAACTGTTACTTCCCCTTTTTAAAATGCCCACTTTTTAAAGATGTTTAAATACCAAAAGGATACATGTCAAAGAAAGTATTTTCTATTCAACAGTACATCATTTTAATACTCTAAAATGTAGGGGGTTTTTTTGAAAACTAAACAATTGCTTATTTTCTGGCTGACCTTGCCTAGTATGTTAACACTGAAATTACATCCTCATGCCTTTGGAAACGGTAAGCTTTCAGGGAAGTCACACTCTAGGTGAAAACCAATAGCTTATGGGACACATAATTCAAGGAAATAAAAGGCCCAAAAGCATCCTCTGTGACCCACTGTTGGCTTTCATCTGAAAACCTGTTGGGTTCACAATAACCTTTGGAAGCTCGACCAACAGTTTTAATCTATTCCAGCAAACACTAATGGCTTGGGATGACCCCATAAGGAAAATCACTTTCTCATTCCTTTGTGACAGTAACATAATCCCAGTGAATATGAGCAGCAAGAAGCATTCACTGAAAGTCTCCCTGCTCTGTAACTTGTGGAGTTTTTTTCTCTCTAAACAGTCTAGTATTTTCCCTACCCACGTGCACAATTAGAGTGAACCAATAGCAACATTATAAGATATAGCCTCCAGATGCATCCCCAGGCCTCTTCCCAATGCCTCCCTGATAGTGAATGAAGTGCATCTGTGCCTTCTAATAACCTATTAAATGGTTATGGATGTAGGAGAGCCAAAACAAGTTTATCTCAAAACCGGCTGGTACTCAAAAGAGTTTGTCTATGAAACACTACTTTGTGCATTCGCACAGGGGCCAAAACAGCCCTCAGCAAAACTACAGCGAGCCTTTCAGGCCTGACACGCCTACCCTTCCTGCCTTAACTTCTTTCCGCCCAGCCCTGTCTCCCGGCGGCGGCGGCGGCCCAAGACCTCGCGACACGACTGAACCCTTACCCGGCATAAAAAATTAACTGTGTGTCTCCCTCCTTCCAGATACCAAAACAAAACAATGCAGCATGGTTAGCACTAGCCTCAGGGAGGTGGGTGCTTAATTAATGGGGCCTCACAAAACTGCTAAGTCTCAAACAAAACGCCAAGCTTTCAGCCCTTGGCGGCAGGCAGCGTGGCAGGAGACACTCTGCGGGAAACCGGATGCTAAGGGCTTCTCTGCCCAAACTGGTGTCCACACTCAGGAAGGGGTGCTGCTGACGCGGGAAGCTGAACTGCTAAACTTCAGAGCCGAAAAGGCCAGACCCTCTCGTTTTACAAACGAGGAAACCTCAGGCTCTCGGACTGCAGCCACACAACTTGGACAACTCCAGTTCGCTACCTACCGCCGAGGTCACCACTTCCAGATTTCTGGCGACGATGGCCAGTCGGTAGCCTTTTTGGGCCATTAACTGGGCCACTGCCCTCCCAATGCCCCTGGAGCCTCCGAAAACAGCACAGACTTTGTCCATCTTGGACCGCGGAGTCGCAAACTCGGAGAAGGAGGGCTAGGAGTGGCGGCCCGTTTCCAGATTCTCTCTGGCTTTTACGCCACAGAGGTTCCTTACAAAAACAAAAACACCCAAACCGCCGCAAAAAAAAAATAAATAAAAAAAGCAAAAGAAAGAAAGAAAGGAAGGAAGAAAGGAAAAAAGAAAGAAAAAAAAAGGACCGCTTTACACCTCCCGCCGCCGGACTTCGGCAACCCAGTAGGCGGGGAAGAGACGCGAAGAATACGACTCCTACGCATAGACGTCAGCGCGCACAAGCTACCGGGCCCAGCGCCCTACGGGAGTCGCTGGCGTGAAAGAGCCTGGGCGGCCGAGGACTGGCCCGGACGGGCTGCGCTGCATGCTGGGATTTGTAGTCTTCACGCAGGAGCGGAAGAGGCGTGGGCGCACTGCTCAGTGGGAAATGTACTGAAGGTAACGAAGGGGGTTGGGGTGACCTCCAAACCCCTTGGAACGTGAGAGTCAGAAGTAGAGTTCAGATGACCTACTATTCCAGTTTCCTTGGAACTAATGTGGTTAAGACGCTGGACTTAATGTTTTAAAATCGTAACAGTTCCCGTCAACCGAGATAAATTGATTATGATCGTTAAAACCCAGAATATACATTATTCAGAGTTCCACTGTCTGCATTTCATCCAGGAATTGTTTTTTGGCTAGAGACTAAATGCCCTGCCTATTGAAGAAATGATCCCCAAGTATCAGACTCACACGAAACCTATCCTACCTGTCCCTCTCCCAAGTTGCAGCGGAAATGGACCTCACCCCATCTGGATATTGCCAATCATCTCAACGGGTGTTGCAAAGGCAGGTGCCTATCAAGAACACCATATATAGCAGGAACTCAAGAAACATTAATTGAGTGATTGAATAGTCTTGCAGGATGGATGGAACAAGCATGACTGCTGCAAACAAACAGGTCCTACAATTCTAAAGAGGACGTGCTGAGTGTTCTGAGAGTTAATAAGCTAAAAGTTGAGCATTTGTGAAGAACGATACTGTTGAAAGGAAGCACTTCTTGATAGAGTATCATTGCATTAGATGATCAAAAAAGTAGAAGTTTCATGGGTCCTGTGACTGAAAAATACACAACCTGGGACAACAGGACCAAGACACACAAACACTAGCAAGTAGTCGGGAACCCTAAAGTGAAAAATGATATTAACACAAGAGCTCAGAGGAATGGGAGGAAGGTCAAAGAAAAAAAATACAGGAGTGCATGGAAAAGCTGGATTGGAGGACTGGATGCAGTCTGAATAAAAAGAGAAAAGGGGCAAAAAGAGAAAGAGAAGAAGAAGAAAGAAAAGAAAAAAGAAAAGAAAATGTAAGCTAACTGTCCGTTTTTTTTTAAATATTATTTCACCTAGATCCAAAAGAGATTTGAAATGGCTTGCAAAGATACACAAGTAAAACCTCACACTCTTTAGGATGGCTTCTATCAACAACAACAACAAAAAGACAATAACAAGTGTTAATGAGGACGTGGAAAAATCGACACCCTTCTGCACTGTTGGTGGAAATATAAACTGGTACAGTAGCTTTGAAAAACAGAATGGTGGTTCCTCAAAAGAATTAAAAATAGAATGACCATATAATCCAGTAATTCCATTTCAGGGTATATACTCAAAAGACTGAAGGCAGAAGCAGGGTATCAAGCAATATTTGTATACCCAGGTTCATAGCAGTGTTATTCATAATAGCTAAAAGGTGAAACAACCTAAAGGACCTTCAATAGATGGTGGATAAGCAAGATGTGGTACCCACACACAATGGAATATTAATTCAGCCTTTTAAAGGAAAGAAATTCTGTAATATGCTACAACATAGATGAACTTTGAGGATATTATGCTGAATGAAATAAGCAAGTTACAAAAAACAAATTATTATATAATTTCACTTATATGAGGAAGTTAGAATAGTCAGAATCATAGAGACAGAAAACTGAATGATTGCCAGAAGCTGGCGGGGGGCAGGGCAGGGCTCATTGTTTAAAGGATATAATGTTTCAGTTTTGTAACATGAAAAGTTCCTGAGAGGAATGGTGTTGATGGTTGCACAGTATGGCTGTGCTTAATAGTACTGAGCTGTACAGTTAAAATGGTTAAGATATGTTGTGTGTATTTTACCACAATTTCTAAAATTGGGAGGAAAAACCTCAGCAATACAAATATTAACATTGACAACAAGAACACTGAATGCAGTTTAAGATTTCTTAATGGAGTTTGTCCCTAAAGTATACAGCAATATTGTCAAAATACTGTGATTTAAGAGCTCTTTAAACATTTCTTCTCTGAAGAGTTATACCAAAAACCTGATACCAGGTTGTTTACAATTTTTCAAAACTGTTTTATTTTTATCATTTTTATTTAATTTGGTCTTTTAATAATGTGAAACATTTACATGAGTCTTAAGTGTAAACCACAAAACAGGTACTTCAGAGAAGTGTAACTTTCATCCTTGTCCCTGTTTCCTTCCTACCCCTATAAATTGACATTTTTAAAAAAGATTTTATTTATTCATTTGAGAGACAGAGCAACTGACTGAGCCACCCAGGCACTCCTATAAATTGACATTTTTTGTTAACTTTTTATGTATCCTCCCATTCTTTCTTTTCAAAAATAATAGAAAACGCATGTATCGGGGTGCCTGGGTGGCTCAGCTGTTAAGCATCTGCCTTCGGCTCAGGTCATGATCCCAGGGTTCTGGGATCAAGCCCCGCATCAGGCTCCCTGCTCAGCGGAAAGCCTGCTTCTCCCTCTCACACTCCCCTTGCTTGTGTTCTCTCTCTCACTGTCTCTCTCTGTCAAATAAATAAATAAAATCTTTTTTAAAAATAAAACAAAAAACGCATGTATCTTTCCTATTTCACTCATTTTCTTAACAAAGGTTGTACACTATAAATATTGTTCCATACCTTGAGTTTTGGGTTTTTGTTTTTTGTTTTTTGTTTTTTTTTTTTTTTTCAGAATAATAGTCTGTCCTGGAGATCATTCCATAGCTGTGTACTGAGATCCTCCTGTTCCTTTTCACAGCTGCATAGTCCATCATTATGGGGATTGTGATTGGCATAATTCTATAGACGATATTCCCCAAGGTCCTCCCCCTCCCACCCCAGATGTTCAAACACTAATCTAGGAACCCCTGGGAAAGGAATTTGAAGATGTAATTAAATCCCAATTCAGTTAGCCTTAAAATATGTAGATTATCCAGGTGAGCCTAATCTCATCAGGGGAAACCATTAAAAGCGCAGCATTTTTTTCCCTCCAGTGATGGCAGAAGGAAATCAAAGACATTTGAAGCATGAGGGGGATTCAGGGCATGAAAGGCATTGCTGCTGGCATCCAGATAGAAGGCAAACAGCCACATTGTGAACTGCTAGTGGAGGGGGACAGCCTCTAGAGGCTGAGAGCAATCCACAGTTAAGAACCAGTAAGAAAGTAAGGACGTCAGTCCCACAGGTGCAAGGAAGTGAATTCTGCCAACGATCAGTGAGCTTGGAAAAGAACCCCAAGCCCCAGCTGAGAGTTTCAGTACAAGCCCACACCTTGACATCAAGTCTGAGACCTGAGCAGAGAATCTAGCACATGGTACCTAGACCCCTGACTCATGGAAAATGTCAGATTAATAAATATGCACTGTCTTTTTAAAAAGCAATACATGAGTAAATGATCTTATTGTTTTTAATTTTATATTTTGAGGAGATGATTTTAAAAGATAGAGGACCACCCTCATCCCCCAAGGCCAGAACAATAATGTGAGGTCAGTTGAAAAGTTATACAAATTAAGTCATGCTCTAAGAATCTATTCAGTACTAAAGAAGAGTGGCATACGTGGTTCTGAGTTTCCTAATGGTTAAAGCAACTAAGGAAACATAATTAGTTACAAGTAGTAATTTTTCTAAGAAATACACAGAAGTATAGCAGACAGGTTGGAGCGAAATTTCCTCCTCATAGATCCACATAAAGGGCATATTAAGCATTATAGTGGACTAAATATTTTTCCACACCTTGGTTTATTTCTGGTTTTGGGTTTTTTTTTTTTTGTTTTTGTTTTTCCAGAATAGTCTATCCTGGAGATCATTCCATAGCTGTGTACTGAGATCCTCTTTGTTCCTTTTCACAGCTGCATAGTCCACCATTATGGGGATTATATATAGTAAGTATATAGTAAATATAGTTAATGGTAAATATAGGATATGGTGTATATACACACACACACACACAGGCTATTTTTTATAGTACCTATTGTTGTAAGCAGAGGACACAACACCAAGCAGACTTTTAAGAAAATGAATACAGTTAAATGACATAAGCAAACATTCAGACACAAGAATGAGTCTTTGTATATCCGAAACAATAAGGAAATAAACACAATTACCGGAAAATTGGGATGATGCTGGATTATAGCAGGATTTAAAGCCAGATGCAGGCATTAAATGAGGAATCTGTTTAACCAGAAGTCACAAGATAAAAGCCGCACTTAAAAACAAATAGTCAAGCAACACTATCAGGATGGGTTGTCTGATTTGTTTAAGTCCCTCTCCCACTACACACTCATCATACGCAATCTTGGGAAGGAAAAGCTCTTTTAGACAAATTACCAATATGTGGATCAGCCCAAATGCCGCTGTATTCCTGGCATCCGGCATCATAGAGCAATCCACAGAGGTTCAATATTTGTGGACAGTTCTGCCGATTTCATAGGAAAAGGCTTATATTTTTTTCCACACATTGTTATTTCCGCAAAAAGCATGTTTTTAGATCTATTCCATCAACGACAAAGATCATTAACACACAGTGGGAGTTGACATTCAGAGTTCTCAAAACCTTCTGATTTTTCTCACTGCCTGTATATGGTAATGGTTAGGTGGAGCTTTTCTTTTGCCACTTACTTCAGCTTAAACCCCAAAACTATTAACTTTTCCCCTCTTAAGGTAATACCACTACTATCCTGGGTGAGAAAACACTTATCACAACATATCAGCCATTAGCCAGGTTGGTTATTGGCAGAAGTCGTCTCTCCCTAACCCCTTGGAAGTGAACTGAGAGTCTGTAAATTAAACTGGGTCTCCTTTCCCAAGAAGGACATGGAAGAAAGCCATTAGGAAAGTCCACCTTCAGTCTTTTCTTCTCACCACACCTGTCACTTTTGCAATAATATGTTGACCACGGTTTACACTTTTCTTTCACTTAACCCCCCATGGGAATATATATTCTCTTGACTCCAATTATCAGAAGCACCTGAGAAAATTCCTTATGTGTAAGGACTGTTAGACAAATTTTAAATATACATACTTTGTATTCTTCTTGTTACAAAAGGAATACCACTGCATTGCAAAGATAATTTCTAAAAAACAGTATTTTTTAAAGTAATTGGAAGTATTGTTCACATTTAATGGGAGAATTACATGGTATCTGCTTTATATCTCAACAAAGCCATTTTTTAAAAAGTTAATTGAGGGGAGCTTGGGTGTCTGAATCGATTAAGCGTCCAGGTCTCGGTTTTTGCTCAGGTCATGATACTGTAGTCATGAGATGGAGCCCTGCATTGGGCTCAGGGCTTAGTTCAGAGTTGGCTTCAGATTCTTTCTCCCTCTCCCTCTCCCTATGCCCCTCCCCCACTCGTGCACCCTCTCTCAAATAAATAAATAAAAATAAAATGTTAAAAAAAGTTAATTGGGGGCACCTGGGTGGCTCAGTTGGTTAAGTGTGTTCCTTTGGCTCAGGTCATGATCCCCTCCTCGGGCTCTCTGCTTCTCCCTCTGCCTGCCGCTCCCCCTGCATGTGCTCTCTGGCTTTCTCTCTGTGTCTCTGTCAAATAAATAAAAATCTTAAAAAAAAAAAAGTTAATTGAAAGCTCATTGTCCTACTACAGTGGCTCCTTGAAATGCAGGGGTTAGGGACACTGACCCCCATGCAGTCAAAAAGCAACATATAACTTTTGAGTCCCCCACAACTTAACTACTAAGAGCCTCCTCTTGGCCAGGAAGCATTACCGATAACATAAACAGTCAATTAACAGATATTCTGTAGGCTGTATGTATTATATACTGCCTTTTTACAATAACCTAGAGAAAAGAAAATGTTATTTTAAAAAATCATAAAATACATTTACTGCATGAGGTTTGAAACTGCCACTAATTGTAAGGGGATTGTAACTTTCACGGATATTTTTATAACAGGTCAAAATTTATAATACTCAAGATTCCTAATTTATAGAAAAATTGTTTGTAAATCAGAGTTATGATTTAATATTTGCAGGAATCCTCTTTCAACACACTGGACTAAGTGCCTCCCATTTAATGGGTCCAGAAATGAACTGTCCCCTTTTCCCCCCAGTCTTCACGTGGCAAGGAGTAACTTGCCTGTGGCAACCTGGCCTCTCCACACAGCACTTGCTCTTATCTCAAGAAGAAAGATAAGAAAGCAGCCTCAGTGTGGCTCCACAGACAGAACATTTGTGATTAAAAAGCAGGGTTAGTTTTCTCCTGACATTCTTCTCTCCAATCTATTTAGGTAATCTAAGTTGTAAGGAATGTACTTTTTATCATTGACAAAGGCCTATTTCATTTTGAATGGGAAAAAAAATGTGTTCTGTGAGCACTTTTATTTTGTTGAATTGGCATTCATGACAAAAAGACTGCCAAGGAGCCAAAGCTGCCCATCATTCACTCAATTAAGGCAAAAACTTAAGAGTTTATTCCTATCTTCTCTCCCACAGTCCCATCCAATCAGTCACGAAATCCTGCTGGTTCTCCTTCCTAAGTATCACTCCACCCGCACCCTCTCAGCAAACTCCATTGTCCTAATAACTAGGATAGCTGATCTACCAGCCTCAAGGACCTCAGACTTTGATCTGCCCTCAACACCACCACCAGAGGGCTCCTTCTAAAATACAAATCTGATCCTATCACTTCATGAATAAACCCTGCAATCTCGCCCCATCAAGCACAGGATAGAGCAAAGTCCTCTCAGATCCGGTATCCTCTCCTGACCACCTTCCTCACCCCTCACCCGCCAGACTTCTTCCCAATCACACATTCTCATCTATACAAGGTACTTGCAACTCCCTGAAATACGTTCCTTCCCACTTCCATGCTTTTCCAAAAACTATCTTCACAACCTCTAATTCTCTCACTTTTCCCAGTAACATCATATTCGAGATTTGGCAACCTTTCCTGATCCATTGCAGGACAAGCTGATACCTCTTTTATTCCTCTCCTTACCCATATGTGTCTTTAAGTCTGTTTGATGGAGAAATCCTGACTTTGGAATTCAGGGAATTTTAGGAAGACAGTGAACAGACTCCCAGGAACCTGTGAACACAGCAAGGTAAATACAAACTCCATTTTAAATGTATAGTTTCTGGGTAGAGGGATGACTTCTTTCATCAGGTTCTCAAAGGGAACTTTCACCTATTTAATGGTTAAGAACTTGCTGTACCAAATTCTGAACTCTTTGCATGCAGATACTATCACATTAATTTCTGTTTTCCTGTTTGTAGCACAGATCCTACGGCTTGTGAACGCTCAATACATGAGCTAATGGGTGAATAAATGAGTGAATGAAATAACTAATTTAAAAAGAATTTATTGCTGTGGGCAAGAACCAGTGTTGGCTATAGCCATGATTAAAATAGACCTGGTTCCTGCTTTCATTGGGGAAATAATCTGGCAAGGAAGGCAGACATTAAACAATTAATCATGCAATTACTATTTAATTGCAATAGTGGGAAGGCCTATAAAGAAGAAGTACAGGCTGCTAAGAGAGGGCTTAACTGAGGCTTTGATCCCATGTGGGGGTCCAAGGTCAGAGAAGGCTTCTTTGAGGATGTAATGTTCATAAACTAAAGGAATAACTAAGAAATATTATAAGGAATGATAACTAGAGTTACTATCCACTAGTATATTACAAGGTTAACTAGAAGGTAGCCTAATTTACACATAAATAAAAATCCTCATTAAAAAAATTCACTTTTCATGATGAAAGAGATCATTAGAGTAGGGCTAGTATTACTCCTGGATGAGATCACTTAGCTTGGACATCTCACCAGGAAGTACCAGAGAAGGGTATAATGCCTGAAACTTAATGAAATCACTTTTTTTTTATCTGCCAAAATTTTTCTAATGGTGTAAGGCCAGCTCTAGATACTTACGATCAAGCCCCCAAGGCAGCATGTGTGCTAAGCACATAAGATGAGAACTCACTGTTCCCAAAATTAATTCTGAGGCTGGCCTCAGCCCTCTGACCCCATCCTCGTATATGCTATTTCCATCTCTTTGTTTCTTTGGCACATTCCCTGCTCTGCCCTTCTGACTGGAGAGTCTCACTTGCCTCTCAACTCACCGGCTGTGTTTCCCAGACTTAAGCGAGCCCTGCCACTCCTCAGGCTGATCTGTTATCAGAAGCCCTGGCCCAACTCTGGTGGGAGGACATCCCACCTCCTCTGTGGACTCCAACTGGCAGGCCTCACTGGAGGTGGACTCCGCACATTCTGAATCTTCCAGGTTCACCTGGGAAAACGTGAATCTACACTGTGTGGTTTCCACATTTGAGGCTGACCTGAATGTCCTGGCTTCTGCATTTCTAGCCTACACCTATGAGACTGCAGGGATCTCATCACTTCTTTCTGTTACTCATCTATAAGCTAGAGAGACCCATCCCTCAGCTTCGATTCTGATTACAGAATGATGCAGAATATAAAATGCGGGCCTCTCAGATACACACACTCAAACTCTTCTTTAAAATAGGTTTCCAGTTGGGATTAACATGTGTTATGGACTGAAATGCGTCTTCCCCCCACCAAGATTTCATAAGTTGAAGCTCTAACTCCCAATGGAATAGGTTTTTAAAGAGGTAATTAACGTTAAATGAGTTCAGAAGAACTGCCGTAACAAAATTTTGTGGGCTGGGTAGCTTATGAACAACAAAATTTATTTCTCACAGTTCTGGAGACTGGGAAGTCCAAGATCGAAGCAGTGGCAGATTCAGTGTCTGGTAAGAACCCTCCTTCTGTTTCGTAGGTGACTGTGGTCTCCCCATAACCTCACACAAGAGTAGAGGCAAGGGAAGCTCTCTGCAGTCTCTTTTATAAGAGTATTAACTCCATCCATAAGAGCTCTGCCCTCAAAACCTGATCACCTCTCAAAGGCCCTACCTCCTAATACCATCACACTGGGGGTTAGGATTACAGTGTATGAATTTGGGAAGCCACAGACATTCAGTCTGTAGCAAAGATGAGGCCCTATTCCGATAGCACTGGTGTCCTTTTAAGAGGAAGAGATACCAGAGAGTTCTCTTTTCCTTTTTCTCTCTCCCTCTGTGTGCTCACAGAGGAAGCCGATGTAAGGGCACAGCAGGAAGGCAACTCTGCAAGCCAGAAGGAGAGGCCTCACCAGAAACCAACCGTGATGGCATCTTGATCTTAGACTTCTAGCCTCCAGTACCATGAGAAAATACAATGATGTCGTTTAACTCACCAAGACTGCGGAATTTTGTTATTGTAGCCCCAGCAAACTAATGAAATGTGACCGTTCACTTCCTTCTTTGCTACAACCAAGCTGAAAGCAGTGATGGATAATATCACGCAGCCACTGCTGATCACATAAGTTGAGCTGGGAAGAGAAACGTTACTATGAGAACTGTTCCGGAACAAAAGAATGAGGAACACGAATCTCACATGCTTCACTTGCCCATCGCTCACAGACATTCAGACTCCTAAAATCTCTCTCCTACACTTTTGCCAAAGCCCACTTTCGGCAAGGACGTTGAAATTCATTTCCTCTAAGTGGTAAATAATACAACAGTGTGAAGTGTTAAGTCACTTAGGGACATGTGAATTTAACGGAGAGCCAAGTGTTAAGCTAAAGGGATGATAATCTAATAGTGGAGTATCATCTAGCATCTACCTATCCAACAACGTAAATCTGCTGTGAGCCCAGGAATATCCTCAGTACCAGACAAAAATCTCTGGGGGATAAGAGAACAAAGAAGGTAATTACCTGAATTGTGAGCCTCACAGGTATTGAGAAAAATGATACATAAGTAGGCTGTAATGCAGTGTGATAAAGGCTGTAATATAAATGTGGACAAAGTGCTGTAGGAGCACAGAGCTTCAGACTTGGGCTGGGTAATGGGGGTGTGTGCATGTATACATCTCTTTATATGTGTACATATATATACATACATATAAGCTATATTTTATTATAGGTTTGTTTATAATATAGGCATGTGTACATTATCATGTTTGTATATATGTACATACATGTGCCTATGTATGAGAGTGTGTGTGTGTGTGTGTGTAAAATCAAGGCCTCACTAAGATAACAGCTAATGCTCATTGGATACTTAAATACTACATGCCAACTACACTGTTTTCATGTGTTTCATCCTCACAACTGTGATGTTGAAAAATATCATTATCCTTGTGTTTGCAAACAAACAAGGAACCTGAAGCATAGAGAGGTGGAAGTGTCCAAGATCACACAACCTGTAAGCCGCAGAACTGGAATTTCTACCCAAGCAATACAGCTATAGAGCCTGCTCTCCCAGCTAACATGTTACAGTGTCTCCCCCTGATCCTCCCAGGAACCCTGAAAATCTACCACATCCACATAATGCCAAATCTGCAAAGGCTTTAGGTAGTTGTATTCCAGATTTTCTGTTGCAGGAAAGAGAAACCCACTAAAGCAATTCAAATACCCAGGGATTATTGTATGGGACATTCTATCAGAAGGAAGCAAGCTGGAGCCCCATGGGAACAGGAACTGGTCACCGGGAAGCCTCAGGGACCATCGGAGCACTTCTCTCTGCCACCTCCCGGCTCTCTGTGGTCACAAGATCTCCCTTCTTAGCTCTCCCCTGTTCTAAGTCTCCACGTCTTCCTGCAGACCCGCTTTCTCTATTTATGCATAGAATTGAAATAGTTCATTCCAGCCCAATAGCACTTTTCAGTTCAAGTGGCCAAAATCTGTCTCACTTTGTTGAAGACAGGAAATTTGATTGGTCATTAGCCAGGTGATTGATTAAAAGTGGTGCTGTGTGAGTGGGGTGCTCAAAGACTTCAGGTACAACCTTAACCCCCCCCCCCAGCCACAGGGGCTCAGAGTGGGAGGCTGTTATTAAAGCAGACAGGATGGGCAGTACTCCAATATAGGCCAGATAGACCCATACAAACATCATCCTCCTAGGTGATCTTGACTAAAATTAAGCACTTTCAACTTAAACTAAAAAGAAAACAGGGGCTCCTGGGTGACTCAGTCAGTTGACCATCTGCCTTTGCCTCAGACTGTGATCTCTAGGTCCTGGGATCAAGCCCAGTAGAGTCGGGCTCCCTTCTCAGCGGGGAGTCTGCTTCTCCCTCTCCGTCTGTCCCTTCCCCAACCATGTGTGTGAGCGCACTCGCGCTCTCTTATTAAATAAACTAAAAACAAAAACAAAAATAGTTCACCCATTTCTCCTACCCCCCAACCCTGGCAACCACCAGTCTATTCTCTGTATCATGATTTTATGTATGTGTATATTTTCAGATTTCACATACAAGTGAGCTCATACAATACTTATCTTTGTCGTATTTTACTTAGCATAATACCCTCAAGGTCCATCCATGTTGTCAAATGGCAAGATTTCATTCTTTTTTATAGCTGAATATTATGCCACTGTGTGCGTGTGCGTGTCTGTGTGTGTGTGTGTGTGTGTGTGTGTGTGTACTACAATTTCTTTATCCATTTATCTATCAGTGGACACGTAGATTGCTTCCATGTCTTGGCTATTGTAAATAATGCTGCCCCATATTCATGAAGGTGCATATTTTTTTAATTACTGTTTTTGTTTTCTTTGGATAAATACACAGAAGTGGGATTGCTGGATCATATGGTAGTTCTATTTTTTATTTTTTGATACTTTTTCCCATAGTGGCTACACCAATTTACATTCTCGCCAGCAGTGCCCAAGGGTTCCCTTTTCTCCACATCCTCACCAACACTTGTTATTTCAAGTCTTTTTGATAATAGACATTTTAACAGATCTAAGGTGATATCTCATTGTGGTTTGGGTTTATACTCCCCTGATGATTACTAAGGTAGAACATATTTTCATGTACCGGTTGGCCATCTGTTTGCCTTCTTTGGGAAAATCTCTATTCAGATCTTCTGCCCAGTTTTTAATCAGATTTTTTGTGTTTTTTTTTTTTTTTGACTTGCTATTGAGTTGTATGGGTTCTTTACATATTTTGGATATCAGCCCCTTATCAGATCCATGATTTGCAAATATTTTCTCCCATGCAGTAGGTTGCTTTTCATTTTGTTGATGGTTTCCTTTGCTATGCAGAGGCTTTTTAGTTTGATGTGGTCCCACTCATATATTTTTCCTTTTTTTTGCCTTTGCTTTTAGTGTCAAATCCAAAAAATCATCACTGAACCACTGTCAAGGAGCTTACATGTTTTCTTCTAAGAGTTTTATGGTTTCAAACAATTGTTGGAGAGGATGTGGAGAAAGGGGATCCCTCCTACATTGTTGGTGGGAATGCAAGTTGGTACAGCCACTCTGGAAAACAGTGTGGAGGTCCCTTAAAAAGTTAAAAATTGAGCTACCCTATGATCCAGCCATTGCACTACTGGGTATTTACCCCAAAGATACAGATGTAGTGAAGAGAAGGGCCATATGCGCCCCAATGTTCATAGCAGCATTGTCCACAATAGCTAAATCGTGGAAGGAGCCGAGATGCCCTTCAACAGATGACTGGATTAAGAAGTTGTGGTCCATATATACGATGGAATATTACTCAGCTATCAGAAAGAACGAGTTCTCAACATTTGCTACAACATGGACAGCACTGGAGGAGATAATGCTAAGTGAAATAAGTCAAGCAGAGAAAGACAACTATCATATGGTTTCTCTCATCTATGGAACATAAGAACTAGGATGATCGGTAGGGGAAGAAAGGGATAAAGAAAGGGGGGGTAATCAGAAGGGGGAATGAAACATGAGAGACTATGGACTATGAGAAACAAGCTGAGGACTTCAGAGGGGAGGGGGGCGGGGGAATGGGATAGACCGGTGATGGGTAGTAAAGAGGGCACGTATTGCATGGTGCACTGGGTGTTATACAGAACTAATGAATCATTGAGCCTTACATTGGAAACCGGGGATGTACTGTATGGTGACTAACATAATATAATAAAAAATCATTTAAAAAAAAAAAAAAAAAAAAAAAGAGTTTTATGGTTTCAGGGCTTACGTTTAAGTCCTCAAACCATTCTGAGCTAGTTATGTGTATGGTTTAAGCTAGTGGTCAGTTTCATTCTTTTGCATTTGACTGTCTAGTTTTCCCAAAACCACTTATTGAAAAGACTGTCCTTCACCCATTATGTATCCCTGGCTACTTAACCAAATAAGCATGGGTTTATTTCTGGGGCCTTGATTCTATTCCATTGAACTATGTCTCTGTTTTTATGCTGATACTATACTGTTTTGATTATCTCAGCTTTGAAATACAGTTTGAAATCAGGGAGCATGATGCTTCCAAATTTGTTCCTTTTCTTCAAGATTACTTCAGCTGTTTAAGTCTTCTGTGATTCCATACAAATTTTAGAATTGTTTGTTCTATTTCTTTGAAAATGCCATTGGAATTTTAATATGGATTGCATTGAATCTGTAGATTTCTTTAGGTAGTGTGGACTTTTTAACAGTATTAATTCTTACAATCTGTGAGCATGAGTATCTTTCCATTTATTTGTTTCTTCCCCAATTTCTTTCATCAGTGTCATAGTTTTCAGTATACAGGTCTTGGTTTAATTTACTCCTAGGTATTTTATTATTTCTAATGCTATTAGAAATGGGACTGTTTTCTTAATTTCTCTTTCTTATAGAGACCAGATGTCCATTGACAGATGAATGAATAAAGAAGATGTGGTATATATATAATACAATGGAATACTACTCAGCCATCAAAAACCCGAAATCTTGCTATTTGCAACAACATGGATGGAACTAGAAGGTATTACACTAAGAGAAATAAGTCAATCAGAGAAAGATAATTATCATATGATCTCACTCATATATGGAATTTAAGAAACAAAACAGAGGATCATAGGGGAAGGGAGGGAAAAATAAAACAAGACAAAATCAGAGAGGGAGACTTTTAATCATAGGAAGCAAACTGAGGGTTGCTGGAGGGGAGGGAGGTGGGGTAACTGGGTGATGGACATTAAGGAGGGCATGTGATGTAATGAACACTGGGTATTATATAAGACTGATGAATCACTGACCTCTACCTTGGAAACTAATAATATACTATATGTTAATTAATTGAATTTAAATTTAAAAATAAAATTTTTTAAAGCATAAAGGGACCAGGAAAAAAATTCTCTTTCTTGTAGTTTGCCATTAGTGTTTAGAAATACAAAAAAAAATTTTTTTTAATATTTTATTTATTTGACAGAGACACAGCGAGAGAGGGAACACCAGCAGAGGAGTGGGAGAGGAAGAAGCAGGTTTCCCGCTGAGCAGGGAGCCCAATGTGGGCCTCGATCCCAGGACCCTGGGATCATGACCTGAGCTGAAGGCAGACACTTAATGACTGAGCCACCCAGGCACCCCTAGAAATACAAGACTTTTATATATTGGTTTTGTATCCCGCAATTTTACTGAATTCATTTATTAGTTCTAACAGAGTTTTGTGTGTGGGGGGGTATCTTTAGGGAGATATATATCATGTCAAATACAAATAGTGACAGCTTTACTTCTTCCTTTCCAACATAATGCCTTTTATTTATTTTTCTTCCTTAATTGCTCTGGCCAGGACTTCCATATTATGTTGAATAAAAGTGGCTAGAGTGAGCATCCTTATCTTGTTCCTGATCTTGGGGAAAAAACAATCAATTGTTTTAAATGCAAAATGTACATCGTTTAGTCTCCTTAACAGACTACTGTGTTTTTCTCTTTTTAAAGTAGCTGAACCCAATGTTCCATGAAATCTATAAATATGTTGTTCCAAGTAAGCAGTAGTGGGTCTCAGAACAGCATGTATCATATAATACGTAGAGAAATGGAAAAGAAGTGATGATATCTGAGATGAGATATATGAATTATTTTAAAAAGTGAAACATGCCAATACTATAAAGAATAATAATCAGTCCCCTCTGGGAAGCAGTACTCATAACTTGCTTAAGTTAAGGCATTAAGGAGCAAATATTTACAGGTCCCAACATAACCTATGAGTGGAAAAAAAACAGGCCAGAATTCATCTTCTTATTTTTAAGACTGACATATTAATTTATCTGATTAATTTACTAGGCTAACCCCTAGACTCTATTAATTTAAAATAAAGGAGTATAAAGTAGATGATCCCTAACCGAAGCTATAAAAAGTATCCTTTTTCCCTTCTGCAAAACAGAGATAGAGTAAATCAGCTGAAAAAATTTTGCTTAGAAGGTGACAAAGTAAAACATGAATATTTTTCAGTCAAAGTGAAGCTTTAGTCTCTATTTTAGGCAAGACTCTAAAAATAAACATGAGATTGGCAATATAGCATGATGTTTAACTACAGTTCGACCATTCTGGCTGTACCAACCACTTAGTGATCTTGAGTAAGTTATTAAACTCTCCAGGTTAAAATGTATTAGAAAAATGGGGAAAATAACACACATGTGAGGTTATTCACAAGCAAAAGAGATGACTCCATCCTACACAAAGCATATAGAACGAAGCTGTTACTTCATAATTACTAATACTTACGAGTACTTTCTTTCAGTGGGCTCTCTGGGCATATGCATTGAGAGCCATGGCTCAATCATCACCGCCTAGAGTCTCATCTGACACCATTCTTCTGGTTTCTCAGTCTAAAAAGCATTCTTTTCTTCAGCTTGTTTTTTTCTTCTGAAATCTAGTACCTGTATTTTACCAAAATATCAATCACATTTCTGGTTTCTAACTTCCAGCCTTTTCATTCTTTTCAAGTCAATGAAAAAAAAATATGTTTGTTACCTGAGGGTTCAACTCAGACAAGATTTTTTATTTATAAAGGATTATGCTCAAATACATTTCTAATTCCAGTCCTCAGAATGCTACAGAAATACATGGTAAAGCCTGCTTCCCTGCCAGCATCTATCACCTCCTCCTTTTCCTTTTCTTGGCATAAGTCTGGACTAACATACAATTTGGGGAGGTGTTGTGAAGCTATTGATAAAGTGGGGGAACCAAACAAAAATAGATAGATGTTTAAAGCAGTCTGCATCAGATACTGAATCACCGTGGCGATGTCTCATCCTCATCTCATCTGCAAAGTAGAAATGTTAACACAAACCAGCTTCCCAGCAATAGTATAAATAGCACCTGAAAGACAGGGAATTTTTGTGGAGCATCACACAATAGCAATATATTTGATTGCATTACATAATTTAAGCATTTCTTAGTAGCAGAAAATATATATCACACATTATACATATTAATATTTTTAAAACTATGTCATGAACACAGGTCCACATAAATGAGGGGAAGGCTAACTCTAAAACTATGTGTGATTAGCTACTTTCAAGTTTTCTATTAATCTTTGAGTGGTACTTCTTTGTTAATTTGGGGGATGACCTAGGTATTTCTGAGAACTCGAGCCAAAGTTTTAAAATAATAATCGCAGAAAAAGTTAAATTGAGAAAAATCTATTTATTTACATAATATTTTCCAAGCACTAGGGAAAGACCTCTGTTTTCCAGGGCAACAGAACAGCTGAGTGTGGCTCATTGGAGGCATGTGTCCGCAGATACACAGCCAGAAGACATTCCATCATTGCATTCCCTTCACTGTGTCAGGGCCTCAGCAAATAGTGATGAACAACAGTTATTGCCTTTTTTTTTTTTTTAAGACTTTACTTGTTTATTTGACAGAGAGAGAGCACAAGCATGGGGAGCGGCAGAGGGAGAGGGAGAAGCAGGCTTCCCACTGAATAGGGAGCCCGACGTGGGACTTGATCCCACAACCCTGGGATCATGACCTGAGCCAAAAGCAGATGCTTAACCAACTGAGCCACCCAGGTACCCCCCAGCTACTGGTCTTATAAAGCTTATAATCCATCGGGGAAGGTAGACACTGGAACAAGTATTTACAGTTGTGACAAATGTTATGAAAGAAAATCACCAAGTGGAGGGGCCATAAAAATGCAGAATGGGGGTAACCTAGCCTGGGCAATCAAGAGAAATTCCCTAAGGAAGTAACATTTCAACTAAGTCTTGGTGAGAAAGAGTGAGAAACAGCTAATCAAGTGAAGAAGGCAGTAGGGCTGGGGTAAGTGTGGAGAAGAGAGGTCCAAGTACCTGACTATGTAATCATCTGAGATGGAAACTATTCTAGAAATTGAACATTGGGCCAATGTGCAGAAGCTTGACAGAGGGGGGAAACAGCAAAACAAAATGAAAAAAATGAATAAGCGTAAGCCGCTGCAGGTCTATTACTATCATACCCTGGAAGGAGTCCCAGCTGCTCCAGCTGCCCTAGTCACTATGACCACAACCATTACAGGCAAGGCAGGACCCAGCAGCTGCCTTCCCTCAGCACTGCCGACCCCAAGCCTAGTACCACCAGCACCACTGGAAGAGGCAGGGGCACAGGGAGTGAGCCTAGACAAACTCACATTATGGCATCTGCCTGTGGGGACAAGGTCATTGCAACAAAGGTTTGGGGAACAGTTCAACATAAGAAATGGATAAAGAAGAGGTGGTCTATATATACAATGGAGTATTACTTTGCTATTAAAAAGAATGAAATCTTGCCATTTGCAACAACATGGGTGGAGCTAGAGAGTATCATGCTAAGCAAAATAAGTCAGTCAGAGAAAGACAAATATCATATGATTTCACTCATGTGTGAAATTTAAGAAACAAAACAAACAAGCAAAGGGAAAAAAGAGAGAGAGGCAAACTAAGAAACAGACTCTCAACTATAGAGAACAAACTGATGGTTCCCAGAGGGGAGGTGGGTAGGGGGATGAGGGAAATAGGTGATGGGGATGAAGGAGTGCATTTGTGATGAGCACCGGGTGATATATGGAAGTGCTGAATCACTATATTGTACACCTGAAACTGATATTACACTGTATGTTAACTGTACTGGAATTTCAGTAAAAGCTTGAGAAAAGAAAGAAATTGGTATGGTTTCATCAACAGGAATGACATCGCAGAGATGATCTGTACACCAGACTGCCATAAACAAGAATAACCACAGGAAGCCCCTTCACAGTGTTTGAGGTGGAGAGACTATGGAGTTTGACATTGAAGGAGGAAAGGGAAATGTGACAGGATGCTGGTGGAGACCCAGTGAAAGCTGTAAATACACAGTGGACATTAACCATTAACCACATTATCCACGTCACAGGGTCCTCCACATAATTACCTGCAGAAGTACTAGAACAGTGAGAGTGGGGAAAGAAGGAGGGCTGGGCTCAGTTCCCAACTGAGTACACACGGAGACCCTAGCAGCGCCAACCCTCCTGTGCATGGACAAATGATGGAGGGAGCTGACAAGCAGGGTGCAGGAGAACAGGGTAGACCAGTGAGACAGAACGTGTATCAGGATTATAGACCACAATTCCACAGGGGTCCTCCTCAACAAAGACAGCCTAAAGAGGACATCAAGGAAGAAGATAAGAAAAATCAAGGATATGAGATCCAAAGTCAGCACCCATCTCAACATCGGTACTATCACAACTTCAATTACCCACACAGAGACACCCAGAAAACCTTAAGCCACACAATGGCAAAGAGACAAAAGTAGCCGATCCACCAGCTGAGAATTCATCTGCTCCCGAGACTGAATAGGGCAGGGCTGAGCAAATGCTGGCTCACCAGCTGTACTGTCTCTATACTATTGTCTGGTTTACTCGTCCAACAAGAAGAAATGAATATGAAGTTCCAGCAATAAGAAATGCACAAAAGGTTGGAGCTAAAGACCTTAGGTGCTTGCTTTTTGCCCACTGACCAGATAAATAGAACTATCTGCATTATCTATGCAGCATGGGGTTTTTATTTTTTTTACCTAAAGATGTTTCTTTTTAGTAATGACAAATGTGTTTAAAAAAAAAAAAGCCTAGTTTTTCTCAATACACCTTTAAAGGATTTTTAAATCATTGCATATCTGGTCACCTTAAAATTTTTAAGAAACTCATTTTTTAAAAAGATTTATTTATTTATTTGTCAGAGAGTGCACATAAGCAGGGAGAGCAGCAGGCAGAGGGAGAAGCAGGCTCCCCACCAAGCAAGGAGCCTGATGGGGGACTCAATCCCATGGGGGACTCTGGGATCATGACCTGAGCTGAAGGCAGATGCTTAACTGACTGAGCCACCTAGGCATCCCAAAACTCATTTTTAATTTGCAATAGAAGTTTACAACTTGGGGGTGCTTGGCTGGCTCAGCATGCAACTCTTGATCTCAGGGTTGTGAGTTGCAGCCTCACATTGGGTGTAGAGACTACTTGAAAAATAAAATCTTTTTTTTTTTTTAAAAAAGTTTACAACCTGATTTTTACAAAAAAGTCAACAAACAGCAAGCTCTTGTTAATAAAGGTCTGGAAGGAAGGAAGGAAGGAAGGAAGGAAGGAAGGAGAAGGGGAAGGGGAAAGGGAAAGGGAAAGGGAAGAGAAGGGGAGGGAAGGGAAGGGGAGGGGAGGAGGAAGAAAGAAAGGGAAAGAAAGAGAAAGAGAAAGAGGAAGAAAGGAAAGGAGGAAGGAAGGGAAAGTAGGAAGGAAGGAAAGAAAATAAATGTGGGCTAGATTTTACTAGGCCTCATAGGACACATGGGAGATTTTGAAGTTTATCTTAAAGAAAAGAGAAAGCCATAGAAAAGTCTTAAAAGATGACCTTGGATACACTGGGGAAGATGAATTGAGAGGAAATAAGAGATGATGTATAGAAGCCAGATAGGAGGCCACTGTAGTAATCCAAGCATGAGATTATGGTGGATTAGATTGAAGTGGCTATAGTAAGGATAGAGAAAAGTCAATGGGTTTAACAGATATTTCAGAGCAAAATCAACATGACATTGATTTTTAAAGAGTACTTTAACAGAATAATTTAATATAGAGAGTGAAAATATGAACTGACCAGAGAGACATGTAGGATTACTGGAGTATATGGAAGGTCCTTTTGAGCCCGATGACTGTCATTTTCCCTGGAGGTACTGTGCAGCCAGGTGCTACTGGGCTCACCCAGAGATGTTGATTTTTCCAGGCCAAGTGTGAAACATGAACAATTCAGGCAATTCAGTGATGGGCAAGAGAGTGGACCATGGAATCCAAGCTGTATAAAGAAGATAATAGGAAGAGATAATATGAGGTAAAATGCATACAGAGAGTAGTTGAGAAAGCAAGCTAGAAGGCTAGGAGGTTGCTGGTGATTAGAAAAAATGATGTATATATTGGTGATTTTCTAGACAATTTTGGGAATAAATGGCTGAGGTAGAAATGGAGGATAAGGTCACTGGAAGGAAGAAGATAAGAAAATCACCATATGAAGAGTTAACAAAGTGAGAGGCTAGTATTGGAGAAGTGGGTGACCATATGGATGTGGAATTCAACCAAGCTGATGACAGGGTTCAGAGGAGAAAGGGAGACAATGAGCCAGATACCAAAGTCTTCACTGAATAATGGAAAGTGTCAAGGATGAGACTGAAGACAATCATGGGAAGGGGAAAAAAGAGTATCAGTCTTAGCTTATCCACTGTTAAAAATACCAACTGTTAGAAACCATCATAATGTTACACACACACACACTGCAAGTTTTACATGAAGGTATAAGTGGAAAGGATTTAAATGGATGACCAGGGCGCCTGGGTGGCTCAGGGGGTTAAGCCTCCAACTCTTGATTTCAGCTCAGGTCATGATCTCAGGGTCATGAGATCAAGCCCTGCATCAGGCTCTGCACTCAGGGCAGGGTCTGCTTGAGATTCTTTCCTCCCTCTCCCTTTCCTGCTCCTCCCCACCCTTGGACCCTCTCTCTCTCTCTGAAATACATAAATAAGTAAAATCTTTTAAAAAATAAAAAAATAAATGGATGACCAAAAGGAAATGGACATTAACTGAACACCTACTATGTGCTAACACCATGGAAATCTATGTTTTGTCTTCTCCAAATATCTTCCCTTTTTTCTTTCAGTAACTATCGCCCATTTTCTACAGAGATTGTTATTCCCACTTTCTTTATGGTAATGGTGAGGCTGCCAATGATTTAACCGAACTCCCCAGACTCTGTAAAATCAGGTGACTTAATGTAAAACAATGCGCTTCTTTTTCCTGGGAATTTAAATCTTGACCAGAACTGAGGCTGGTTGGAGATGATTCTACTCATCCTGAAAATGACTGTACCCAGAAAATAGTCAGAACTTCCTGCTGCTGAGAGGACAAGAGTCTCCCAGTTCTGAAACTGGGTTGTTCATTTCTTCCTTGATTCTGTGAGGTATCCAGAATCATTCTACTAGAACTGCTTTTCTCTGTTAAGTTTGGCACTGTTGGTTTCTGTTGCTTGTAACCAAGAACTCTGGTACACTGCCAGGCAGGGTGTTGGGTGCTTTATATATGAATTTGTGTAATTTAATACTCACAAACTCTTAAAAGGAAGATATCATAATCCCCATTCTATGCATAGGGAAAATGAGGCTCATCACGGTTAAAGTAACTTGCTTACAGGCACACAGCCAATAAATGGTGAAGGCTGACAAGGGGCTCAGGTCTTTGTCTTGGACGCCTGGGGCTATGCTCCTTTCAGTTCACAAATAATCAGAGATATTAACAAGTTTTCCTTTATTGCTACATAAACTTAACATTTCAGAAACATTCTGCTTTAGATGATCTCTACTAGATATCAGCAGATACACCAAATTAAAGTGCTGTATATTGTTTTATTGTATGTATGTGCGTTCATTTCCCTCCTTAAAATATCTCCTAATCACACAAAATCCTGATCTTTTATTTTCTCTTCTTTTATGTTCCAAATTCTTTTGTATTCCATAATGAAGAACAGTTGCACACAATAATGGTGGTAAGTATAACCACAACTCCAAGAGCATGTTTAATAACCACGGTTTTAAGCAAAGCTAAGACCAAAAAAATCCATAAAGATGTTCAATGTAGGAGGAAATCTACTAGATGTCACAGGAGCAACAAAGTATAAGAAGTGAAAATTCTCCTCAAGATACCCACTGTCTAATTGGAAAAACAAGTAACAATGATGTGAAAACTAAAATAGTGGGTGGAAATGGAGCAAACATGCAAAAGTACTCTGTGATTCATTGTGAAATGGGTATTTTAAGAGAAGTGACTGTAAAGTCCGATGAAGGACCTAGACGCTCCCTCAGATCTAGGGAACTAGGAAATGAGGAACAGTATTCTTGCTTCTGCCCACAAGAAAAAATGTCTGATGCCTAAATAACAACCTAAAATAATAAAAGTTTTCCGTGAGGCATGGATGACACGTCGTATATCATCATCCCAGGGGAGAATTTCCCGAAGCTGATTTCCCAGATTTATAGAACACAACTTCTGAGTGGTCACTGTGGCAAACGGGATATTTCCCTGCATCTTCTGGCTGAACCAGTGACAAGTTACATCACTAATCCTGAGTTTATTAACAAGTGTCATCATCTCGTGTTAGAAACCTCTCTGGAGGGTTTGGTGCTGTTCTCTCATGTTGATTATTTAAGATTTATGTCCTGAAAAGCCAAACTGCATTTCTAATCTGTCATCAAAGTGGATTATCAGAACCAGAAATGACAAAATTTAACACACAGTTTTTCATGCCTAAGATTAACAGCAAAAACTGCAATCTATTTCACCACATCCAAAGTAAACATGATATATTAATGAGTGGTTTTTCCTCTCTCACCAAATAATTATAGGCTCCTTCTTCCTAAAAACAAATTATTTTTATTTCCCTTAAGAAGACTATGATTAATTGTACAAAATTATACTTGTCTTTAATTGAATAGATTTCCTTCTTTCCTCTGGATTAGTGGTATGTTACATATTATTAAATAGCTTGGGAAAACCCAAAGAAGGAAATCTTCCTCTTGAGGACAAAAGCCGGGTGGTTACTGGCTGCTAGGGAACTGTACACAAGGGTGGACACGTTTTATTCCTTCGTTAACATGACCTCTGGCAAACTGAGCAAATGCTGTCTTACAGTTCGGTCTTGGTCTATTCATGCTGCTATAACAAAATACCACACCCTGGGTATCTTATTAGGACAAGAAATTGATTTTTGGAGTTCCGGAGGCTAGAAGTTCAAGATCAAAATGCCAGTAAGGTTGGATGATGCCCTCTTCTATGTTCACAGCCAGTGGCTTTTTGCTGTGTTCTCACATGGAAGAAGGGGCAAAGGAGCTTGGTGGGGTCTTTCGGTGACAGCATGAATACTGAGGGCTCCAACCTCATGATCTAATCACCTCCCAAAGGTCCCACCTTCTAATATCATCACATCTAACATTAGGATTTTAACATATGAATTTGGGGGATGAGGGAAAACACAAATGTTCAGACCATTGCAAGTTCCGATTCTAATTTATTGGAAGCACACTGATATCATCCAAATCTTACCTAAGAGGACAAAAAAGCACAAATGAAAGCCAAGACATTGTTAACATGTGGTAGGGTAGGACCTTGTAAAGATATATCCCCAAGGCAGGGTTTTTCAACCTCAGCACTGCTGACATTCTAGGCTGGATATTTGTTTAACCTCAGTTAAGACAAACAATGATATCTCCAGAAATTGCCCCCAGTTGAGAACCACTGCCCTCTATTTTATAGCACTCCTTCTTGGCCCCAAAGCTAGAGGGCATTGTATCTGATTCTGCTAGTTGTTGCCCAATATCTGTAATCCTGTTCTGATAGAAGCTCTAGCTAATCTTGTGGCTGTCTAGGATAAAGACCACTTCCCAGCCTCCCTTATAGCTAAGTGGGGCAAAGATATTAAGGTCAGGTTAATAGGATTTAAGTTGAAATTATGTGGGTAACTTCCTGTTCTGCCCATAAAAGGAAAGGAGTGTTTTCCCCCATTCTTCTTGCCCCTTCTCACTGGCTAGGTGTGAACACGACAGAGAGAGCTAACTATATTGGACACAGGGACTGAAGCTGCCTGTTGAGTATGGCAGAGCAATAAGATAAAAGGCAACGGGGTGGCAGAGATGCTGTATCAGCTCTGAGCCCAGAGAGGAATAAACTTGTCTTGCATGCACCACAGTTATACTGGACTCTTTGTTAGAGCAACCGGCATTTGCATCTTAACTAATGCAAATCCCAAATACTTTTGCATGTATTAAGTCAAGAAGGTAGCAGTTAAGATAGGAGCTCTCTTTGGACCCACAAGAATGGAGAAAGTTCTAACTGAGTCTCCATCTTTGACTGGAAAATAGTCCTTTTTCACTCCAACACTGTTACCAGGGGACCAAACACTGAGCAGTGAGAGAAGACAGTGTTAGTGATCCAGTCACGTAGACCAGATGAACTAACACAGGAGATCAAAAAGAAGACAGTATATATACATGGGTGGTCCTTTCTGGACTTAAACTAAGATTCCCAATTGGTCAGGTGAGGCTGGCAGAGTCCCCTCCACAGTTGTCCATTTGCATGAGATGATTTGCCACAGAAAGAGCATGCTAGGATATGTATGCTTTTGTGTGACTGTCAGGAATGAAAAAGAACTCTCTGTGGAAAGGATAGCTAGTGTCTAGTCACCTGCCCAGGCCATGGACGAGCTCAAAACCAATGGAGAGTTGAAGGTCTGCAGTCCAAAGCAAAGAAATGCATCCAGGGAGGGCATCGTGAAATACAAGGCACAGAGCAGGGAGAATGGGTTCTTTCCCCACTTTGGCACAGAATGCAGTCCCAACTTCAATGAGGGTTCTAGTTACTCGGTGACAGCAAGAAAACTATGGCAGGGGCTAGGGGAGGGCAAAGCCCTATAGTCAACATCATACCTCACAGGGGCCTGCTGGGTCACAGTAATCCGGAGTGGAATGGGACTTCGCTTATAAGCACAAATGGGATACCCCTGCAATAACACCCAGAAATATTTGAGGGTGGGCCATGCATCATTAGGTGAAGCCTTCAGCTGGCCAAAGTTGACCATTAATGTGGATTGTTCCTGTGGCAGACAATGGTAAATGCCTGACCCGACCATCTTTTCAGACCTCACTCCCTACTACATTCCAGCCATGTGGGACTCAAGGTAGTGTTCAGGGGCATGTGACCAAAACAGAAAGCTACAGCAATGTTCTTGGGAAAATATTTTCCTTCCTGGTACAAACAGTGCCCTATCTCCTTCTCTCCTCTTCTTGAACAAATGTGGTGATGATTCCTGAAGCAGCAGCCACCACTATCTTTGAGTCTTTACAACTGCTGCTTTCTGGACTTCTTGTTATGGGAGGAAAATAGCCTCATGTGCTTAACTGACTATAGTTCAGTTTGCAGCCATTGCTAACTGATACATGGCTACAGGCTGGTAAGGCCTGCCGAATTTACATTATAACAAATTTTGCTGTCAACCCTCCTGAAAAAGTGGCCTCAGGCTCAGATACAAGCCAAGTATCTCTTTCCATGCACTTGACTCAGTCTGTATGTGGCCTCTGCGTGACTTCTTACAATGTTTTGATATCCATTTACCTATCTAAAAAAGACTGGTGCTGGTAAGGATGCGGAAAAAATTGGATTCCTCCTATACTGCTGGTGGAATTATAAAATGATATAGCCACTCTGGAAAACTGTTCAACAGTTTTTTATAAACTAAACATGCACTTTCCATATAACGTAGCAATTATATACCCTTGGGCATTTATCCCAGAGAAATGAAAACTTATGCTCACACATACATAACTAAAAACCTGTATAGTTTGAACTGCACTGGTCCACTTACATAGGAATTTTTTACAGTACAGTACTGGAAATGTATTTTCTCTTCCTTATGATTTTCTTAATAACATTTTCCCCTCTAGCTTACTTTATTGTAAGAATGCAGCATATAATACATATAGTATGCAAAATATGTGGTAATTGGCTATGCTATCAGCAATCAGTAGGCTATCAATAATTAAGTTTTGAGGGAGTCAAATATTACATGTGGATTTTCTACTGTGGGGGGGGGGGTCAGCTCCCCTACCCACCACGTTATTCAAGGGTCAACTGTACATGAATATTCATAGCAGCTTTGAAATGACAAAAACCTGGTAACAACCCAATATCTTTCAAAGAAATAATTGTTGAACAGATGCTGGAACATCTCTACAATGAAATTCTACTCAGCAATAAACTCAAATGAACTACTGATACATGCAACTACTTGGATGGACCTCAAGTTCATGACACTTAGTGAAAAAAGTCAATCTCTAAAGGTTACACACTGTGTAATTCCCATTATATAAAAGCCTGGGAATGACAAAAGTACAGAGATGGAGAACAGGTTGCCAGGGCTTGGGGATAAGACACAGAGGGAGGGAAGATATGACTAGAAAGGGGTAGAACAAGAGAGGTTCCTCTGTGGTGACAGAACAGTTCTCTGTACCTTAATTGCGGTGGTCATGACACAGAACCATAACTGAGATCAAACTACATAGAACTATAAGCACATACACATGCATACACACACATACACACACGTGTGCATGCACGAGAGTGCACGTAGAAACTGGTGAAAATGGAATATGGTCTATAGCCCAGTTAACAGTTTACTGGCTTTGATATTGTACTACAGTTATAGAAGATATGTCACCATCAGGGGAAGATAGGTAAAGAATACAGGGAACTCTAGGTATTAGTTTCACAACTTTCTCTAAGTCTATAATTATTTCAAAATAAGAAGCTTTCTTTTTTTAAAGTCAATTAAAAAAAAATGTCTACCCAGAGTATCTTTTCTGGATGGAATCTATAATCATTTTCTTAAAAATTTCCCATACAGTTTTAAGTATGATAGATATTTTGCCTTATTAAAGTGAATACGACATAACTATAGAAAGAGAGAAAAAAGTTTGGGGTAAATAGGGAGAAAGCAGGGAACAATACATATCCTTTAAGCTTAGAGATGAATGGTAATAAAACAGAAAATATTTTCAAATTTTTAGTTAAAAAATAGAACTTAAAAGTCTTATTCAAGCATGAATAATAAGTCAAAAACCAGGCAAATATCAATACAATGCAGAAGTGAATGTTTAAGTCAATGACACTGTTTTGGGAAACTTTTGATCCAGTTATCTTTTATGGGCCAAAGAATCACTGTCACCCACCACACAACTAATCATTTTTTCCACCTCTCTTGGGGAAAAAGGTGAAATTAACCAATTGTGACCATTAAACAGGTTTTACAAAAACTGTATGCACTTGTCTCAGAAAAATAAATCGTACATATTCACAAGTAAAATAAGAAATGCTTGGAAAGTTCTTACACCAACTCTCTTTGAGGAGAAAAGAGAAGCCATCCAATGGGCCAACCACTGTTGCCTCAAATGAGGTAGTGAGTTATGACTGAATGTACCAGTTATCCTTGAATGCTATCATGAACCTTATTTCTATCTAGAGGTGGCAATAAAGGTGTCACAAAGTTCTCCCTTTTTGAAATAGTTATCTGGTCATTCGTAGAAGTAACTATAGGGGCATCTGAGTGGCTCAGTCAGTCGAGCATCCAACTCGTGGTTTTGGTGCAGGTCATGATCTCAGAGTCCAGGGATCAAGCCCTGCATTGAGCCCCAGGTCAGGCTCTGCACTCAGTGTGGAGTCTGCTTGGGATTCTCTTTCTACCTCTCCTTATGCCCCTCTCCCCGTTCGGGCACACATGCATGCACTCTCTCTCTCTCTCAAATAAATCTTAAAAAAAAAAAAAAAAAAAAAGAAGCAGCTACAGATTAGGGACAAAAATCTCAAAATCAAGTAAAAGAGGTGTCCAGATTGCTATAACTTTTGAAAAATTTACTCTCCCAAGCAGCTGAAACAGGTATGGGTATTACGTGAAAGCTGTGTAGCATTATCTTGGGTAGAGCACAGAGAAGCCAGCAGAAAAACTGGGTTTCCATTGCCAGGTTTCCATTCCATTCTGAAGCGTAAGACCCCTTGCTTATTAAAAAGAACTGAAGTTAGCCCTTCAGGGAAGGCGGTCATCCCTGATTTTGTCAAAGCCCGTATATATATTCATGAGACTTCATATTTTTTTAGTTTTACCTGTGACCTCTGGTAGTTCATAAACGTGCATAGACTTGAAATATATCCTGGAAGCAAATTATATAAATTGAAAAATCACACAGATCTTTTTGACCACAGTCCAGCAATGTCAGACACACATTAAAATTGTAACAAATATTGGCTGCAGAATGAATACCTGAGTAAATGAAATTTAGCATAAACTTCTAATTTCCACTCTCGTTCAAAAATATCAACTGAGGGTGGGGGGCACCTGTGTGGCTCAGTCTGTTGGGCATCCAACTCTTGGTTTCAGCTCAGGTCATTGTCTCATGGGTCATGGGATCCAGCCCCGAGTGGGGCTCCACACTCAGTGCAGAATCTGCTTGAAGAGTCTCTCCCTCTACCCCTCCCCCACCCCGCCTCACATGCATGTGCTCTCTCTGAAAATAAATAAATAAATCTTTTTAAAAAATAAATAAAAATAAAAATATCAACTGGGGATTGCTATATCATCAACTTAAATTTCAATGGTAATTTTCAGAATATTTAAGAAATCAAATGCTAGAAGAAGTGAAATGCTAGAGGAACCAACACAATTATTTGAAATTATCGATTAGGATTAACCTTTTGGGAAAAGGAGAGAGCCATTTGAAGGTTTTATTTATTTGGCATCACATCTGTGGAAGAACTGTGTTTAAAAAAAAAAACCAAAAGGCTGAGATACAACACCAATTTAGGGGCCCAAGATACTCAACTGTTATGAGAGACTGGATCAGGAGAAGATTGTAATTGTGACCATAATTCACACTGTACAAACTAGTCAATTCCTTTATCTTTAACAGTGGCCTCAGAAAATGTCAAAGCTCAATTTTTTTCTCCTCTCTCCACTCTTTCATATTTTGCTGTGTTAACTCACGTCCTGTAGTAACTCCTGGCTGACTTGAAAGGCTCCCTGGGACATCAATTCCCAGGACTCAATTTTCTCTATCAGATTGTTGCAAATAAATCTCATTTTATATCTCAGCTCATAACAGCAGTGAAAATGCTTTACTGTGCCTCTGCTTTCTATTGCTGTGTTTAATGCTACAGCTGAGGGCTTGATGGTCTCTCCATGAGACACAGAGGATGGGAATGTTGTTTTCCTTCCCCCACCCTTCAGCTCTCAGTAACAATTGAGCATTAAGGTAGTAAATCACCATCATAATTGTCTAGATATATCCAGTCGACTGGCTTAATGAGACGGGAAGTAGGTTGCTGGGGAAGAGAAATGACATTTTAACAAGACAACTTGCATCAAACTGTAATTTATCCTTCACAACATATTTAATTTTTCTGGAAAGTCATCAGAAGCAAAATCGCCATTTTGAAGATGCCAAACCCTGCTTAACCCTTCTGAATCACTTTATTAAATCAACGTAAGTGTACAAAACATTCTTTAAATATTTGAAAAGATATGCTAGCAAAATGCTACCTACCTCATTTCTGGTGGTTCTGAAGCATTTGAGATTTAAAACATCTTATTTAAAAAGACAGTAGTTAACACAGTATTCCCATCGCCCTTACTGGTGGGAGATACATTCCAAAGCTTCCAGTGGGTGCCTGAAACTGTGGATATTACCAGAACCCTATTTATACTATGTTTTTTCTGACACATACATACCTATAATAAAGTTTAATTTATAAAGTACGCACAGTGGAGATTGACTATAGTAACTACTAATAAAATAGAACAGTCATAACGATATACTGTAATAAAGGTTATGTGAATGTGGCCCCTCTCTCAAAATATCTTATTGTACTGCCCTCACTCTTCTTGTGCTGATGTGTGATGACAAAATGCCTACCTTTTGAGACGAAGGGAGGTGAATAACAGAGGCACTGTGACGTGGCGTTAAGCAACTGCAGACTTTCTGACTGTATGTGGTTACGCAGGTCAGGGGGACCACCTTACCGCATTTTTCATTCTGCAAGACTCGGCCAATCCCTTTGGCATGTCTCCCCTGTCCTGATAACGCAACTGACTGGACCCAAGGTTTCTGTTACCATCTCCAAGCCTTATTAAATATCCCAAGCCCACGATGACCCAGCACCCCAGAGGCTGCTTGGGGCTGTGTTCAGATTCAAGAGCAAAATTAAAGGCTTCTCCAGGTATCGTCAGTGTGGTGGTTTCTGCAGGCGCATCTGGGGGTGGGGTGATCTGCTCCTCCCCAGGGGAAGCACAGAGAGAGCCACGAAGTGTGACAGTATGGCCACAGCCATGCTTGTTTCTCAAGGCAGAGCAGCTTTGGGTTGCCGCATTTTTGAGCTCGATGTAGATCAGGACCACCCAGGAAAAGAAAGAGACATCATAGATGCGTCTCCTAGTTCTCTCTTTTTACTTTTTTGTTTGAAATGCTTGACACATGCTCTGTTTTAACCTGAACCACTTACAGCTGAGGCCTGCCTTCTCCTCACCATTTCCTTCTTTTCCTTCATCCTAACCTATTCTTGTCCCTTTTTTTCTTTCGTTCTTATTCCTCTTTTTCTCCCTCCCTCCTTCTTTCCTTCCTCTCTGCCTTCCTTCCTGCCTGCCTGCCTTCCCCCTCTAGGTATCTCAGCTTCACAGAGACCCTCCCTCTTGCTCTCCAAATTACCTCCTGGCCCTTCATTTAGGTGTGATTCAAAATTAGATACTTCATAGGGGTCTCTGTCATTGGAATTTTGTTGATGCATAAAGCCCGCATTTTTGCTATGCTTTTGAGGAGCTTTAAAGGACTGACTGCTCATTGCCTGCACTAAACACACATCTATCTCCCTGCAGCCTTTGCTTTAAGCAAGAAACAACCACTATAGTACAGCAGTGTCCTGAAACGGGGGTATTCTGGGAATGTGCACTCAGCACACCTGCTCCCTAAGCTGGAAATAGGTTTATATGCTCATGGTTTTGACTAACAACAAAAATTCAAACAACACAAAAATAGCTAGACTAAGTGGTGGCCGAATCAGGCTTGTCCTCACTGCTTTACTCTTCACAACTGCTCTGTAGGTGTTATTACTATCCCCAACTTACCCCTGTGGAAATGGAGGCACAGAGAGGCTAAGGTACTTGCCCAGTGATGCACAGCCTGCCTCTGTTAGAGCCAGAATTTGAACAGGCAGGCTGACTCCAGGGCGCCCATGTACAACCACGACTCTACACTGATTCTATCCGTATGTGGGTACACAGGACATAGTTTGGAGGTTTTTAAAAACACAAATGGGATAAAACTGTATATACTATTCTGACATTTAAAAATCATTTCTTGCGGTAATGGGGAGTGACTGCTCAATGGGTATGGGGTCTCCTTTTGGAGAGAAGAAAATTCCTGGAATTAGAGGTGACGGTTGCATGACACCATGAACGTAACATATGCCACTGAATTGTACGGTTTAAAATGATTACTGGTTAATTTTATGTTGTGTGACTTTTACATCAATTTTTTAAAAAATCAGTTCTTAGTACCTTGGAGATCTTTCCATATAATTGTACAATAATCAATCAAACCATGCCCCCATTTATGGGCAATCAGGTTGTTTCCTAGTTTTGCTATTACAATTGTGCTTCAAAACAACTTCCTGGAGCGGGGGCGCCTGGGTGGCATAGCGGTTAAGCGCCTGCGTTCGGCTCAGGGCGTGATCCCAGCGTTATGGGATCGAGCCCCACATCAGGCTCCTCTGCTATGAGCCTGCTTCTTCCTCTCCCACTCCCCCTGCTTGTGTTCCCTCTCTCGCTGGCTGTCTCTATCTCTGTCAAATAAATAAATAAAAATCTTAAAAAAAAAAAAAAAAAACAACTTCCTGGAGCTTACCTATTTGCACATGTATGTTTCTACAGGGCAGATTCCATGAGGTGAAATTATGGAGGCGGAAGATGTGCCTGTTTTAAGTTTTGATAGATACTGCCAATTTCCCTCCAAAAAGATGTGTTAGTGTACACGCTTCAGTAAGAATCACCACTGGAAGAGGATTTCTATATTGCAAAGTGGTTCCAGGGTTCTCTTCTCCTGGGGGAAGTCAGATGTAATCTGAATTGATCTCTGCAGTCACATTTTTTTTTTGAGAGTAAGCCCAGTTTTTTAAAAATTTAAATTCAATTAATTAACATATAATGTATTATTAGTTTCAGAGGTAGAGGTCAGTGATTCATCACTTGTATATAACACCCAGTGCTCATTACATCACATACCCTCCTTAATGTCCATCACCCTGTTACCCCATCCCCCCACTCCTCTTCCCTCCAGCCACCCTCAGTTTCCTGTGGTTAAGATTCTCTTATGGTTTGTTTCCCTCTCTGATTTTGTCTTGTTTTATTTTTCCCTCCCTTCCCTTATGCTCCTCTGTTTTGTTTCTTAAATTCCACATATGAGTGAGATCATATGATAATTGTATTTCTGTGATTGATTTATTTCATTTAGCATAATACCCTCTACTTCCATCCATATCGTTGCAAATGGCAAGATCTCGGGGTTTTTGTTGGCTGAGTAGTATTCCATTGTATTTATATATACCACATCTTCTTTATTCATCTGTCGATGGACATCTGGGCTCTTTCCATAGTTTGGTTATTGTGGACATTGCTGCTATAGACACTGGGATGCAGGTGCCCCTTTGGATCATGTATCTTTGGGGTAAATACCCAGTAGTCTACATCCACATATTAAAATATATATCCTCTGAAAGGCCAACTGCTTTACTCTGTGACTCAGACATCAGGGCCCCTACCATAAACTTTCAGTTTAAAAGGCCCCTCTGCTTCCAGATCCCCTGTCTACATATCTTACCTCTGTTCCACAGCTAAGTGACCACCTTCATTGGTTTCGAAAAACAAAACAAAACAAAACAAAAATCCTTCCCACCAAACATTTTGACAGTTGCAGCCTATTCTGAAACCTTTCTAGGGCCTTCTTCCACCTTCTTCCTCTCCCTCGCAGGCACCATCCTCTATCAGACAAAGTTGCCAGGCTGGCCTCTCAAAGCTGGGGCTTGGCCTGGCCAAACCCAGGAGCCTCAGCAACTCCCAGAGGCGTCATAAGGGTAATTTTTCCAAAGATGGGTTTCTCCCTAGGAGGAATTTTTATATCAGCTGCTAAAAATATACAATATTCTAAACCTCATTCCAAAATGTGTCAAGTCTTTTACCCTGAAGAAAGAATGTGCTGACTCCTCTGTGCAGGAGAAGTATTCACCTCCCACTCTGACTTACCTTTCCCACACCTCCCTCCTCCCACACAGTCGGGGAGATATCTATTTCTCGGGCTCCTCCACTAGAGATCCCTCATTAACTCTCTGTCAGATTGTCCTCATCAGGTTAATAACACCCACCTTGGCATAAATACAGCTAATCGTTCTCAGCGGGTAAAATGAGCAAATTGCTCTCCTTTGCCACATCGCTGTGAGCTCCCCTGCCTTCTCCAAACACCTCACAGCACTGCCTCAGCTCACTCGAAGGCCACAGTTCACTCTTCTCAGACACCTGCAAGAGCACGGCCTAGTCACTTTCTGCCATTGCTCACCTTGTGCTAAGAGTGAAGTTAGTAAAGGGACTGAAAAAAATAGTCTCTTTTCCATCACCCACTTTAGGAAGTACAGCTTCTTAGTTCTTACCTTTTCTCAAAAGAAGAATTTTTTTTTAACAGAACACACCCCAGGAAGTACATCTGTGGCAGAGGCTCACAAAAGTAATGTCTTCCAAGAATCCAATTATTCAGACACTCTGTGCCTCGAAATCTTTAACTCCCAATGGTTTGGGTTTACCCCGCAGGGGCAAGCATCCGAAAAATGAGAGGTTGGAAGGAGTGAATGGTTTCCTAAGGGACAGGAGATACCTGTCACATCTGAATCCTCAGAGGCACAAAGCCTGTCCTCTAATTTTCTGAGAGCTAATTGTTCCAAGGCCCAGAGGGACCCTCCACCTAATCAATTTCTGCAGAGACTTCAGTTCCTGGCAAGAATAGCCTTTTCCTTTATAATTTTTTTTTTCTGATGAGCTTAACCCATTTAATTCCATCTAATTCTTCAATGAGGCTCTGTTTTCCATATGGACTCCCACATTTTTAAATATATTGTCCACCTCTATTCTGTATGCATTGACAAGGTTGTCTGGTTTGCTTGAGCTGTGCCTATGTCATGTCAAAGGCAAAACCAACAAACAGAAACCAAAAAGCCAACCAAACAAAAGCACTTAATTGATTCGATTGTCAACTGGACAATTAGTTAAGCTGATTGCATTACTGAGCTACCTAGTGATTTGGTCAACATGATTAGCTGATTCCCTTCAAACTATCAAACCGTGTAGATAGCCAAATGCCGGAAACTCTTCTAAGTAATTTCTGTATTCTCTTCCTTTAAAAGCAAGCAGAAATAAGATTCTTCTAAATTCTTTTTAGGGAGGGGGGGATTTCTGCCAATTCTTGATGAATGTCATATGACTAAGAGTTGTGCAAAAATGTAATGCAATGGTATATGTCATCCAGAATCAAGAAACTCATCCAAGAATACTGATAACTTAATACCGCACTAAAGAATCTCTAGAAATATAAATATCCTGGATCCTGAGGAATTTTTAGTTTATCTCATTGGGAATTCTACAGACTCATCATCTCTGAATTCCAAATGGATTCAATTTTCATTTTTTAGAAATGGCGAAGGGTAACCAGTTGATTTCTCAATATGGTCTCAGAGGGCCTCCTTGGTGGTCTACAGCATGACCCCTAAATGAAAAATTATTTATAAACTACCATTCTGGGCAGCAGTTGGACTGTATCAACTAGGAACCAGGTTTTCCCTTAAATTCTAAAAGATTTCATTCCAAGCGTACCCTGATCTGACGGAACTGTAAGTTAGATGCTTTTTCATCAGTGTCCTTCCATCTCCAATCTCTGGCTGCCCCAAGCCCTCAGCTCACATGCCACAGCTTTCTGTGACGGGCAGGTGCTCCAGCGTCAAAGGCTCAAACGGAATGCCCTTGCCTCCTGGCATCTTTCCATTCTTACTATTGCCTGATCCCCAAATCAAGACGTGCTCAAATATGTGTATGCACACACACACCTCACTTTCTTAGTCATAGCCTTCTGTTAATTTCTCCCCTTTCTGGTGGATTTTCAAATACAAACAATTATCAGAGCCATCAAATAAGGGAGAGACATAGAAATCTGTTGACGATGATGATATATGAACCTTTAGACATCCTGCGAAGAACAAAAACATCTGGACCTCAGTTTCCCTTCGTATAAAATGAAGGCAACTGCATCACTGTATCTGCTAGTGGTTTAAGAAAGATGAATAGGATCGTGTTTCTAAAGTCTAAGTTTCTATGTACAATGGTGCCAGCAAAGAACAAAGTATCGTTTTCCTTCGGGCAGAATAATTAAAACAAAATCTCCTGAGTCCCATCTCTATGCATGTCTCTCAAATTGATCATGCAGTGATTTTTAAGAACAGAGCAGCTCTGTGTCATTTATTTATAATCGCTTTTCATTGTTACAGTGGGGCATTCATACACATCACCTTCGGGCTCTGGGGAACTGTTCACATTCATTAGGGAAAGGAAACAGTCTTTCTTTCAAATAAGCAATTTGATTGCTTCAGCACTAGGTCTGTAATTACTGGAGCACTGGGATATGTTATTGTTAATAAGATGAAGAAGCCAGCCTTTCTCCAAATCAGAGGGGGTTTGGCCTCTTCTTTCAGAGACTGTAATTAAAAGGGGTGGCAGTGGTTCCCGGTGCCCCATGACAGGGCTGGCATCAGCCTGGAGATTCCAGGTCAGAGATGCTTCCTCCCACTCTTGTCCTCCATGGAATCAGTGGCCCAAATTGAGCAGAACTTAGAATAATAAGGTGGTCATGGGGCACCTGGTGGCTCAGTTGGTTAAGCAACAGACTCCTGCTTTTGGCTCAGATCATGATCTTGGGGTTATATGATCAAGCCCCACGTCAGGCTCTGCACTTGGTGTGGAGCCTGCTTGGGATTCTCTCTTTCTCTCCCTCTTTGCCCCTCCCCACCACTAAAAAAAAAAAAAAAAAAAGAATTTAAAAAATAAATTAATAAAAATAAAAAAAGAAGACTGAGGTGGTCAGGCAGAGAAGACTTCACATCGCCTGCTCACACCTACGGCAGGAGGTCAGGGTTGTGACTTCCATCTACATTCAAAAGAGTGTAACAGCATTAACTGTGGGAGCCTGACAAGCTTCTAGAATTTTACTTTTTGTATCTGGAGGCTACATCAGATTCTAACTGGAGTAGACAAATTCAGGAAGATTTAATACTTGAGATAGGACAGAAACAAACTCTTGTTCTATTAACGGTGGGTAATCTAGTTTTCTGACCTTCATTTTATCAAAGCATTCAATCATTTGTTCATTCAACCACTTTAGCCCACACTCATCATTCAGTTCCTGTTCTACCCCAGGTGAAGCACTTGGCTCTGGACCAAGTGGTCCCAGCCTTTAAGAAACTCACTTGCAGAACTGCTCCCCAACCTCTGCCTCTTGCTACACTATTTTGGTGGTTTGCTTGTTTCTTTCCTTCATTCTTGCCTTTCACATTCATATTTAAAGCCTTTGCCATTTTTCCCCATATTTTTTCTTTTTGCCCAGTCTTATAAAATTACCAGCTATAAACGAGAAGAGACATTCTACTGAAATAAGAAACCTTCTTTTGCTCCCTTTTGCTAATCATTGATAACACCAGAAATGACCTCGGATAAAATGCAGTCTGGGAACACTGTACATAGAACCAAGTCTGGGAAAGCAGTTCTCTGTGGTTATACTAGTTGGTGGAGATAGTTTCAGCCAAGGACAGTGCAAATAACTTAGGAGGACATTTTAGCCACAGATATCTGAGGACAACTTTTCATTTTAGTGAAGATCTGCTAGAGTGCGAGGATTTGAAATTGTTTTTCAAAGAGCAGATTTTTCTGTCGGTATCAGGGAAACTCTTTCCTATTGGAAAAAAAGTCAATTTTGGAATAGAAAGAGGAGCTTTCCATGCTCTGTAGGACTGATGCAACTGCCCAGTGTGTTCAAAGATGATGCTGTTGGTGCCATTCTAGAAGAGGGTGTTCTAAATTGTTTCCACTTCAGCGACAATGGTTTCATACATATCTACATAGTCTTTCCCGACCCTCATGACCGATGGTATTCTCTGGGGAGGTGGTAGTCAAGGTTTTGAAGGGTAGCAGAATATGCCACCTCCAAACATGCCTCTTTGGTATATTGATTATTTCGAGTTGCAGGCATCTGAAAAACAGCAAACGCAGGGAGAGACTTTCTCTGCACTGCCCTTACCTGCCAAAGGATAGATCCTCCAAAAAGAACCCATTTGTCATAAATCCCCTCCCTGAGAGTTTCATCACCCAGGGAGGATTAACTCTTGTCACAGGAGAGACTAGAAGTCCGCACCACATCCAGACAAATTTTGTCACAAACCATCATACCTTCCATCTAATCTTCTAAGGGCCCATTTATTTTTCATAAAAATCATTTACTCTTCCCTAAAAGGCCAAATCCCTTCTCCTTTCCCTATTAAGATTTAATCTTGAATTCTAGGCCATTTGGGGGAGTTACTCATTTTTCTCTGGGCATCTCCCATGTGTACATGAGGTAAACATATGAGTAGTTTCATTTGTTTCTCTTTTGTTAATCTGTCTTATTACAGGAGACTTAGGTAAGAACCCAGAAGGGTAGAAGGAAAATTTTTCTTCTCTCCTACAGCTTAAAGTTATGTTAGTTATGTTAGTTAGACTTTTGGGGGCAAGTAACAGAAACCAAATGGACTCATCTCTAGCACAAAGGGGGAATCTGGTACAAGGGTACAGAAGTGTGCTAAAGAACTAAGTGCAGGAGTACAGTCAGGCCTTAGGAAGGGCTGGAATTAAGAAATGAAAAGCATCCATATTCCCAAGATATACTCTCAAACGATCTCTACTCTGCTTTTTCTCACACATCTGCTTCATTCTTTAACACCAGAGTCCATCTTTCCCTGCTTTCCCTTCCAGAAGGCCAAATATAGCCAAACCACAGCTAATGACTTTATCTGTGACTGTTCGGTCATTAGAAGAGACCAATTCTCTGTCTTTCCATTCTTACTCCTGGAAGAGAGAATCTGATTGGCCCTATTTGAATCAAGTGTTCACCCCTTGTTCAATCATCTGAGGTCATCAAGGTGAGCCACACAGAAGGTAGAGTCTCTAGGAGTCCACCTGTGTGGATCAGGGGCACTTCTCAGGGAAGGTGGAATGGGTTGAGAGCTGGAATGAGTTTTGTTAAAGATATCCCCCAAAAGTGTTTCCAGGGTGGCCACCAAATTCTGGAAACAGATAAATACATAATAAGTGGTTTATTAATATTACATGATAAAATAGTATTATTTGTGTTTCCAGGCATGGTGGCCACCTTGAACTACAAGGGATGGAGTCTAAAGCCCTGGAATTGAAAGAAGCTACAGGGCATGAATTCATGATGTTGTCATGAGCCTCGACATCCATTTATTTGAGCTAACCAGTCATAAATGCCCATGTGGATCGTGTAAATAGATTCATATGTAATGAAGAGATAATTACCTCAGCTTTCTAGTTGCAACCAAATATCCTCTAGTTACAGAGAATACTTAGCAGGCTAATTAGTAGCATTCATTATTCTCTCCCTAGTCCCCCAAGAATGATTCATGCTAATTCCTCAGTAATCCAAATCCTAGTGCTTCACACTCCAGCTATCTATCCCTAGCTCTTGTGTTTATTTACCATCCCCTTTGTTATACTTTCAGCAGCTATAGGATCGTGCTCATGTAATAAAAATAATAAAAGTGGGCTCTCTAGTATGGCAGCTTCAGTATGGCTGGACTTCTTATGTCAGCTACAGGCTCCCAAGGTTTGCGGTAAGAGAGACACATAGTAGTTGAATCACTTTTTTTGACTTAGCCTCAGCATCATGTTTGCTGTATTCTATTTGTTAGAAGCAACAAACTAAAGCTGGACCGTAATTAAGAGGAGAAGAATTAGACTTTTCCTTCTGATGGGAAGGCGGTCAAGGGATTTGTGGATATATTTTTAAATCACTATAAGAAGTTTCTTTTCTTTGCACAAGAAGAAATACAAAGATAGATATCCCAAGGCTATTGTAATGACAGTGTTATCAAGACTCCAGGCTCTTTCAAACTCTCTCTCAAAATCTTTAAGAACTTGGCTTATAATTTGTTCATATAATGGCTGCTGCATCTCCCCGCATCACATCTGTATTCTAGGCAGGATGAAGGCAGAATGTTATTTGTCTTCCACCCCCCTACTCCCTTCCCACCCAAGCAGGAAAGTAACAGCTATCTCATAAACCAGCCAGCCAACTTCATCTTAGTTTTCATTGCCCACAGTGGTGTCACGTGGGTCTGTCAGGAGCTCGGTTGAGCTGGAAGAGAAAGCTGAGCTGTCTGGTGTTGGAGTAGGCAATTAAAAAAGCAAGAAAGAGCCAAAATGAAAATAACAGTGAAGCCTTTAATCACTTAGTGCAGGGTACCTGGGTGGCTCAGTCAGTTGAGTATCTGCCTTTGGCTCAGGTCATGATCCCAGGGTCTCAGGATCGAGTCCCGTGTCAGGCTCCCTGCTCTGCAGGGAGTCTGCTTCTCCCTCTGCCCCTCCTCCCACTCATTCTCTCACACACTCTCTCTCAAATAAATAAATAAAATCTTTAAAAAATGAAATAAATAAAATCTTTTAAAAAATCACTTAGTGCAAAAGTATAAGCAAGAAGCTAAACTGAGAAAGCACCTACTCTCCCTTGTTTCATTTTCCCCATGAAATGAAGTCCCCCCCCTCCCACCGGATGATAGGATGAATCAGCACAGATCCAGTAGGGTTGCCTTTCTTTTGAAGGAGTCCTGAGCAAGAGGCCCCTGTCATTTTATGGCCCCGGGCGGAGGAAGGAGTATGAAGGAGAAGGGCTCAGAGTGGAAAAGTACTGAGTCAGAGCAGAGAAAGTATCGTCAAGGTGCCCCAATGAGGAGACCTCCAAATGGAGGTACCCGGGCTAGGAATGCAGCTACACATGAGTACATGGCCAGCCAAGGGTCCCTGAGTCCTTGACTACAGCTCCCCTGAGAGGCTGCAATGCACTGGCTGCACACCCAGGCTAGTGTGGGGAGGGCAGTTTTTCCCTGGGAACTCTGCCAGGTAAAGCCTTTATAACTGCCTATGGCCAGGCCTGGAAAATCACACAAGGTTTTTAACTAGGATCCGGACTATCTTGGGTCCCACCTAGCTGCAAGAGAAGCTGGAAAGTTGAAAATTTTTCTTTCTAGCCTCTACAATAAGGGGAGACAAGGGCAAAGGTGGCTGGGAATGCATGCTGAATAAACAGATCAATATTATCTGTCCAGCAGCACAAATGGCCAGAAGGATGCTCAATTTCATTACAAATATTTGGATGTTTGAGGATTCAACTGTGAATTTTTAAACATGTTTTAATGTATGTATGTGACAGATATCAAGTAGTAGAAAGGAGAATGTGTGAATTTGAGGAGTGAAGTCAGGGGGAAAAATTGGGGAAGGAGAAAAATGAGAGAAAGGAGTAGGGACAAAACAAAGATGGAGTCTCTGAAACGCATAGGGACAGGAAGTGAGGTCGGAGACCTGGGAGTTCAGCTTCTCAAGCCAAAGGCAAGTTGGTGTTGCCTTCATTTGACATGTACCTTATGACGGGCCCTTTTATGCCTTGTCCTTTCAGTCTTGTCTCACAGCATTACAAAATTGGTTTGGCCTATTTTTGGCAGTAGCAGGATAACTCCCTTGTCAGCAGAAAAGATTTATAATCCAAAATGAATCTTGCAGTTTTCCAGACTCCTCTTCAGGCAGAAGTTCTGAAAATGAACACACCCTAGCTCCATATGTTTATTTACCATCCCCTCTGTTAGACTTTCAGCAGCTGTGGGATCATGCTTGTGTAAAAAAAAAAAAAAAGAAAGAAAGAAAGAAAGAAAAAGAAACAAACAAAACCCCCCAAAAAACCCCAAAAGAAAACAAAAAACAAAAGAAAAAAATCCCCATATAACTTCCTGCTAAATTCATTTCTTTAACACTTAATTTTTTCTGCCAAAGTCAGAGATGAATTAGCATTGATATGGCAGCCAATTAAAATTCATAGTAAGCTGTGTTGTGACCCTTGGGTCAGAAACAAATTTCCTACAAACCTTCGGAGAGTATCTCTCCTGGGTTTCTTTGGGGTGAGAAAAATTCATACCCTCCTCTCTGGTTCTCATCCCTCATGCAGGGTGATGACCAGCTGTGTTCCTGAGACATTGTTTGTGAAACCTAGAGGCAACTCAATTCCCTATTCAGTTATTTCTCTGAGATGTGGAGAGAAGATCTGTGGCCACAGCTGCCAGCAAGTGATTCTCAGCTGCAATTCTGTGTAAGTTGTGAATCAAGAAGGGAAACAAAGAGAGGGTGAGAGCAAAGGTTGTCTGTTTTCCACAGTTATGAGATTTGATCATTCTACTGAGCTGAGATGAGAAAGGAGTAGAAGGATAGCATGGCCAGGTGTTTCACAGGTGTGAAAAACATGTTAAAGCTGAAATGAGTCTTCTTTTCCACGAGTCAGTGACAGAACTGTGTAGGATCTGTAAGTGAATCTTGTTGGATGGAAAGCCTATTTCACAATGTTTAGAATTTCCCATTCCAGAAGTATTAGAAAACTCCCAAATTCCCAGTAGTTGACAAATCTTTTTTATTGATGGCCATCCCACTGAGAAAAAAGCAATCTTTGACCTTAAGTCACTAAAAGGATTTGATACATGCAACATGTCACTTTATGTCTCTGTATTTATATAAGGAGCAAATGCTTCCCAACATGGAACATCTGTGAAGATAATACAAATTTCTGATACTGTGTTGTCAAAAGGACAAGAAAAAAGAAAGACTTATATAAAAAGAAATGCAAATATAGCTAGCTAGTTAGCCAAGAGGGCAAAGGTAGGGGAGACTTACATTAACCCAATCTTCACAGTTGCTAAAAACCTGACAAGGGAAATATGAATTTTAACTAGCTGCCAAGCAATTGGTTATTCATGTGTAACACAAAATACAAGGGAAACTTTAATTTTCTCCTTGTCAGTTTTAAACAGAGATGCTGTCAATTCAGCAAGTGCAGCTACTAAACATATTAGAGCAGGGCACCATCCTACCAACATCCAGTCTCAATATGGCATCAAGCGCAAGACCTCTGTGCCATTACCCTTCCATCAGATTTCAACCAGACCTGCCCCTGTTATGCCCCCTGTTATGGACTATTTCCTTTTTGTGTAGCTATGGCTCTGCCATAGCCCCCTATTCCCAGTAAAGTAAATATGGGCTGACATCCACTCTTTTAACAAGCAGCCATTATGAACTCATCTCCTTGGGCCACTGACTGGTACCGTCAATGGGATTTTTTCGTCACATACGTTTTTCCAGTCACTGATCTGTTGTTAATTTAGTTCAAGTCAATTTAACAGAAAACATTAAGCACTAGGTTAATACGAGGTGCTGGGGCTCTGAGTCATGTACCATGTTTTCCAGTGTGATTTCAAAGATGCTGTCAAACCACTGGCAGTCTGGTCACAGTCAGAGACAGCCCCAGAAACCCTGCAGATGTGTAGGAAATGTGATACCTATTAATTCATTAAACAGACATTTTTTTGAGTGCCCCTTACTCTCCTACTCTCAAGGAACTTACATTCTAGTGGTGGGACGTAGGTCATAATATGTAACCAAAAATTAATAAGATTAACCACCCGAAGTTCCTGCCATGAATATGAAACACGCTAATGGAATAAAGGGGTGATCTGGGGAAGAGGGATGGAACTACTTAAGATAGCGTGTGCAGGAAGGCACTCTCTTAGAAGATATTTGAACTGAGTCCTGAATAATGAGGAGGCACATGCAAGGGTAAGGTAGGAAATAGTTTCAGGTCAACTCTGAGGCCAGAAGAGAGCAGGACTTGAAGCAGGAGCCAGATCCTTGATAAGAGAGCCTTGTAAGGAGATGGGTTTTATTCCAGTTGCAAAAGGAAGCCACTGGAGGTTTTTCGGCCAGGTCATGATAAAATACTTTGGCTGCTGTGTGGGAAATAGACCCTGCAGAGCAAAGGGGGAAGCAAGGACTCCAGTTAGGAGGTTTTGCAGCAGTCCAGGCAAGCTATGATATCATTCTTCACAAATGGATAATCTGTCCTACCAGGCTCATACTGAAATATTGATTGAGCCTTAAATGAATCGAATGCTTAGTGTTTGTCTGACTGGTTGTCAATCATACATTGATGGTATTGTTATATCCTTGTAATTTAGGGATTCCTAACCCTTCGTTGAGAACTCCTGAAGAATTTACTCTGATCTCCTACTCTGTATGTACCCTGTTGAAAACAACAAACATCCAAGAAATCTCTGACTACGGCTTGAATCTGAGGCCATGAAACAGAGGAGTTCACGGATAAAAATGGTTCTAGTTCCTCTCCTTTTTCAGGGCTGTATTCCTAGCACCCAGCACAGAGGTTGACACATAAATATTTGTTGAAGGAGTTAATACGTTAGCTTAGTAAAAGCCCAGGAAATACTCCTATTAAACCTTGGTAGTAGAGCACCCCAACCAGCTGAAGACTGTTTTTGTGGGAGGGTAGGATGAATTCATATCTACGCCAAGCTTGGCACGCCAGCATCCAAGGCTTACTGCTGCTCAAAGCTTCCTCAACTGCCTTACCATTCAGACAATTCCATATCTAGTACAACCCCCTGTTCGCCAACTCTTCATCCTCCAGAGAGACACTGTAGACCAACATCTCACTCGCATACAATGCCCTCCCTGTGGGCACCAGTCCCTCATCCTGCTTCCCAGCCGCCTTCTCCTCTGCCCTAATTCCCACTCTGCACCAGAAACAGGGGAGCCTTTTGTGGGAGCAATCAAGCTGTAAATCACTATTTATATTTCTTGGAGTAAACTTAAGGCTGAGAAAAGGTTCTGGAATGACTGCCCTGGGGACTAAAGCCCATCTGGAAACATGAATAATGTGAAATTTATCCCTCCATGGATCCCTCACAAGACCAATTATAATATCATCCTTCCCGAGAATTTCTGCCAATTTTTTATGGGGTCACCAGAAAGTTATATCTTAAGTGCAAACTGAACAGATTTATATAGTGGGTAGTTATCTGGGCGGGGGGAGGAGGTCCATGGATGTAAACTACAGGAAACAAGGATACTCCACGGACGGAAATGTGTGTAAGTTTGCCTCTTCACTGCAGAAAGTGGAATGGATTTATTCATCCATCCACAGATATTTATTAAGGGCCTACTGTGTGCCAGGCATTCTTTGAAGCACCAAAGAGGGAGCAATGAGCAATATTAACTTTGCTCTCATTTAGCAGCATCAGAAGACGGCCCATAAAGGACTTGCTAAACATGATGCCAAAAGTCAATATGTGGCAGAGATGCACTGAGCAATGTGAAGAAACCACTTCATTCTAGTTAAGAGTGAAACAGATGTGCTGCCCTATTTCTTGAGAGAGTGGGATGGAATCATATTGTTTGAAAACTCCTGGAATAATAAGAAATTTGACATTTGTATGTTCGTTCATGCTTCTCTCTTTAAGCTGCAAAGTTCGACTCTGAAGGATTTGGCAAAAGGCCTCTTTTGCTGAAGCAATCATCTGACAATGTGAGTGGGGATCTGAGCCAGCCAGGTTCTAGCTCAACTGGAGCAGTTTGATTAGGTGATGAGCACACATTATCATAAAATTGCAGAGCAGTTGTAATTCACCACATCATGGCTAGAAATTACCTGCCTCCAAGGAAAAACGTCAATGAGCGGTCATCTTCTTTCGTGTCAGTAGTTCTTAAATTTTAGTTTCTGAAGAAACACTGGATGAGTCTGTAACAGAGAGATCCCAGCTTCTCCCCTAGAAATTCAGACTGAGAAAGTCTGGGAAAGGGTCCAGGAATTCCTATTTTACCACCATCCCTGCTGCTTCTGCTGCAGGTGGCGCCACACTTGGAGAACCATCACACTGTGTTAACCATAACATAAGAGAATAGGGACCTCCAGTTCCCCTCCCCCAAACGCAAAACAGCTTGGCCAGGATCTCTTCCTTGGAAGGGGAGGAGAAAGGGAAGACAGTTGGAACAGTCCCTTTACTGATGATAGCTAATTCCTTTCTCTCATGCATTCAGCGGATATTGTTTAACAACTACAATGGACAAGGTACAGTCTACCCACTAGAGGGAGGATGTAATGATGAATAACATCAGTCACGGCTCCCAGGAGCATAAGAATATCTTTAAGGATGACAAAATGGAATTAACTGGGCCCGAGCTTGCCTCACACTGCACTGTGCCAGGCGCTCTCTCAAACATCCTTTTATTAAGTCTTCCCATGTTTTCTATGCTCATCTCCTCCAAGCCCTTACTAAATTATCTCCTTTTCAGTGAACCCTCCTTCTTAGATCATTCTAAATCAAGCTCAACGCATTAAAAGCTTAACTCCTAATATTTTCCCCAACTGCTCCTCCCAGACTCTTCTCCATCTCAGTAAAGAGCAATTCCATTCTTCCAGTTGTTCAAGTCAAAAATGGAATCAGTTTACTTCTACTGAACTGCATAGCTAATCCATCACAAGTACTATTGGTTCTGCCTTTAAAATATACCCAGAACCCTACTACTTCTCCCCACCTCCTTTGGTACCACTCTGATCCAAACCACTGTTGCCCCTTGCCTAAATTATTACAGTAGCCTCCCAACTGCTCTCCCAGCTTCTGTCCTAGACCCCCTCAGACTATTCTTGGCACAGCAGCCAGAGTGATCCTGTTAAAATGTAAGTCTGACAAAGTCACTTCTCTGCTCCAAACTGGCTTTCCAGGTCACACTAAATGAAAGCCAAAGTCCTCATAATAACCCATGGGGTCTTGACGTGCCTTACCACCCTTACCTATCTACCTATTTTCCTGCTCTCCTCCTCACTCACTCCTTTCACCCACATCAAGATGGTCCTACTTTGGCACATTTGTACTTGTTCTTAGAATTTGCTTCCTCCATTTGTTCACACAGCTCACTTCCTCACTTCCTCTGCATTCTTAATCAACTCTTGCTTTCTCAGTAGGCTTAGCTAGTTTCCCTGTCTAATATTTGAATGCCTCTACACACTTTTTCTCATCCATTCTTCCTGCTTTTCACTAACATCTCTGTATTTTCCTATTTTTATCTTGTTTCTTGTCTCTCCCCCATCAGAACATAAATTTCATAAAGGTGGGGATTTTTGTCTGTTGCTTTCTGCTGTATCCCCAGTGCCTGCCATGTGGTGGGCTTTCAATACTATTTGTGTGAATAAATGAATGTGTTAAAAATAAATGAATGAGTAAATAAAATTACAATCCCCCCCATGCTCAGTCTCTCTTGTCTATTTTCTCCATAGAATTTATCACCCTCTAATATACTATACAATTTACATATTTATTTTATTTACTGTCTACTTTTCCTTACTAGAATATAAGTACCGTAGATCATCAAGAAGAATACCTGGCTCTTATGCTTAAGAAATATTTATAGAATGACTGAACTCTTGATGCTCTAACATCAAGTTAGTATTTTTGCAGATTAGAAGATTGACTCAGTAAAATTAAATTATTCTTGAGTAAGCTAAGCAAAGTCATCTATACAACTAGTATGTAGCAGAGTTAGGGTTAGAATTTGGCTGTGTGTAGCTTTGAACCTGTGCTCTCACAGTATACCACTTATCTGGTCAAGAAGGCATTTAAGCTGGGTAGGAGTTTAGCAGAATGATTCCCTCTCCTGAAGAGTTCCTTCCCGCCTCTTCTCCCCTTTCTCCACCTAGCCAACCATCATCAAGAATGAATCATAATTTGTGTATCCCTTCCTCTGGAAAGCCTGCTATGAATCCCCATGCCTGGGACAGGGGACCTGGTCTTCCTTTGTCATGGTACTTCCCGCATAGCCTGGCATACCAGTTGCCTATTTATCCTTTTGTTTTCTCTAGTACGTTATAAGGTCTTCACAGGCAGGGGTTGTTTCTATCCTGTTCATCATTGTACTTCGACCTACCACATGACCTGGTTCATAGTAGGTGACCAATGAAGATTGGTCTCTTAATGAAGGGGGGGGGGTGTTCAGGCATAGGAAATAATTAAAGACTCAGAGTATCAGAGAGGGCAAGTAGTGCTGTGTGCCTAGGATAGAGGTTTCAGTGAGATATGATATGGGATACACATAGAAAGGTGGGAATAGAAAAGATTATGAAAAACACTGAAGGTGATGGATTAAAAAAACACTGGTCTTTGCTAAGCTATGGGAATCACTGAATTACTTTGAGCAGAATGGCACAAAATGCTTCTTCAGAAGAGTCATCTGATACTGATAATAGATTGAAAGGAGAAAGGGGAAAGGCAGACTCTGCTGCAATAATCAAGCCATAAAGGTGAACGATATCCCAATATGAATGGCAGCATGGGATTGGAATGGAATAAACAGATGTGAGAAATATATTGAGGAAAGATACTGGATGTTAAAGACAAAGGAGACGTGGGATTGAGTCTGGCTTCAAGGCTTTGAATCAACGTGACGGGAAGAATAGTGGTGCCTTTCTTGGAAAAAAAGGGAGAAACTGGAAAGAGGACATATTAAGGGGGAAAAAGAATGAGTTTGGCCTCAGACATTTCAAGCTTGAAATGTTCTCAGGACATTCTGGTAGAAATGAATTGGACTGAAGATTCAGGACTGGAACTCAGGAGAGATGTTTCTCTGTAAAGCCTTCAATACTCTAGCCTCTCTAATAGTAGGTGAATTAATGCTTAGCTTTCTAGGGTCTTGGCTAATGGGGACATGGGAAAGTTCTGAACATTGTTCAAAGTGTTCATTCATTTTCTGAAAATATTTAGTCATCCTTTCTTATTAAATGGGGCAAAACTCTGAGTAGGTTAGGATATATTGTTTTTATACCTATAACCTTTGGAGCCAGGGGGTTCTTGGCATTTGGCTCCGGGTGGGGAAAGATACACAATGTGGGCCTGAGAAAATTTGCTCAAGTATTGAGACAAACACTTTACTGACAATCTTTCTGGTTGGGGCAGATCACTGGGACTTTGGTGCTGTGCACAAATACAGTTTCCACTATCTGAAGACTCAAAGGAAGCTGCTGTGTATAGCCGGCAACTTACTAGAATTAAACTTGTTTATGCTTTTCTATCTACTAAAAATAGATATTTGGGGTTTTAATTCTATTGCAATTTTTTTAAATGTCTCATACAAATGTGGCAAAATGTTTGTATTTGTTAAATCTGGACAGTGGATACTCAGATGTCTATTACTTTTGGCACTCTTCTATATGCTTGAAATACTGTAGTTCATAATTTTTAAAAAACTTCAAAAAACAGATATGCAAAACAGAGCAGAAGCCCAAGATTCTGAGGTTTAGGCCAGTCTGGGAAGATGACCTACAGAAGCAATGCAGTGACCCCACTTCCCAAAGTTTCTATCCCCTCCAGGAACAAAAGGCCATGGTGGCAACCAGGCTGTTAGAGGTCATGGGATAGAGAGCGAGGTAGTATTTCTATTCTCAGGCTGTAGGTCCCACAATGTCTATAATAGTTCTCTTAAGGTCAGTGACCAGCTTGGGGAGTCACAGATCCACCACTGATAGAAGTCAACATGCTCCCATGTTGACAATTATTTGTAACCTAAAGCACAGCGACAGAGAAACTTCCTTTATATCTATCCCCACATTGTGCCCCTAAGCTCAGGCTTGGGCAGGGTCACTAGGTCACTTAATGCCAAGGTGTAGTTCTGAGTAAACACACCAAAGCATGCTATGTGTTGTAGGGGCCATTATTCTTCTCCCAAGGCTGTGTGTGAGCCTGTGTGCCCTGAAGAGGGTGGGAAAAAAGCTCCCAGCAACGATTCCTTCGAGTCCCCAAAGGTTTCCAGGTTTCGGCTCCCTTCCTCTGAAGTCAGCGAGATCCTCCATCTGCCAGCTCAAGACAGTCTAGGGCTTACGCTTTGGTAAAGTTAGCATTTCCCAAAGCTGACAAACATCTCCTCTGACCTCAGCTGCTTCTTTCATTCAGGCCTACGTAAGAAACACCATTGTCTGATAACAACAGCCATGCCAACCACATAGTAGGCCCAATGTGGTGACCACAATGTTCCAGTGAATCAGCTTTCAGACCAAATATGCTAGTAATCCCACTTGAAAGACATGTGTTGCTGGTGACAAGCTGTGAGCTTTAGACTCCTGCAAGGAGAGAGAATCTTGATAAAGGAGAAGGAGTGATATTTCTTTCAAGTCAGAACTTAAGTGGAAATCCTCTCAATAAAGTCTTTCAACAAACTGAAGCAAACCTATCTCTTTCAAGCCTTTGAAAACAGTTAGCATCTAGTTCACAGATCGTTCCCTCTGGAGCAGAGAAGCCCTTCCCACAGTTTCTGTGAAAGTTCCTCTGGGCCTCCTATCCAGCTCCCTGGGGGGAGGGAGGGGGAGATGCAATCCTTTTCTCTCAGGGCTCTGTGATCTGAAGCGCCTCCAGATTGCTGCCTCCTCTCTCGCTCACACAAGTCTACGCTCTTCCTGCCAGCCCTGCTGATCACTCCCCTCTTCCAGCCAACACGCCACTCTGCCAGGCAGTAGCCTCCTTTCTTGCTGCACAATTAGGAACAGTTTCAGTGTTCTCAGCTTTTCCTTCCTGTGCCTGTCATTTCCCCCACTAACACATGCTGCTTTGCAGTCCTCATCACACGCATGGCACCGTTACTGAGACAGGTCGGGCGTATGGTGCTGATCAAATTTGCTGTACCAAGTTGCCAGGACTTTCTGGAACAAATAAAATTTAACATTCAGCTCTTGGAGCACCCCCGAAACCAGACTTCCTAAAGTCTGCTTCATTTCCATCAGAGCATTTGAGTCTCAAATTTTATTGTGGGAGATGAGCTGATCAAAGATTTCAAAAGTCCTACTACTTATATTCCTCATTTTTAGCTTCCTGGGACCATTGGAGTCACAATGCCTCCTGGGGTCTCGGGCTTTGAAGGTCACCACCACTGAGTTCTCTTTCCAGTTGAAGAAGCCATCAATACATCTCCATTCTTCCAGTGGCTCATATNTACTACTCTTTCCCTGCATTTTTCTTCCTGGACGATTTATAAAAATACATGTGTTCTCTTTCTCCCTGTGGCCTAGTTTGTGACCACCACAGCAAGAAGAATGATCTGTAATCTCATCACTGCTGTGGTTGGGGTCATTAGCACACAAAATCAACTCTACGCACTTATACTGATTGTCAAGACAACAGAAACAATCTCAGTGGTGTTGTTGCTTCTTGGTTTGGAAGTCAGGGTATAGGAACGACCCCTAGACAGGCCTGGATATACGTTTGGCAGAAGAGGAAATGAGTGTCGTTTGAGAAACTCCGAAGTCTTCCTGCGTGAAGGGAGGGTGAACGTACTTCCCGCAGCACCCAGCTCGCCAAGGCCAGAGGAAAATTCAAGAGATGTGTTCTACTAGCTAAATCGGAAGTATTTAAAATCTTGGGCTTTCAGGTTGAAAAATACTTAATCCCATCATTACTGATACTAGATGAGGTTTATTAGGCCATATATACAAATGCTAGAGTGAAAAAGCCAAAGGTGACAGATTGGGGAATAATCCAATTTAGCCTGACCATCCAAATTGCCTCTTGTCCCCAAAATATATGTTTTGGCAAATAGCGTTTGAAGGACAAAAAAGGGGAAGCCAGATCAAAATTAATATTAGAACAAAACAATACAAAGAAGCAACCACAGGTGAAAGACCCAAAGGTTATTATTTACAGATGTTTCATGCTTTCAAAGCACCATCTTGGCATCTGTCTTTCATAAGACCCTCTTATAGCATATTAAAAAATGCTGGTTAAATCTTGGGGTGTCACAGGACTTGTAAACTGCATGATTTGTTTAGTATCAAATAAAAACCAGAGCCTTTCTAAATTAAACCAACACTCCTTTCTTCAAGTTTTATCTTGCTTATATGGGGCACAGAAAGTTGCAGTCTTTCCAATACAAACCTCTGCCAACACCAGCTAATATTAAGTAAATGTGTAGGACCAACAACCGAGGGTTGTTCAAATTTTTTCAAGTCTCTCTCCCGTGCTTGGCTCGTCAGGATCCAAACCACTCTCCCTGAGCTCCCAGCTCTACAATGCGATGACTCTGGTTGTTTTGGCAACGAGTCAGAGGAAAGAGAAAATTGAGAGAGGGGAGGAAAAAAGATAATTACTTAAGCATCACCCCCAAAATTCTGGCGGCACTGAACAGGAAGCGTGTTTAGAAAGTAGTCTAGATCACACCAGACAGACACGGCAGTGACAGGGCAGGCAGTGCTTCAGAACCACACATGTTCCCTGTTCCATCCTGACTCTGAAGTCACCATCCTGGCCTTGGTGATCAAACAAAGACATTTCTTGAGTAAGAGGTCCCCACGGCCTTGTGGCTTTATCTTTTTCCCTTCTGAATCAAAGGGAGAAAGGGCAGACCCACAAGCAGTTCTGTGTATTTCTTATTATGTTCCTTAGTGGTTCCTCAGGTGGTCATAAAGTGAACGACTCTGTTACATAAGACAGTCATTGTTGAACCAAGATCTCCCAGGGCTGACGTCCTTCCCTGGTAGCAACCGTGAAACACATTAACTTTTCCAGGCAGAGTCAAATATACCCTAATGGGTAACAACTGTAATTCCTCAGCTAAATGCTGCCTTTGTGGCCTCCAAGTCAACGTGCTCCCCCACCAAACGCCAGCCCACTAGGATGGAAGAGTTGCTGCATTTTAGATGGATCCAAGCTGCCCTTTGTTCACAGCTCTGTCCCTAAACACCGCGTTTGAACAACCCTTTGCAGCACTAACTGCACAAGAGAAAAAGTGATAGCAAAAGTCACATCACTTGAATGTCCAAAAAGTTCATGTAGCAAAGGCATGGCTTAAATCTCTCTGGACACTCATCACAGCAGGGCTGTGTCCGTGGGGGAGGGGGTGGTTGGACTATGCTGGTGAACCCTGGGGTCAGCGAATGCTCAAGAACCTGTAGAACATCCACCCTTTCTCTGAGGGGCCACTTGGTGCTTTATTTATCCCCCATCCTCCACCCAACTGGGCGTTGTGGTTCTGTGGTCTTTTGTGCTAGTCTTCTCAGCAAGCAGCTGCTTTCTTGTTCAGCATCCTCCACCTCATTGGATATGGCTATGCTATGAAACAAATGAAACCAAAGCCTCCAAGTCCCTCACCTGCACAGGCTCCCTCCAGTGTCCAAGGAGGGCCCCCTAGCAAGGTGTTTTTCTGTCTTTTTTTTTTTTTAAGATTTTATTTATTTGAGAGAGAAAGAGACAGCACAAGCTTGGGGGGAGGGGTGGAGATGCAGAGGGAGAAGAAGAAGCAGGCTCCCCACTGAGCAGGGACTCCAACGCAGGACTTGATTCCAGGACCCCAGGATCATGACCTAAGCCGAAGGCAGATGCTTAACTGACTGAGCCACCCAGGCGCCCCTGTTTGTCTGCTTTTTAATAAATGTACTCATGTGAGATATTTTAACCTCAGATGGTTAAGACGATTTGCATCCCACCCTATGCCCCCTTGTTTTAGATGGCATAGAAGTGGCCATGAGCACTTTGGGAATCCAGCTAAGGAGAAGCTGAGTTAGTGGAATACATTTTCTTAGACAGTTAGTTGAACTTGGTGGGATACATTCATCTGGTTCACAGACGTATCTGTGCATAGTTAAAATTACAGCTAGTCATCCTCATGTAGGCATGGCTTCCAGGAAAACTGCCACCCATTGTGCCAACTCACCCGGCATCATGACAAGAACATGGAGGGCCAGAACTTGCATCACAGTATAGATGTGTTCTGTGGCTTCTGGCACCCACAAGTGTGTGGACTGTGAACCTAAAACATAGTTTGAAACACATGGAGCCAGAAGCCAGTCTGGGAAAACTCTTCCAGATTTCACAGCCTATATATAAAGGGAATTTGACAGAGGTTATCCCAAATTTAATATAACCCTAGAATTTTAAATGACATTATCAATAACTGTATTTTTAAACTATCAATAAACAAATTTCAATCAACCATGTCAGAAGAAAGATTGAATGATTCTATTCTCTCTAGAGAAAATGAAGTTATAAAATTGTTTTTTTAAAAAAGGTAACCAGAGTATAGCCAAAGAATATAGAGAGGAAAATATACAGAAGTATAAAATTAACAAAAATATTGTATTATTTTTCTGGGTTTTGTGATTTTGTATTATTAACTTCTTAAAATATGTAATTTGTCGTGATTTCTTTATTCATTATGTGACAATTAATTTTGTATACATAATTTCCACATAACCAGGATCCTCCCCTTTATCCCCCACGGCATGTAGAAAACTGTTGGATAAAATGTTGGAAGTAGTATACTCTAAATGTTCACTGTGTTAAATGCTAATGTTAAACCATTTCCTCTGCTTTTTTTAATTCTCTCCCTTCATAGCCAACAAGCTCAGCCTCAGCTACATCAAGCCCACACAATTCTCTGGGTCTCACAGACCTGCCTCTTGACCACTTTCTCCACTTACCATCAGGGTCATCCCTCAAAAGCTCAACAACTCTGCCGAGATGCCCACCAACACTTACAAGATCCAGGAAACTGGATGGACTGGAAGGACTGGAGGAGGAAAAGATGATCTCTGGAAGTGAGGGGAGTGCTGGTGATGCCTGCATTGGCAGCAACACCTCCCTCCATGGAGGGCCCAGGGAGGCAGAACAGCTACCCCAGTAACCACTGGCCGTGGCCCTGCATGGCACCATCTTTTCCACAAGAGAAATTTACAAAACATACATCAGAGGCAACATAAAACTGGCCCAAGGCAAACCTAAAGAATAAAAACCTAGTTTTCCTCTAAAACAAAGTCTACAATAAGCTACAGAACACATCATGACCACTGTGCTCATTTAAAAATCAATCAGTTCTTTATAGATGAAAACAGCAATCCAGATGGTATAAGCCTCCACTAGTGAAGGTAGTGTGACCTACGTGCGATTTTTTTTTTTTTTTTTTTTTTTTGTGGGATGGTTTGAAACAGAGAAATCCTGACAAACTTGGTGAGTTACTTCGAGCTAATACTAGGGAACACAAGCCTTTCCTTCCTCAAGCTGCACCAGGAGTGGAAGAAAACTAGATGTCATCTTGACTTTTATTCACATATTTTGATCTTCATTGATTTGGAATAGAGGCATATGGGTTATCAAAGATTAAAATAATATTTAAAAAAATTTAAATTGAGGTTCTTCTCCTTCCCCAAATTATTGGCCCTCCACCCATTGGTTCAAGGGCAGTCATTACTTAAGGAGAAAGCGGAAACAGCCAGAACAAAGCAGTCAAGGGAAGTGCTGAGTGGATTTATAATTCACAACACCTGAAGTTGACTTGAAAGAGCTAGTTGGTGTGAGGGAGAGTTGGTCTTATTTTGAATTCCAAAGAACTCAGCTTGAAGATAACAGTAGAAGCTTAGAGGACCAGAGCACAGAGTTTACAGGTGTTACCCTCCAAAGGATGCAGGTCACAGTACAAGGTAGTTTCTCCATCTCTCGCTCTCTCTCTCTCTCTCTCTCTCACACACACACACACACACACACACGCAATAAAAGTATTTCCTGACTCAGGACAGAGGGGTGGGGGCAGAGCCTAGACAGATGGGAGAGGAGAGAGACAGTTATGCAAGCAAGAGTGCATACTGTGGTGGGGGAGGGAGGGCAGTGAAGGTCAGCAGGGCAGACTCGGTCTGATTGCGGGACTCAAACCACCACCCCACCTTGAGTCTCCCTCATTTCCTTTCTGTGTGGGGAAAGCAAGAAAGGAGTCCATAGCTCCTTTGGAGGAGTGAGAAGGCAGTAGAGAATGGAGAGTTGGTGAGAGCAGCTCCGGCCACTGCAGAGCAGGGCGCAGCCACCACGTGCTGCCTGAAAGACATGACGAGGTGGGTCCGTGGTAAAGTCAACAGGGACCAAGATGGACACCCATGACCAAAGAGGCCAATTGGGGCCAGAGAACAGAAAGTAAGGAACTCACACTCAGGACTTATCCAGAAGGAGAGGATGAAGGAAAACATTTTGCCTTGCTGGAGTTAAAATCCTGAATTGACTGAGGAATTACCCAAAAGAGGCTTTTAAGCCAGAATGGGGTCAATTATCCTAAAGTGCCAAGATTGAGTTTTCCACTACCTCATAAGCAAATTGAGTGCAGTTATAGAGAAGTAAAGTTTCATTTTTGCACGTCTGAGACGTCACTATAAATTTGAAACCCGCTATACATGTTTGAAATCCCTGCCCTCCCTCTCCATGCCCCCAAAATGTTCCAATCACAAAGGCAGCCTTGTATGCTGAGAATTTGCCTACATTTTGGGGTGTGATTAACAGGACCTGAACCAGACATACAGGAATACTTTGAACTTCCAGAAATCTACTACCATCAAAGCACTCCTATGAGCTTCTAGAAATCTAATTTGGGAAAGTATTTGAGAGACAGAAACAACTGGTCACTTACAGAGGTCAGAAAGACATGAACATGGGTAGCCCCAATGTCATCCTAACAATAATAATTACTATCATGATGTCCTAATCTAAGATAATATAAGTAATACAGCATCTACTTTACTCCCCCCTTTAACCTATTATCCTGGAAGCAGAAAATTATAATGTAAACATTTGCCACGACTTTTCTCTTTACGTGGTATCCACAATGATTAGAAATACCTTGCAGACACCACTCCTATCTAGCTGGGTGCAATACACCAGGTGTTTGACCAGTATGACCACTATATTTCCCTTTGTTAGGCCTCTGAATTATGTGGGTGAGAGGCTCAGGCTGTTGTTCTCCAAGTGCCCTGGAGCTAAAGGTCCTTGTTTGCTTTGTCTGGAGTAATTTCACTCAATCCCCAATCCCTTCTGTACAAGGAAGCTATGGCTCACAGGCCTATGTGCCTGTAATGATTCACGAGTAACTGAAATAAAAGCATTATGAGACCTACAGATGAAACAAGGGTGTTCATTAAGTTCCATTATAAATGGGGTGTAGCCCAAGTATTCAATGGAGGCAAAATCAGAGTACTGGTTGTCTGCTTTGGTTGTCCTCCAGGGATAGCTTGTTGGCTTGTGTGGGAAAACAGGGAGCTCCCTGGGACTGCAGTCTTGGCACTGTTCTGAAACCTTCCTTAAAAGAGGAACTGACTTCCTGGGAATTTATTCTTGTTATTGTGGCCCAGGTGCCCAAAGCCCAAACCAAACAAACCCAGGAAGATTTTTGCCATTGGTCATTAATGAGTCCTACCATGCAGCATTTCTCCTCTCTGCCTCTGGAGCTTCCTATGTCATTCCGAAGCAATCTCAGCCTTAGGTCATCCACAAGACATCTTTATGCATTTTTTAAAAGGAAAAATCTTATAAAATGCTCACATGTACGTTAGAACTTGTTGCATTACCTTTGTAAAGCCTTATACTTTTATAAACAATAGAATATTGAAGTCTAAACAAAATTAAATAAGTGGGACTACATTGAACTTAAAAGCTTCTGCACAGCAAAGGAAATCATCAACAAAATGAAAAGGCAACCTACTGAAAGGGAGAAGATATTTGCAAATCATATCTTGGATAAGAGGTTAATATCCAAAATATATAGAGAATTTGTGTAACTCAATAGCAAAAAAACAAAAAATCCAATTAAAAAATGGGTAGAGGAGAAAAATTAAGAAAGAGGAATTAAGAAAACAATTTCATTTACAATTGCTCCAAAAAGAATAAACTACCTAGGAATAAACCTAACCAAGGAGGTAAAAGACCTATACTCTAATAACTATAAAGCAATCATAAAAGAAATTGAAGATGATACAAACAAAATGGAAAGATATTCCATGCTCATGGATTGGAAGAATTAATATTTTTAAAATGTCCACACTACCCAAAGCAATTGATAGATTCAATGCAATCCCTATCAAAATACTAATAGTATTTTTCATAGAACTAGAACAAACAATCCTAAAATTGGGACGGAGCCACAGAAGACCCCAAATAGCCAAAGCAATCTTGAGAAAGAAGAACAAAGCTAGAGGTATCACAATCCCATATTTCAAGATATACTACAAAGTCATAATAATCAAAATATGGTACTGGCATAAAAACACATATAGATCAATGGCACAGAATAGAGAGACCAGAAATGCATGTGTGCATATACGGCCAATACATCTATGACAAAGCAGGCAAGAATATACAACAGGGAAATGACTGTCTTTTCAATACATGGTGCTCAGAAAACTGGACAGCTATATGCAAAGAGTAAAACTGGACCACTCTCTTACAACATACACAAAAATAAACTCAAAATGGATTAGAGACCTAAATGTGAGACCTGAAACTAGGAAAAAACATAGGCAGTAATCTGCCTATTTGCCAAGGCAAAATTTTTCTTGGCAAAATTTTTCTAGATAAGTCTCCTCGGGCAAGGGAAACAAAAACAAAAATAAACTGTTGGGACTACATCAAAATAATAAGCTTCACTACACAGTGAAGGAAACCATCAACTAAGCAAAAAAGTAACCTACTGAATGAGAGAAGATATTTGCAAATGATAGATCTGATAAGGGGTTAATATCCAAAATATATAAAGAATGTATACAACTCAACTCCAGAACAATAAATAATCCAGTTAAAAATTGGGCAGAAGAGGGGCGCCAGCCTGGCTCAGTCGGAAGAGCATGCGACTCTTGATCTCAGAGTTGCGAGTTTGAGCCCTACGTTGGATACAGAGATTACTAAATAAGTAAACTTAAAATAATGCGCAGAGGACCTGAATAGACGTTTTTCCAAAAAAGACATACAGATAGCCAACAGAAATATGAAAACATGCTCAACATCACTCATCATCAGGGAAATACAAATCAAAAGCACAAGGAGATATAATTTCACAAATGTCAAAATGGCTAAAATAAAAAACACAAAAAATAAAAGTGTGGGTGAAGATGTGGAGGAAAAGGAGCCCTTGGACTGTTGGTGGGAATACAAATTAGTACAGCCACTGTGGGAAATAGCATGGAGTTTCCTCAAGAAGTTAAAAATAGAATTACCACATAGTCTAGTAATTCCACTACCGGGTATTTACCCAAAGAAAATGAAAACACTAATTCAAAAAGATAATATGCACCCCTTTGTTTATTGCAGCATTATTTATAATAGCCAAGATTGAAAAGCAACCCAAGTGTCTTTCAATAGATGAATGGATAGGGGTGTCTGGGTGGCTCAGTCAGTTAAGTGTCCGACTCTTGATTTCGACTCAGGTCATGATCTCACAGTGGTGAGATCAAACCCTTCATTGGGCTCCATGCTGGGCATGGAGCCTGCTTAAAATTCTTTCCCTCCCTCTTCCTCTGCCCCTCCTCCTCCTCTCTCTCCCTCTCTAAAAAAAAAATAGATGGAGAAAGAAGATATGATATTTTATATACAATCGAATATTACTAAGCCATAAAAAAAAAATGATGGGGGCGCCTGGGTAGCGCAGTCGTTAAGCATCTGCCTTCGGTTCGGGGCGTGATCCCAGCGTTCTGGGATCGAGTCCCACATCAGGCTCCTCGGCTGAGAGCCTGCTTCTTCCTCTCCCTCTCCCATGCTGTGTTCCCTCTCTCGCTGGCTGTCTCTCTGTCACATAAATAAATAAAATCTTGAAAAAAAAAAAAAAAAGATGACATCTTGTCATTGGTGACAACATGGATGGACCTAGAGGGTATTATGCTAACTGCAATAAGTCAGAGAAAGACAACTGCCATATGATTTCACTTACATGCGGAATTTAAAAAACAAATGAACAAACCAAAAAAAAAGCAGAAATAGACCCATAAATACAGAGAACAAATGGATGGGTGCCAGAGGGGAGGAGGTGAGGAGATGGGCAAAAAGGAGTGAGAGGCGTGGAAGGTACAAGCTTTCAGTTTTGAAATAAGGGGATGAAAGGTACAGCATAGGGAATATGGTCAGTGGTATTGTAATAGGGTTGTATGGTGACAGATGGTAGTTACACTTGTGAGCGTAACATAACGTATAGAGTTGTGGAATCACTGTTTTGTACACCTGAAACTAATTTAACATTGTGTGTCAACTATCCTTCAATTGAAAACAAAAAGGACAGAGGATCGGAATAGACGTTTTTTCCAAAGAAGATATACAGATGGCCAATAGGTATGTGAAAATGTACTCAATATCACTGATCATCAGGGAAACGCAAATCAATCGAAACAATGATTTATCATGCCATACCTGTTAGAATGGCTATTATCAAAAAGACACATAACAAATGCTGGCATAAATGTGGAGAAAAGGAAACCCTTGTGCACTGTTGGTAGAACTGTAAATTGGTGCAGCCACTATGGAAAACAGTATGGAGTTTCCCCAAATAATTTAAAATAGAAGTACCATATGATCTAGCAATTCCACTTTTGGGTATTTATTTTTTTAAAAACCCCAAAAACGCTAACTTGAAAAGCTATCTGACCTCCATGTTCATTGCAGCCTTATTTACAGTAGCCAAGATATGGAAACAACCTAAGTGTCCATTGTTGGATGAATCAATAAGGAAATTGTCATATATATAGTGGAATATTACTGAGCTATAAAAAAGAAGGAAGTGCTGCCATTTGTCACAACATGGTGAAACTTTAGGGCATTATGCTAAGTGAAATAGCATGTCTTTCCCAACAGAGAAAGACAAATACTGATGATCTCACTTATATGTAGAATCTTAAACATACACACACACACACACACAAATGAGCTCATAGATACAGAGAACAGAATGACTGCTAAAAGAGTAGATCTTAAAAGTTCTCTTCGCAAGAGAGAACTTCGTAATCGCAAGAGAAATCACAAGAGAAATTTCGTAATCATGTATGATAAGGGATGTTAACTATACTTATTATGGTGATCATCTCAATATATACAAATAACAAATAATTATGTTGTACACCTAAAACTAATATAATGTTATGTCTACTCTATCTTAATAAAAAATTTTAATATTAAAACTAAAAATAAAAGTTGAGGGTTCATCTAAGTATAGCTTGAGGCCCCACAACAGCACCTCTAAATGCTGGCCATCAATCTCTTACCTGAGTATCTCCAGTGACAGGTAACCTCCTACCGCCCAGCATAGGCTCTACCACCTTTGGATTACTCAGGTGGAATGTGTGTCTTCCTTTTATAAAAGACTGCCTATAATCTGCACTTTGGCCTTAGTTTCACCTCATCACACCCTTTGGGATAAATCTTACCCCTCTTCCACATGCGAGCTCTTTGAGTAATTGGTGGTCACTCCCTTCGAGGCCTCGCTTCACAGACCAAGTTCCTTGAGTTTCTGTTACCATTCTTCCTATACCAGGAGGTCTGAGATTGCTCACCACCCTGGTGCTCCCCCTGACCATCCTCCAACTTGTTGGCTCCTGGTAAGCGATGGTGCTCATAGCTTGGCACAGTGCTCAGCTGTGGTCCATTTAGTGAAGAGTGAGGAAGGCTTTGTTCTAAATACTATGCATCTATTCACGCAGCCTAGGGTTTAATTAGCTTTCTTGGCAACCACATTAAACCATGCCCTGTTTCTTAGCAGCAACTACATATTGGAGTAGCTGGATTTTTAAAACCCTAAAACAGAGCCTGCCATTTACTACCAATAGACTTTGTCTTGTAACATGGGCTGATTGGTTCAGACTTTTAGAGATCTTTTGCAATTCTGATTTTGCCCTTGCATGCATTAGCATTCCACTCTAGCTCTGTGTCACCTGCAAATAAAATAAGCTTCTTTTCTGGCTTCAGCCAAGCCACTCATTAAAAAAATCTTGCGTAGCACAAAAATGCAGAGTCCTGTGGTATGCCAATAAAAACCTTCTTTTAGATGAAAAAGGATTGATTAATTAACGAGCTTTAGCTATGGTCCTTCAACCATTTATAAACATACCCAATTATCCTGGATCCCTCAGGCCCTGTGAGGACATTAGCCTATCTTTATGGCAGCCATCATCTGAAACTCTTTTCTATTTGGGGCAAAATTACCTACCTTATGAGTCTTTTAGAAGCCAGACACCGCCTTTCCGGGATGAAAGGTGAAAAATGTTAGCTCCTGGCTTTCTCAGCTTCCTTTGCAACTGGAGTTCAGCCATGTGATCTACGCTCCACCAATTAGAGGCATTATGCTGAACTGCAGACCTAGAAGCTGGAGATGCAAAGATTTGGGGACTTTAAGGAGTCTATTCTGGCAGAATGTTGGGGACAGCTTTATACCTTTTTTGAGAGACCAGGATCAGCGATCAGAGTGTGGATGGTGGTGTTCATGCCAGCGTTGACCAGCTGTCATGTGCTCACAAGACCGGCTCTGTGATTTTTGGATATGGTTCTGATTTGTGACATTCAAGTCTGATTGTTTAGCCCTTCAGGAGAGCTGCTCCATATCCTTGGATAAAATCCCTTTTTTTCTTAAAGGAGTTAGAATCTGTTTCTGTTGTTTATGGCCTAGAAACAGTAAATGATAACCGGCTTCTCCTTATGCCAAGAGTATTGGAGTGACTGTGGCAGATCCCTTTCTGGAATGTAGACCCCTTGTATCAATCTGATTTATAAGCTTGCCAGTGGAATAAGCCTATCAGAAAAGGAGATGAAAACATTTGGACACAATGTGTTTTTAGGCTGGTTCTTCATACTCACTGATTCCCTTTCTTTCTTCCCCCCCACCCCATTGATTCCCTTTCTTTCTTTTTTCCGCCCCCACTGATTCCCTTTCAAAGAGCTTGGAAACCATCTTCTAGTATTCTTTAAGATTCCTACCAAGATCAATATCAGCTCACTAAATCTATAGCTTATAGAATTGGCCTTCTTTCTCTTTTTGAGAATTATAATTCTATTTCCCCCATCTCTTGTGCTTCTGTTATCTTTCGTAATTCCTCAGAGATTATCCAAAAGATTTCTCAGTCCCACCTCCAAATTCTCTCAACATCCGGGGATCCAATTTCCCTTACTAGGAAAATTCTGTTATTTCTGAATACCACACCATCCAGTATATGCTACAGAATCTCCTCAAAGCCTTTCCACATCCCTGAAGACCAAGGCAAGGTGTAGCCATCTGTCTGTCTGCAATGTCAAGTGAGTGAACCAAAACTCCCTGCCCTCAAGCCCATATACATCATCTTTCTACATAATAAATGCTTTAGAGATGTAGAGGAACAAAGCTAACAAATGACCTACAACCTGTCCCGGGCATACCTTCTTGCCCTTTGAACTTCACTGCTACCATTATATACTTAGAGCCTACCACAGAAAAATACAAATGATCATGTAAAAGGTAATTTATATTATCTGGGCCTTAATTAACTTCATTAAACATCACCTTTTAGTCTCAATATAGCTTATTTATCTTTGGCCAACAAAAGCAATGCAAGATTACTTCAAATTGTTTCTTAGAATTATGGATCTTAAAATCATTATATTAAATTCAATGAATTTGTACACAAATACCCACTATCCAGTTAATGAGATGTTCAGACCATTAGAAATGGGGTTGGAGGTGAGAAAGGGAAAGTTCCAGAAAAGAAAGAGGAGAATGAGGAAGGTGTGATAATAGAGTTGGGAGAGAAGTGGTTTTCAAGGAGAATGATTATATCCAGGGTAATATGATTATATACTCCAAATTTCTCTAAATTTTTTTTATATCCTCCATAATTCCTGTAAAACACATGTAAGCTGCAAACTAGCAATTTGAACACAAAATTTCCAGGCTTCTACTTAATTCCTAAAGAATAAAGTGCCCAGAGGGATTGAGGGAAGGAAGTTGAGAGAGTATTAGGTGGCTGAGAGAGGGAGGGAGGGGGAAGAGAGAAACAGAGAAAAGGAGGGGGAGAAGCAAGGAGAGGAAGGGGAGGAGAATGGAGAAGAGGAAAGGAGAGGAAGGCAGAACAGGAGAGATGGGGAAGGAGAGGAGAGAGGAGGGGGGTAGGAGAGGGGGAGGTGTGAAGGGAGAGGGGAGAGGGAGGGAAAAGAAGGGGTAGGGGGAAGAGAAGGAGAGGGAGAAGAGCAGGAGAGGGAGGGGGAAGAGCAGGAGAGGAGGGGAGAGGAGGAGAGGAGGAGAAGGGGGAGGGAAAAGGGAGGGAGAGAAGATGTAGCAGAGCAGAGGGAAAACAGAAACACATAATACCCTACCCAGCTCCTGACCTCCTACTGACATCCTACTATAGAAGACAGTTTTCTTTTTTTAGTTTTAAAAACATATACATTCAGGGGTATATACATATACCTTTAAAAACACATACATTCAGGGGTATATACATATACCTGGGTGGCTCAGTCAGTTGAGTGTCAGACTCTTGGTTTTGGCACAGGTCACGGTCTTAGGGTCATGAGATCAAGCCCTGTGTCCTGCTCTGCACTCAGCAGGGAGTCTGCTGGAGAGTCTCTCTCTCCCTCTACCCCTCCCCCTGCTCTCTCTCTCTCTCTAAAACAAATCAATCTTTTAAAAAGAAGATGCATTCAGTACTCACTTGATTGCTTTAACTCAGTGTTTCGTTCTTCTGTTTACTCAAACCTGTTTCTCTGGGGTTGCTACTTCTTAGAGGGCATGCTTTCTCTCTAAATCTGCTTTTCTCTCACAGGTGCAGCACCCTCACATAAAGGCTTTCTGAGAATTAAGTCGTCAGAGTTGTCTAGTGTCCTGGAAATAGTAAATGATTCAAATAAGGGCAATCAGACTATTTTAAGGAATTCAAAACACCACACAACAACCAGGGCTCCTTGGTAGAATGGAGATGTTTCTTCTGCGGTAGAAGCTGGGTTCCATAAAGCACTCCAGAAGAATTCTCAATACATTATGCCCAGAATGCCCCCTGTTCTTCAAGAAAACAGAAGACTAATACAGCTATACAACTCCTGATAGGTAAGGATAGTGCCATGCATATGCCAAAAACATAGAGAAATTTCTTTAATATCGATCGTGGTCAAGACAAGAGAAAAAGGAGGATCAACCAAGGCATTGCATTCAAGGGAAGAGTCCTGCCTGAGTGAAGGAAAGGCACTCCCACTGGGAACCCACCAACTTCTCTGGTTTGGGCGAGGGTAGTTAAGGCCTGAGGTGAAGCCACTGGGCAGCTGGAACAGGGCCAACTTGTTCCAGGGATGCATTTTAGAAGTTACCAGACGCTGCATCCCATGCCAGGGACATCTCCCTGTAGTGCTTCATGCTTAACATTTAGCACAGATGGGATGATGAACAAGTCAGGTCTCTCTCCACCGTGGCTCCCAAGAGGGCAGCTGTGTCGTTAAAGGTCACCAACCTCGATAACGTCGGACGGCCATGAGACACATGTGTGGTTAGTGCCCTTTTAAAGTGGTGCCCTGTCAGAAACTAACTTTGTGTTATTTCCTCTATTTGGTGAGAGAGAAAGAGGAGACCCTCCCTCAGGACAGTAGGAATGCAACAGGGACCCACATTACCTGGAGGAAAGGGGCAAACTCAGAAGACACTTTTATGCTTTGAGGTTTTCAGTTGAGATCTGTCTCATCTCTTGGAGAGCAGATGCCTGAAGAACATCTTGGTCCACAGAATGGTGAGCTAGAAATAACCCCACTCAGGGCTTCTAGCGGGACTCCTGCATTGCCCAGCTCCAGAAGGCATGCTTCACACAGGCCACAACCATGGTGCTCTCCGCGGTTGTACAAAGCTGGGGCCCACCTCCTGAGGTGCAAACATGTTCCTGGGCTGAACGTGCTTATGAGGAAAGAGTTGGTCATTTAGGGCTGTAACACTCTGGGCTTTGGCACGAGTTCCTTACAACCAAGCCCGGTTTTAAGGAGTCAGTCTCCAGAACTGCTACAAAAGGGTTTTGCTGTGGCCTCGTTGGAATGGCAGGGTCACAGGGCACAGAATTCAGGAACAGATTCAATCCCTATTCTATCCCCTTCTACTGAGTAAACCCGACCATTCCCAACTCCTTAACTGCTCTGTCCACCACTACCCTCTGCCACCCTATATCCACGAGCTGACAAGGGATCGAAGGGCTTTGACTCAGAGTCCCTGCCAGTTTGACTCAGATGGTCCTACACTGGGAGGAAGGTAATGGGGAGTATCTTTAACCTGAAGATCCTTGGCCAGTAAGTCTGTAAGTAAGGTTAAGTAAGAGTTGGGGTACAAACTTGAATCAATTTCTATAGGAGATACTAAATACGCTTGGCCACCAGGTGAGTTCAGGGCTTTGTTCAGCTCTGGGCTCTGGACATGACTTGCCAACACCAGGCTCTGTTCAGCCATCAGTTCCTCTCCATCTTAATCACTTAGTGACATGGGATCAAGCCCATCTGGACCCATCTCCACATCCAAGCTACTACTAAAAAACTCATGGACGGATATGAAGGAAGGGGTTGAAGCATTTCAGGAAGACTGGCTGGATACTTTGCCATTACAAGAAAGCTCTTGAACACTTGCTCTCTGGGGACAGAATGGGTCATGTTATTTCTCCAAGAAATCTTTAGGCCCCCAAAAGACTGCCTTTGGTACCAATAACCCTTCACCCACGCTCATCCTTAGTTGTAAGATGTCAAAGAAAAACTACAATAAATCTAAACATTTCTCTTCTCCCAGAGGTCTGCAGTTGAATCCACACTACTCTAAAAGAACACATCTTAATTCCCATTACCAGATACATGGAGACTCCCCTCTGTAAGGATAAACAAAATCACAGCAGAAAAAAAATCACCAGACAGATGAAAAGATTGCATTTTACAGAGGAGACCAACCTGATATCAGAGCAACTAGCCCCTCTCAAACAATATTGCAAGAAACAGGAGAAATGCTTAGAGAATTTTTAACTTGTATTTTTTTTAAGTAATCTCTATACCCAACATGGGGCTCAAACTCATGACCCAACCTTGAGATTAAGAGTCACATGCCCTACCGACTGAGCCAGCGAGGCACCACGTTTAACTTATTCTTAATGCATAATCACCAAAGAGAGAGAGTTTTCAGCTGGGTCTCTAAACTAGGTTCTGCCCCCAGTTCCAAGGCGGGGGGTAGGGTGCTTCCTGGACAACACCAAGCAATTCTCAGACACCAGTAGGGCATCCAAGAATTTAACTCAATTCTGACACTATCTACCTGGAGAAGATCCCACAGAGTATCAGATCCTGGAGTATCAGATCCCACAGGTTAAGGGCTCTGCCCCACTAGACTGCCCTCCCCAGGCACCCCCCACCCCAGCCCTGTGACTTCACACTCAGGCTGTTACCCATGCTTCTGGCTGGCTATAGATTGAGGGTTCCAGCGACCTCCCTCTCATGTTTGATTAACTTACTAGAGAAGCTCACAGTACTCAGAGAAACATTTGACTTCACGGATCACCTGGTTATTATGAGAAGATAGAACTCAGGAACAGCCAAATGGAAGAGAGGTCTGGGGCAAGGTCTCGGACAGGTCCTGTGGAATTCCATGCCCTCTCTAGGCATGCCACTCTCCCCCAGATAGTCACGTGTTCACCAATCCAGAAGCTCTCCTAACCCTGTCCTTTTGGATTTTTATGGAGGCTTCATTACACGATTAATTAACTCATTGGCCATTAGTGACTGATTCAAAGTCTAGCCCCTCTCCTCTCTCTGGAGGCGGGGTGGGGAGAGTGGGGTGAAAGTTCCAACCCTCTAAGTGCCTGGCTCCTCTGACAACGGGCCCCCATCCTCAGATGCTTTCAAAAGTCACTTCATTAACATAACAAGGAATTATGAATCAAGAAATGCCAAGTGTTTTAAGAGCTCTGTGCCAGAAACGGAGAGGAACACCAAATACCTACTTCTTATTATACATCACGACATCACAGTCTCCTTCGGCAGCTTTCCACACAGACAGCTGGCAGGTAGTTACCTACTGGCAGAAAACAGCTGAGCCTGGGAGGCCTCAAGTCTGCAACAAGACTGTGCTTTACAGCCTCGTTCTCCAAGCTGCCCAGAACCGCAGACACTGGTACCCTGTGACACCTGCCAGTCCCTTTGTCTTTCAGGATTGTGCCTGATAACCCATCCCCCCAGACAGAAGGCTCAAGGCGAGTATGTACAAGCACAGGTCGTTGGGGAGAATCTTGAGTCATATCAGATGACACCTCCTCCAGGTCTCCCAGCCGGGCAGAAACCAGCCCTGGGAGGGCAGCTTCAGTCCCACAGCATTAGTGAAGGGAACGTACTTTGCAATTTGAGGAACTGGAATCAATGGTCTGGACTAGCTGTCTTTGAGGATCAGCAAAGACTTGTCTGGCTCCCACGATGTTTCCTTTCTGCTAGGAGAAAACAAACAATTCTGGATACTTCTCCTCCATTTTGTCCTATCACGAAGGAAACATTTTTTAAAGTCACCCCATGTTCTTCATCTTGAGAAATCACCAGCAGAGTTAACAGACATCACAGCACTACAGAATCAACAACAAAGTGTGTTTCTTCCCTCTCTGTGGCCATATGCCCAGAGTGAGCAGTGTAATATAAGAAGCAGAGAAAATGATTAGAGATGGAAAAAAAAAAATCACATAAAGGGAACGACCAGTCAAGATGTGAATCCAAATAGCAAATGGGAATGCTTGTAAGCGTTCGCAGCAGCAAGCACTTGCCAAAGTTGTTAGTCATACCAGGGATGCGGGTTCTCTGCACACAATTACATGAACAGCACAGTAGGTAAGGGGGATATGTGACTTCTCATAAATGATCTGTTCTCATTTTATACGAGAAAAATCAATGTAAGGAAAACACGGTCATATTTATATACCAAATATCATGCTGTGTACGATGAGATTTTGATATGATTTTAAAGACATCCTTTTTTATATGTCAATCCCCATAGGATCTGCCAGCAGGATTTATACACCATTGCACAATTATATTATAGCGAGAACACCAAAATTTTATTTCAACTCTGACTGGGTCAACAAGATCTTTGCATTCTTTTCCTGAAGAGCAATAGCTTTTTAAGAAAAAAAAATTTTTTTAACAGAAGAGGGAAGAGGGTCAGGACAGCTGCCAAGAGCTTCTTGGGTTGGTTCCAAAGCACTCTGAGCAGAATTTCTTCAAATGTAACATCCCATTCAGGGATTCAGCTGGATTGTCAGAGATGTGAGAAGAGACAGGGAAATAGTTCTTTCTCGCTCCTCTCTCTGCTGCAGGAGATACTGTTGACCTCTACTTCTGGAAACTGCTCTCTTGCCTTCTGTGTGGGTGGCTTATCCTGACCTTGTTACCAGAAGGAAATACTGTACAATGTTGCTCTTCATGCAGTTACCTCCCTGTGTGCCTTTCCAAACGGCTGCCTTTGGTCCTGGCCTTGTCCGCCGCCCACACCACTTTTCCCTGAAGGAGTTCAAAATCGCCCCATGAGAACTTAAATTTCATGTTTTCAGCTCCCTACATGACATTTACAGTTGAAACTCCTGACATTATTTCAACTCAACATTCCCAAAATAAAACCATTTTTACCTGGAAATGCTCTTCCTATCCAACCTCTGTGTCCCTCCTGAAGGCCACTGCCGCAATCACTGTGATCTAAATCTTTGGTGCTTTTTGTTTTATCTCCTCTGTTTCCTATATTTATTCAGCCATTAATTCCTATTGGCTCTTTTTTTCCAACTTGACTTTCCTGGCTTTACTTTCCTCTTCATTCCCTCCGCCTCCCCATTCAAGGTATAGCTCCCTATCTCCTCATGTTCTCTCTGACCCCCTGACCCCCCTGCTTATCTCCATAACCCTAATCTTACAGATGGTTGCTGGTCACATCTTTTTCCCACGGTCACTTCTGTATTAGGAAACTTCTAGCAGCATCAAGGTAAATCCTTCTGCTTGCCTTTCATGACTTGCTAGCTTTTGGCCATGAGCGATCTACAGACTACACATTTTCTGTATTAGTCATGGGTTTTCCATCTCCCCACAAACATGCCTGCCTGATGTCTGCTGCTGAGCCGTTTTGCTTAAGGTCTGGTCCCCTGTATGTCTTTTGCTTCCCCTGACACCTATTCAAAATCTCTCCATTCTTCATTGTCCAGGTCCTCTCACCTTTTTATCTAAACCTTACTCCTACCTTCCATGGCCTCCCTCTCTTCTGAGCTTATATTGTATTTGTAATCTTTCCTCAGAGTTATTAAAATGATGCACTCTCTTCTCATATTTCATACAATTTTCAGGTTGTGTTTTCTCCTCAGACTGTAATCTCCTTGAGGGCAAGGACAGGGTCTTTTATTTCTTCTAATTATCCCCTCCTCTTGATATCCTATCTGTTTTTCCCAATCACACATTGTACTTATTTTTATCTTTGTCATTTTTATGGTACATGTTTTTGTAAGCTACCTCCAAACATCTGCAGTGTAAAAAAGTATTTCTTCTGTTTCTGCCACAATACCTATGATTGTGCTAGCTAAACACACAGTGGGGCGTGAGAACCCACTCAATAAAATAATATAATTGGTTTTGAAATATAGTGGAACATACGTGTATGAATTTCAGGCAAATAAAAAATACATTTCAGCTCTTTAAGAATCGAATCTAAATGGAATCACTTAAGTCTTTTTCACCTTTTTTTTTTTTTTTTTTAAGATTTTATTTATTTATGTGACAGAGAGACAGCCAGCGAGAGCAGGAACACAAGCAGGGGGAGTGGGAGAGGAAGAAGCAGGCTCCCAGCGGAGGAGCCCGATGTTGGGACTCGATCCCTGAACACCAGGATCACGCCCTGAGCCGAAGGCAGATGCTTAACGACTGTGCTACCCAGGCGCCCCCTTTTTCACCTTCTGATTCAGCTGTGTTATCTTTTCTTATATCCCAGTACCTTGAAAATGACTTAATACCACTAGAACTGACAAGAGAAAAAAAAGGCAAAACAAAACAACAAAAACCCTCAATGGATTTTCAGATGGGAATTTAAGAGGAGTCATTAAGGATATAAGCATTTCTAGAGGAGGACACTCATTTATGGAACATTCCACCAGATACCAAGCTCCATCACCCAACACCTACACTAAAGAGAGGGCGGGAGTGGGAGCTGGGGGGAGAGAGACAGGCAGGCAGAGAGACATAGAGACAGTGAGATAAGAGAGGAATAATCCAAACCATAGGATTTTTTTTTCTTAAGAAAGAAAAAAATGCATTCTCTGGCATAAGGCGTAGTTCAGGATCAAAGGGTAAGATTCTGATTTTAAAAGTTTTGAGTCTGCTTTCTTCAGGCCCAAGCCACTGGGTGAATTTAGATGGTGGGGGAGATTATTACAGCTTTGCTTATGTGACGCATTTCTTTTGAGATACCCTCTGGAAAGCTTCACCCACTGCAGTTTTATTACAGGGGCTGACTGATAACATGCCAATCCCACACATCTGTCTCAGTGGGTACAGAAATCACAGGAAAGAACAGTTTAGCGTCAAGGGTAGAAATTCAAGCCCAGCTTTGATTTCTGCAACCGTCACCACATCAGAGCAATCCCACAATTGCTACCCAGGAGAACAAGGACAAGCAGCACCGGCTATATATGGAGACTGTCCTATTGCCATGGTGGCCGGAGCAAGAGAGGGAGCAGGCAGCTCGTCCTCATCTCTTCATGAGCCCAGCTCTTCCTCTGCAGACAGGAATAGAGCAACGACTCCTTAGTCCTTAGCTCAGACTCGCGTCCTTGCAGGTGGCTATTTGTGCAGACTTGGCTGCTTGAGCACCGCGGGACCCATATAATCTATGGTGTCTCTTAAATCATCCTCTATGTCCGTTCTTACTTACCGTCCACAGGTGACGGATCGATCACAGCCCTTAGTTCAGGAAACGAAGGGAAGCCCTGGTACGCTCCCGGGTCAGCAGCTCCGTCCTGGGAATCCCCAAGGGGCTCGGGCGGCTGGAGAGCACAGCTCCTGGTTGGGTTGGCCAACACTGCCGAACAAACTCTGGTAAATTCATCGCAAGCGAAGCCAATAACTGAAGAGAGGAGCTTTGGAAAAGAAAAAGGGAGAGATTTATTTCGGGTACTGGCCGCTGGGGGCGGTGGCGGGCTCGAGCCTTAACAAGCCACCTCTCTGCGGGCAAGATGGACACATGGCGTTTTATAAGGAGAGACTGGGGGCGACGGGTAGTGCAGGAGGGCAGGCGGAGCGCGTGTGAGCATGCGCGGGCGTGGGGGGAGGGGTTCGGTATGTGTTGAGCACGTGATCATGGGCACGGGAGAGGGTGTGAGGGCTGTGGTCTCCCAGGCCTTCTGTTGTTATCGGAGGGCTTGCTGGCCTGGCAGTTAGAATATTCTGGTCATGACAAAGCACCTTCATGGACGCCTCAAGGGAAGTGCAGTAAGAAATAAGCACCATGGGTTTGCAGTGGGAGCGTGGGGTAAGCGGACTTGTGCACTTCTGGTTTTGACTGTTGGGGTTTATAGTTGAGCAAGAGGGCTCGCTGACGCACACAGGGTTTCAGTAACCAAGGTGGTCTCATTTAACATGGAAGAGTTTAAAGCCAGCAATTGTTTCACACCTGGGACCCACGAGACGCGGTGGTGCTGTCATTCGGTATCCTCTGAAACAGAGAAAGGGTTTTTACCCGCAGAATCCTCCCTCCTCCCCGAAACTAAGATTCTTGACCGCAATCTGCTCTTACCAGAGCCTCTTCCTAAGGCTTTGTAAGAAAGGGAAAGAGAGCGGGGCTACCAACGAAGAGGGCCGGCGGTGGCTGAATTAGCTTGTGTGCAGGCGTGAGCTGGCAGTGAGGCCTCAGTTTTCACTTTGTCTCTCCCTTACGGGAGTTTATTGAATGTGCTTTTGTGATATAATTTATAAGGAAATTGGTTTTCCTCAAAAGGATGTTTTTGCTTTATGCCTTGTAGCACCCTTGAGTGCTTAAAAAAGGGGAAAAGGTAATTCCATTAAGCTTTCAATTTGCTCTGGCAAAAGAAATGAACTAGATGTGATTGGAAAGATAAGGCGCTGGCCTTCACTTGAACTGACCTTGCTGCAGGGCTTGGGGAATAAGAAGCATGGCCTTTGTTCCACAGGTGTCATTTCATGTTTAATTAGAGAGTTGCAGTTCCGTTTTTTCCCCCGTCTATAAACCCCAACCTCAATCTGCTGAGAAAATGTTCATTAAGTTCCCAGTAGACAGATCATCTGATCATCTTAAGGGCTTTGGGAGTCATGGGTTCAGTCTGGTGATCCTTAGTGGGCTCAAGATCAAGGTGAATGTTAAAACCAAGACACACTTACAAGACGCCTGCCCTTTGGAGGATGACAGGATCTCTGCTTGCGTGGAAGGCACTGGTCCTCTCAGCCACACCAAAAAGTAGGATCCCCAAATTCTCCTCTTTAACTTTTTTGTCTATTTTTTGGAGAGCAGAGGAAGGAAAAAACTACTCAAAATTAAAGAATCACTATTGCTCAAAGTTAAGATGTTTCGCGTATCTTGGGGAGGGTTTGTTAGAACCGGGTTCTGTGATCTTTAACTTATAAATCGGTGCGTCCAAATGAGAAGCTGGATACGGTATAGCAAGGCCACATTTTTGTTTTTACATTTTTTTGTCTGATCATTTAAAAATAGCTGTTTTCTAAAACTGCATTTCCTAATATGGTAACCATTAGCCACATGTGGCCACTTTAATTTAAATTTTGAAATTTAAATGAAATCAAATTAGAGATTCACTTCACAGTAAACACATTTGAAGAGTTCAATAGCCGCAAGTGGCTAGTGGCTACCCTATTAGACAGTACAGATAAAAAACTAAAACTCTAACCTGGTGATGGGTATTAAAAAAAATAAATCTACAGTTAAAAAAAATAAAATAAAACATTAAAAAAAAACTAAAAAAATGAAAACTCTCCATCGCTTTTTGGAGCACAAGTTCTGTGAGACAGTGCTGAACTAGAAAATAAATATTGATGAATTTCTTTCTCACCTATGCTCACATATATATATTGAGAATGGCCAAACACTTAAATATCAGCTCAAAGGTAATTTTTATAAGCTGCCATTAGACCACTTCAGTCACCAATTAGGTCTTGTGATTTAATGGCTAGCTTGAGTGTGGAGGACTGATCTCTTTCAATAATGGGTCTTTCAGAGGCTCTACCTTCAAAAAGAATTGAATTCCTTGCTAGGTAAACTTGAAAAGCTGCAGAAAGAGCTGGAGAAAGCCGAGATAGCAATAATGTCAGAAAGGACTCTGAATTTTACATCTTACTTGATCAAACACTTCTGTTCTCGGAGGGAGACCTCGGTGGGTTTTGTTATTGTTTTTTTGCTGCTCATCCTGTTGCCTACAGCAGCTCCTCTGAGAGGATTAAGGCTTGTGATTCTGCAGGAACCAACCAACAGGACAGGGTCAGGCCTGTGAGTTCAAGTTTGCCAAGCAGATCACCATTGCTCTTGCTGTCTCATCTTCGACCACCTGGGTGATGAGCCAAGTGTTGAATATCCGAATCTCTTTCCATGGATGTTTAGGTAGTACGCCTGCCTAGAACCACTAAGGACCCCTGTAGCAGTTTTCATACCAGGACACACAGGAGGGACACACACAAGCAGAAGTCCTGCCTTGTTTCAGATTTGTCCTTAGACAAGATCAAAGTCTGGAAGCCTGCACCATAACATTCATCTTTATTTTATTTTATTTTTTTAAAGATTTTATTTATTTATTCGACAGAGAGACAGCCCGTGAGAGAGGGAACACAGGCAGGGGGAGTGGGAGAGGAAGAAGCAGGCTCCCAGCAAAGCAGGGAGCCTGATGTGGGGCTCGATCCCAGGACCCTGGGATCACGCCCTGAGCCAAAGGCAGACGCTTAACGACTGAGCCACCCAGGCGCCCTAACATTCATCTTTTGCTGATACTTTCCCTTCGTTTTGTACCATGGCAAGTGTCCTAAGAGTTCTTAATCTTGGGAGTACATGCAGAGGCCCTGGTAGAAACTAATTATTGACCTTGTTGTGTATCCAGTTTATTTTGTAAGGTCTTTTTCATGGGATCCATTGTACTCTAACACAAGTCCATTGGTTCTCAATTTCTCAAAGTAACGGAAGAGGAATAAAAGCCAATCCTTTGTGGAAAATCAACCTCTGGGCTCTCCTGGGCTCTTGAAGATAATGTGCCCTGAACAAAGGAGTGGAAATGTGGGATGGCTCTCTCTAAATGATATCATTTTTCTGTCTGCTCTTGAACTCAGTAGTAAAATGATGAATCATTCTCACTAAAGTGGGTATCCCTTGCTTTCCAACTTAATTTTAAAGATCTCATTTTCCTAAAATTTTTTTAATGTTTGTCTCCTCCCTTCTTCATTCTCTCTTCCAATACAGCTGACTCTTGAACATTGGGGTTGGGGCACTGATATCCCACACAGTTTAAAAAAAAAAAAAAAAAATCAGCATATAAAGTTTGACTCCCCCAAAACTTAAGTACTAATAGCCTACTGTTGACCAGAAACCTTACTGATAATGTAAATAATTAACACATATTTTGTATGTCCTGTGTTATATACTGTATTCTTCCAATAAAGTAAGCTAGAGAAAATAAGAAAATCATGAGGAAGAAAAAACATATTTACAGTATTATACGGTACTGATTGAGAAAAATCCATGTATAAATGGACCTGCACAGTTCACACCTGTGTTGTTCAGGGTCAACTGTATATGGCTTCCATTGAAGCCTGGGGCCTTAGTTTTTTCTGTCTTGTTCTGATGAGAGACTTACTGTAAATTAGTATAGGTCCCGTCATCAATGGTGAAGGCAGCCACCATTCTGATTTCTTGTACATCCTTCTACAGATACTATATATACAAGCTAATAGAAGTACTATATATAGTCTTTCCCTTCCTTTTTCCTACTGGTAGCATACTCTAGCTTATCTTTCTTGTTTATATATTTCAGAGATACCATATCCATATATAAAAGACTTCCCCATTCTTTTCATGGTTATGTAGTATTCTGATAGTAGATTTACTACAGTTCGACCCAGTTTCCTACTGATGGATATTTAGGTTGTTTCCAATATTTTGCTATTATAAACAACACTGCAATGAATATGGTACTGTCGCTTTACACTTAATAAATAAATATACCTGGAAGACAAATTCTTAGAAGTAGAGTGGGTAAATGCATTTGCAATTTTGATATATTCTAGATTGCTCTCCCTAGATATTTTATCAAATTACATTCTCATTAGCAAAATATTAAGTGTTCCTCACTTTGCCAACAGTGATATCTAATTTTTTAGTTTCCAATTTCACGGATGAAAAATATTTCAGTTATTAATATGCATTTACATTAGGAATGAGAACATCTTTTAATATATTTTAATTTCTTTTGATGAACTATTTATTTTTAGGGAGAGAGAGAGCAGGGGGAGGGGTAGAGGGGGAGGGAGGGAAAGAGTCTCCAGCAGACTCCCCACTGAGTGTGGAGCATGACCCGGGGCTTGATCTCACAACCCTGAGATCATGACTTGAGCTGAAATGGAGTTAGACGCTTAACTGACTGAGCCACCCAGGCGCCCCTAATTTATTTATTTTTAAAGTAAGCTCTATGCCCAACATGGGATCTGAGATCAAGAGCCACATACCCTATTGACTGAGCCAGCCAGACACCCCTAACTGTCAATTTATATTGGTATCAGTCAGGCCAGTTGTGGGTAAGAGATCAGACTGCAGTGGCTTAAATGCAAGGGACTTATTCTCACATAAATCATCTCTAGAGATGTGTAGTTCAGGCTGGCATGAAGGCCACAGGTGTATCAGGGTCTCAAGCTCCTTCTTTTTTTCTCTTCTATCACATTAAAACGTGGCTTCCCTCTTGAAAGTCATCTTATGGTTCAACAGTTGCTAGAGTACCAGTCATCAAGTCTACATTGTAGGCTGGAAGAAGGAAAAGCAAAATGGCCAAAGGGTGTATGCCCTTTTAAGAAAACTTACCAGAAGTCTCCTTTAACACTTTAGCTTGTATATTTCAACAACTTAGTAACAGGGCTGCATCCAAGAAAAACCGGATGCAGTTAACTGAGCACATTGCCCAGATACCAGTTAAAAAGGGAGAATTGGAAAATGAATATTGGGAGGCAATTGGCAGTTTCTGTCACAAATCCTTGGTCAATTTTACTTTTGGGCTTTTGTTCTTATTGAATTGTAGGAGCTCTTTATATATAAAGGAAATTCTCTTTGCTCCAGTAAATATCTTTTTCCTTATTATTTTGACTTTGATTATGGTGTTTTGTCATGTAGATACTTTTTCTGTAGTTGAATGCATCAGCGTTTTCTTTTTTATGGCTTCTGGTTTTTGAGTCTTATTTAGGAAGGTCTTCTCATTCTGAAATCTGTCAGTTTTTTTCGAGTACTTTTACAAGGATTCAGACCTTGAAATATTCAACTCAAGGTTAAAGCCTTCTGGAATGAAATTTCTTATTTAAGTTGGAAGCAATAGCAGTGACATCCGGCTCACTGATTACCAATAGGGATAGTTCTGTTGTCTTTGTGGAGACTTAACAGTATCACTAAATTAGTCTTACTATATAATAATAGTATTGAATGGTGGCTCAAAGATTAATGTGAATTGCAGGACAATATTGGATGTCTGGATCATCACAGTGCGATGAGTTTGCCCTGAGTGAGACCAAGGTAGAATTTTCAAATTGGAAATTGAAACAAGCCAAGCCAGAAAGTTATTAATAAAAAACACAAAAGAACTAAAAGAAACATTCATTTGTAAATCAGAGAGAGTATTTTAAAACTGTCACAGTTCACATTGGCTGGTTACCACTCCAATAGCTTATGTCTCTGATAATAATTACTCCCAGGAACAGAGTGAAGTCCCATTGGATATATCCATATATACCAGAGCATATCGCATTATAGTCTGCAGTTCACAGGAATTAGTGAAGGGCAAGGCCTTGCTAAGCCTGGACGTTGGCTAATCTCTTTTGTAAATATCCTCTCTATTACTGTGGTAGCTTGGCAAATTCTTTCTCTTGGAAAGGAATAATTTCAGTAGGATGCTACCTTGATAAGGACATAGCTTAATTGGTTCAAACAAATTTTTTAAAAATTTCACATGGATACACACAACTTAGCCTAATATCTATTAAAAGCATTTTCCAAACTTCAATTCTAATGTTGCTTAGAGCTCTGGATTGAAATATTCACCTGAACTTCTGGAGCTGTGAAAAATGTCCTATTCTCATCAGGAACACAAAGTTAAATGCATAGCAGTTGGAAACACCACCATAATTTGCCCCTTCTAAGTCTAATTAGACCCAATAATGGCATTATACGCATGTACTCCAAGAGAATGAGTGGAAATATTTGAAACAAGAGATGAAAATAAAGCCACATACGACAATAGCACTTTTCAAACCAGTGATTTTGCCTCCTTAGCTCCTTACCTTCACTCAGTGTGGCAGACAGGGAAGGAGCGGGGAAACTAAGTAATAATTGACTTGGCCAGGTTGTCACAAAGGTAGTTTTTGGCAAAGCTATGATTTATAAACTGGAATTCCTGATTTTTAATTCTGGTAACTAATTTGATAGTAACTAAAAGTTAGGTTTGGAAAATATTTTCTAACATACATGGACATACATGGTCTCTTTAAACTTACAACTTGTTGGCATTCCATGGAAGAGTAAAATCATAGTCTAAAGATGATGTTCCCATGCTTTGCTGAGACCTACTGGTTATCACACAGTTGGATTATAGGTCTAGTACTTCTTTCTATGGCTAAGAAACAACTTCTAGTGGCCACCAGACATTTTAGTTGCCATTAAGAGGGAGAGGGGAGCAGAAGTGGTAAAACTCACAAGCTCTTTTAAGAAGACTTTAAACTTCTTGGGGAACTAACCAAAGAAGTTTTGTTAGTTGAAGAGGTAAAATGTATCATAACCACTAAATTAATTATTGTAGACATCTCCTGTTTGAGATATATGCAAAGAATTTTTATGAAGTAGAAATTACATCAAATGTGTCTCAGGTAAAAAAGAAAAAAAAAAAGAAAAAAATGTTAAGAATTAACGCAAGGGACACATAATGATTGAACATCAAATTTTAATCTTGAACCTTTTCTCCAGTCTTCAAATTATTAACACGAAAAGGAATGATAAATTGCAATTTTATCATTGCCATATCGCTGTGTAACAAGCCCTTGTTACAAAATCTCCATCTACGGTCTCCAAAAAACCAATAGAAAACCCATACATTATATTATCTAAGTGATCTATTAACAGATGAAATTTTAACCAACTTCATACCAGGAAACTATTAACAGAGGTACTTCAATCACATAGCTTAAAATATGGAGAAAAGACAGGTAAAAAATTATCTTAAGCTGTAGTAGTCTTTTTACTTTTTTTAAAATTTTTATAAAATACACTAATTTCCCAAAATAAAGAATATTATGACACATTGGTGTCAACTTACACAGATGAAAGCTGATGTCAGCTTTTTCCTAACTAAAGTTCATTTCACCAAACCTTTATATATTACATGAATATCCAAGTAAAGTATTTTTTTTAAAAATTCATCACACAGGAACATAATGTACAGTGTTTTATAAAAAAAAAAAAAAAGGTTAATTTAGGAATGATTTCATTTTCAACCACATAATATCTTTTTAAGACCATGAAACCTCTTGCTATTGCAAGAGGACTTTTCAGTTCATGTTCCTATTTCCCAGTTGTAATTCTTAAGAGTAAAAAATGAAAAGTTTTTTTTTTGTTTTGTTTTTGTTTTTTCCCCACAAGAAAACTATAGCAACAATTTCATTCACTACCAGGCTTTCTTCCCTCCTTTTGTTTTTAGGACTACCCAGACCCACAACTACGTGGCACCGGAATGTAATGGGGAGAAGAGGCCAATGACATCAAAGAATGGATATAAAGACGGGCTCAGCTGGATCCTGCCGCAACTGTAAGGTGTGGGCACTTTCACTGGAGCAAGGCCTCCCAGAGCCGCAAGGGAACTGTCACAGGAGCAGTCTCCTGGCTCATCCTTTACATCAGTCAGCTGGGAGGACAGAAAGGAACATTTTCACTAACGACTTGTATAATGGCTGATGGATGCCTTAGCCAGGGAGGGAGGGAGTATACCCAGAGACCTTGGTCAGGAGCGAAAAGAACACTGTTTATTTTACACCTCCTGCATTGGTCACTTCTGAGCCAAACTAACCTCAACAGGAAATTGCAATGAAATATACACACCATGCACAGTCTATATTACTGTGGGAATCCAGTAACACATGCAAGACGGTGGGAAAAGAATCACAATGGATGAATGTAAACTTTTCACAGTGTTTCTTATAGCCTTTGACTTCAGCACAAGGGCATCACTTACCACCACAATCTCACAAACGTTTTATTGTGTCCTGGGCATGCAGATCACTTGGGGTAAAAATGGGCAATTACATTTCATAGCCATTCTCAGGAGTATAACTTCAATTTTCCCAATTTCCAACCAATGAATTGAGCTCCTTCTATTATCAAACTAAATATATTTCTGAATACATTTTTGTTCAAGGGTGGTGCTTTATTTTTCCTTATCACTTCATTGACTTCATCCTAGGGAAATTAAAAACCCACAAAATTATATCGAGGACTAGGTGTGTTAAGGGTGATTCCTGACCAAACCAGAAAGTCAGGGAATCACTAACTTCTTTTCTCTCAAGTTTCTGTCTCCCTACCCCAGGCCTTTATTGATACTGATTCAGTTATATGTTTTGGTTTCCTGAAGAGGGAAACCAAATTAGAGAACTGGCATTTGTCTTAAAGAAGCAAAAAGTAACATCAGTAAGGGGAGAAAAGAAGGGTTCACTCTATGTCAAAAAGAATCTCTTGCTCTCAACAGGAGATAATCCAGCTTCTCCTTAGCTATCATTTCATAAATTAATAATTTCTTAAAATCATAATCCAAAGAATTTATCTATTACAAGAAAAATTCAAGTTTAAAAAAGCAAATAAATTAGTTAAGCCTTGTAAACAATTGTCCATTTTAGCTATATATCTTTTTAAAAAAGGTTTTTCTGTATAGTAAATCAGACAGTACAAGGCACACCTTACACATCAGAATCCAGAGTGACAGGACATGGACACACACACACACACACACACACACACACACACACACACACACAGCTTCTTCATTCACACTGTTGGCTGGCCTAACCATGCTGGGGGCACTGGGGTCACACACCAATCCTTTGCTCATCTCCTGACCATCTGGAAGTCCACAAATGTGCTCTTTCCATTAAATTACTTTGTGCTATTTTGTTGTGTGAAGTGACTTTCAGCTTCTCAATGTTAGTCTCCTCAGATGTTTTCCACAAAGCTTCCTGGGAAAAGGCCAGTTTTCCCATTACGTTGCAACGTGCCTTTGAACCAGCCATCTTCTCGCTTTTTATGAACAAACACAATATCTCCTTCTTTAAGTTCAAGTTCTGCTTCACTCTGAGGAGGATAGGAAACTACCACCCTGTGCCTAGAAAAAAGAGATATATTTTAGTTAAAGCCACTCAAAATAGCAAAAGAAAAAAAAAGGTGTACTACTGGTCTAACACAGCTTTAAACATAAACAGAATAGGAAGTAACACAAGTTTGTTTCTAACATTTGTAAAACAACTCTCAAAATAGAACTATTCTCTGTATTGTAGAGACTAGGTTTTAATAGAGTTTGGATGTGTTTAACAGCCCACTATTGATGACCTAAACTGGTTTGAGTGACCTTTACAGGGAAAGCTATTCTTGTCCCCCTCCTATAGAGAAAAGTTTATTCCATCTTCTAGGAGGAAATGCCCTGTCCTTCCCTCTTCCTCAAGAAGAAAGGAGAGAATTTATTTGATTGGTGAGACCAAGAGAAGCAGTTGAGTAGGTGGGTTCAGTCCTCTCTGAACTACCTGTGTCTCTTTTCTGCCTCTGCTTCCACACTGGAAGCACGGAATGGTCAGGGGTCAGGCTAGCCTTCTAGAAGTAGGTCTGGAAGTCTGTCTGTGTCCCTTACACTGGGGCTTAACATGGATGAGGCAGCAATCCTAAGGAAGTTTATTTGCTTTATATACCCAAATTCTCTCTCTGGCAGGCTGTCCTAAGGTCTAGACAGGGAGGGGAGGACCATAGCCACAAACACAATCCAGCACCACCACTAATGAGGTTGACATTCTGATCTCCATTAGTCTGATAACTGTGTCTCTTTCTCTATTGGTTCTCAACTCTGATATTAGTGGGAAAAGGTATAATTATCACTTAAGAACCCCAGAAGCCTTGCTGGTTTAATACTATCTACCTCCCTTCTTCCTTTCTCCTTAGTCTCCTCCAAAGTCTCTCGCTGAGCACGGAGCCTGACACAAGCCTCGATCCCACAACTGGGCGATCACGACCTGAGCCAAAACCAAGTCGGATGCTCAATAGACTGAGCCACCCAGGAGCCCCTAACTGAGGTCTCTTTCTAAAAGCCAACTAACTCGACAATAGTGATGTGAAGGAGCCACCTTGGAAGACAGTCCCCCAGCCCTAGTCAAGCCTTTAGATGACTACAGCTGAGGCTGATATCTGGACTGCAACCTCAGGAAATATCCCAAGCTGGAACCATCCAGCTAAGCCACTCCCAAGATGCCAACCCACAGAAGCTGTGGGGTAACAAATGTTTATTGTTGTTTTAAGCCACTCAATTTTAGGCATAATTTGTCACACGGCAATAGATAACTAAAAAATGTGAACATACATCTTTCTCCATTTGCTATTATGCAGTATTCAGTCATAAAGGTGATTTTTATTTTCGTTTGGTTCTTAAAGTCAGAAAATAAGTTTATAGCCTCAGAGGACCCACTCTTGACTATTAAGTAAAGAATGGTATAGCTTAATCATAACAAATTCTATAGAACTGCCCCTAAGATATGAAGCCCATTAGAGCCCAGTCCTTCCAGAAGATTGCCAGCTTCACCAATCTTCATCTCATAAAAACTAGAACCAACTCTCATTAAAAAGGACCACAGCAAGAGCCCCAGACTATTGCTCTCTTAAAAAAAAAAAAAGGCATCTCTACAAAAGTCAAGTGATTGCCCAAATAGTTCCTGAGCTACTTTGGGCACATGAACTAAATTATCCTCCAAGGTCTGAAGCAAAAGTATAGCATGGAGACTGACTTATTTCTAAGAAAGGTTCAGTTAATTCAAAGATGAATTAACGCATTGAACCCATAAGGCTCGGGGTTCAATCAAGCATGAACTGAGGGAGGAGGCACGGCACTGTGTGTGAAGCTCTGGGATAGGGGTTGCTGTAGCCTTAAAGGTCATTTGGAGTAGCTGAACTTTGGGCCAGTTATCTCTGCTCTCTGTCTCAGCTTCCTTATCTGTAGAAAGAGATTGCTGTAACTTAAACAGGTATTGTCATGTAATGGAGTAAGATTATAAGTGTGATGCTCTTAGCATGGTGTTTGTTATAGAGTTTATACTCCCAAATTCTAGCTCCCATTGGGATGACACGGCTTAGGCAGAAGCAGGCAAGGGTCTGTCTGGTGCTTGGAGGGGGTGAAGGATGGGCCAGGAAGTCAATGGCCACCTCTACCCAGGAGAAGGCTCAGGCCACAGCCTAAGGAAGAACTGCCTAATAATGAGACTTGACACTTGAGCATGATAAAGTTAGGTTTTGGAATTCCTTCTCTGCTATCTTTAAAAGCAGGACAAATAATTTCATCATAGACTTATCTGAAGGAAGGGATCCAGATGAAAAGATTTCTCAAGTCTGATGCCAACATGCTAAAAATTCATGTAAAAAGCAATGTAACAAGTTGCCATTTGGGGCAAGTTAAAATTTGAGTAAAGCTTTGTAAGTCTGGAAAGAAGCCTACAAGTGACTCAAATCACATTCAGAGTAGATCTCTCATGAAATGTATTCCCCATCGGTTCTCTGTGAGCTGCCTTAAAGGTAAAATGGAACAAAAATAGTTCTTGAAAAACTTGAAGTGAATTAGATTAATATTTGCATTTTATAAAATGCACTAAAACAATTTTGTCAAAAAATTTTTTGAACTAGAACTGCTGCTAGGCTAAGAACATAATCTTCCTGCCAAGTTCCCAGTGGGAGCAAATTTTCATTGCTAAGTTATAAACCTCTGGGGGTGGAACAAGAAACCATGTGCATAATGGAAACTGTGACACAGTCCTGATTGTATGAAGACTACCAGGTGCAGCGGTAACAGACTCCACTTAGAAATCTTCCAGCTCTGATCCTGGCCTCGAGCCCTGTGAGGTAGTTTGCACACAGATTTCGAACATGGACTCTTAGGCCAAATTCTGGGCACAACTGGCCAACTATCTCAGGCATGGAAAGTAGAATGTTTACAGACCAACAAACAGATGTAAAGGCGCAGCTGCAGAGGCCCTTCACATCTGTTCCTCTACCCTCTGCCTCACTTGGATTATGCCTGTCCTTATTTGAGTGGGGCTTTGGGGAAGTTCTGAACCTCAGGAGTCAAAGACCCCTCTCCCATAACCTCCATGGGACCCGCTAATCCCACTTTCAAAATCTGCACCCCAACTACTTCTCTTCATTGTTGCTGCCACCATCCTGGTGGACAAACTCATGATCTTCCACATGGTCAAATAATCTACCTGTCCTCCCTGCCTCCATCTCTTCTGCCCCCATTCCATTCTGCACAGAACTGACAGACTCTTTCTTAACTGGCAACTCCACTTGTAGTTTTTGTTTTGTTTTGTTTTAGATTTAACTTGTTTACTTGAGAGAGAGAGAGAGAGTGCGCGTGAGAGAGAAGGAGCAGGGGTAGGGGCGGAGAGAGAAGCCCACTCCCCGCTGAGCAGGGCGCCTGATGTAGGGGCCTGATCCCAGGACTCTGGGATCATGACCTGAGCCAAAGGCAGACGCTTAACTGACTGAGCCACCCAGGCGCCCCACAACTCTACTTGTAGTTATCTATTGTTCAAAAATCATTACTGGCTTCTAATAACTGTGAATAAGGTTAAACCTCAGCCTGGTGTGTAAAGTCCTCAAAGACCTGACCTTCATCTTTCTATCTATACCTACAATGATCTCCATGAAGGTGTCAAACATGCCTCTAAACCTGAATATATGGCTTTTACCTCTCCGCTCCTTGGCTCATGTGGTTCCTTCCATTGGGAACTCCCTGTGACGATGCCCCTGCCCATCCACACCTGATCAGCTTCCCACAGCCTTGTTTCAATTTGCAAACTCTTCTCTAGTCCCATGGCTGGAAGTAACTGCATGCTTGCTCAGATCCCAGAGGCCTCGTGTACGTTTCTTATGGCACTTAGCGCAGTGTACATTGCATTGTTACCATCTGTATCCCTGTCTCATTTATTTTCCCAGACCATAAGCTGCTTGAGGGGTGAGATGATGGTAAATTCACTTTATATGGCTCATACCACTTAGCATAGTTCATGATAATTTTTTTTTTAAGAGAGAGAATGTAAATGGGGGAGGGGACAGAAGGAGAGGAAGAGAGAATCTTAAGCAGACTCCACGCTCAGAGCGAAGCCCAATGTGAGGCTTCATCTCATGACTCAGAGATCGTGACCTGAGCCGAAATCAAGATTCAGACACTTAATCTACCAAGCCACCCAGGTGCCCCTTGTGATAATTCTTACTTAACAAGCATGTTAAATGACAAAAGAAAAGACACAAGGTATAGTAAAACTATTTTTAAAAAGGTGAAAGCTCCCTAAAAAGGAATGTAATTTGACAAATGCTAAAACATGGAAGGACCTTGAGAACATTATGCTAAGAGAAATAAGCCACACACAATAGGACAAAAATCATACGATTCCACATATGAGGTACCCAGAACAGTTATAGAGACTGTCTCTATAACAACAGTTATAGAGACAAACTCATAGAGACAGCAAAGCAGAATGGTGGTTGTCAAGAGTTGCCAGAAGAGGGAATGGGGACTTACTGTTTAATGGGTACAGAGTTTCAATTTGGAATAACAAGTTTTACAAATGGATAGTGGTGATGCTTATTCAACAATATGAATGTACTTAATGTCACTGAATTTTACCTTAAAAAATGGTAAACTTTATGTATATTTTACTACAATTTAAAACAAGATAAATGAATAAGCAAGCAAATAAAAAATAATGGAAAGATTAGGGGAAAAAAAGAAAAATGAAAAAAACGTCAAAAGCTGAGTGGTTCCTTCGCTGTTATAAAGTATGCCTTTAAACAGAGCACCTGGGAGGCAGTGTGAGGTATACAGCATGGCTCACACACTTGGTCCTGAACGGGCTTCTGCCTCTTGGTGGCTTTGTAACCCTCAGTTTTTGTGACAATTACCAAAGGGGGAATTCAAGAAACAGAGGCTTGCTGTACAAAGAAGCTCCACTGATACCCACTGCCAGTCTTCCTGGCTTGTGCTATGATGTTCAGCCTTCCACCTAAATGAACATTTGCAATCTTTTATTTGTATAAATTTTCTATTTCCTTAATTTTCTGGCCTCTCTTGCATTCTCAGTAATTCACACATTTTTGTTGTTGTTTCTAATCTCTCCTGGTACAGCCCAAATTGGACCCCTTGTGGCTCTGGGAGGCACTCTGCCATCACCCTGGTCTGGGTAAGTAACCCGCACTGCTTTCTGCCAGTTGCTACAGCAATCTAATATCCAATTAAGTATTTCACTGGCAAAACCACACTAGCTCGCTTTGTAGCTTTGCTTGAAGTCCAAGTAAATTATATCCATTGCTTCACCCAGTGGGTTCATTGTCACTAACTCAAATTAATCATGCTGGTTAAATCCAACTAACTTTCTGTAAATCTATCTCTATCCAATTTGTGTGTTTCCAAGTGTTCTAGTTTAATCCCTGATCAAAGATCATAGGTTCTTTTCCAATTTAGGAGATGGGTTTATAGGTATGTGATTATCAGTTTAATTCCTAAGCTTCAAAATACACAGAGATGATGTGCTGTGTCTCCTTAAGCCCTTATCTATTCTTTTTCAGTAGAGGAAAAAAGAAAAGCCTGTCACATATACTTTCTTTTATTGCCATCCCTTCTGAAATATTTTATTTCTATTCTCTCTTTGCAATTTCCTAATTATTTTTTCTCCATTACCTAAAATAGAGCCTAAGATATTTGTTCTGTTATTTCTGCTGTCATCAATTATACATCTTCTGCCTCCAGGATAGAGCATTGCTTGCTTGTTTTCCTCAGCCTCTCTAACAAACACAAAAGGATCCTTTTGTTCCTCAGAGAATTGTCTCAGCTGACACCAAGACCTGTCAACACACCTCAAGGTTCAGCCTTTCTTACTGTGAGACTGCTTAAGTCTTTGTGTCACATGAATCCTCCTTTCCATTGAAGGCACTGGCTGCCCTACTCACATTCTTTTACTTTAGATTTATGGGGCAGAGTCATGGTTTGAGGGGAAATTTTATGCTTGCTCTCATTATAATCTGTGGGGGAATCCTATCTTATACTGTACCAATACTATACAATGAGAACTACTTCTATGAAATTCTATTAGTAAAAATTCTACCAGAAGAACCCCAGGCTTCTGCACTTGGCCTGAGCAGGAGCTGTTGATATTTACATTGTGAATCAAGGACTCTTAAGATCCTGAAATACTTTCCAAATCATACTGATGTGAACGTTATTCTTCCCTTCATTTTTAGCAATAAGTACTTTTTATTATGTTAAAAATTTTGAAATATCAAAACAGATAATCCGTAAATGATATACTTGGTAGCTTTCTACTAACCAAAAAATTTCATTCCCAGTGGATAAGTTGTTTTCCTGTACAACTTGTTTCCACACATTTCCCCTATTGTTTTTATGATCAGGCAGACCTAAGAATACACGTTAAATAAATATGATCACCATCATTGTATGAAGGCAAAGGGGCTGTGAAAAGTTGGTCAGGCTGGCTATTATATTTAATATTCCATTGAACATATGGATTATAAAAATATAAACTCGAGCAGAAATCTTCTCCAAAGACCCCCTTTTTCCACTTGTAAAAATTGAAATGGTTATATGAAAAACCTGCCAGAGAATTCCAGCGTGCCCGTGCCCATCTGTTCTGTCATTAAATTCTCCATGTTCCCTATCTGATGTGCGTTCCCTGCTCCCTGAACCACCATCACCTGTCTGCATTAGAGATTTCTCCTTTTCAGATGCATTGAACAGCGGGAACCTGCTGTTAGAAATGAGCTCCTCTAAGAGGAAAGGGCCGGAATGCAGAAGCCACAGAGATTGAGGACATCTGGCAACTGAAAAGGAATGCATAATGGGGGAGGGAGGCAGCAGTGCCAGAGCCAGTGCCTAGGGAGAGGCTGGGCAAAATGAACTATCACTCAGAACAGTCACACAAACACCACAAATGACAGGGAAAAGAGAGAGACTCAGGGCATGAAGGAAAAACTGCAGATCAATGCCTGGGGGTGGGAAGGAAAAAAGGAGCCTTTGTGACCAAAAGAAAGTAAACAAGTCCCTGGACTAACTCCAGGGACAGAAGGCCCTATCCCTGGAAAGCGGTGTAACACTGCAGGAAAAAAGGTTGACTCTCAGAATAAAGGATTAAGTGAATGCAGGACGAAATTTCAGAGCTTTAACAGGAACACAATAAATGAGGGGAAAGACAGAATGATTTTATTTGTGGGGGGGAACACTTTTTAAGGCAATGGTTCATTTCAAAACTGGTTCTATACGGATTAGAACTACGGAAAATTATTTCACCTCACTATGAAAATATGTAATAAACTGTGTACTTTGTACTTAGTGCATGTAGGTTGTTTGAAGTTTATTCTTTCCCAGTTTATTTTTTGGTAAAAAGGTATGCCCCCCAAATTATAGGAATGAAGACCTCAAATTTTGTGGGCACAAATGTTCATCTTAAATAGAGACTTGAGGTGAATTTAAGTCTTTTTAAAGTATAACATTTTATAGTCAGACTTCAAATCAGTAACTGACAATGCTACCCAAAATGCAACACCTCCACAAATTAGAAATTTGCTTTACTTATAAAATGCAGGTACAAAGGGAATAAAGCTTACAGAAACAATAAAACAATGGCACTTTAAAAAAAATAAATGTTAACCTATTTATGCATTATATGAAAACTGTCCACTATTTTTAGTGTACTTCATGATGTTTTCCTGGCCTACCAACAGTGCTTTTTAAATTCATGTAATCCTAGCAGGTATTTGTCTTACTACAAATATCGTGTTCCCCAGTGTAACTCCTAGAGCCCCACTGGTTGTATCAAACAGATCTGCTCCCATCTGTAATCATTACTCAAGGCCAGAGTCACTAAAACAAGGCTCCTAGCTCCAAGCAGAACCGAACCACGTCACTGTGTCAGGAGGGGAGTCAGGTCTCTGAGAACCGAGCCACACTCTCCCAGCTCAGGAAGAATAAAAAGAGAATTCTCTTAGTTGGCAGAATCTCCAGCTGCTGGACAACTAGCAGGTAATGATGTCAACGTTTAATAAAAACGGCAAGGGATAAACCGAAGGAGCAGCTGCTGGCGATGGAAGAGCAGCAAGAAGAAGGAAGGAGATGTGAACCAAGTTCCAGGGATTAACAGGTTTCATCTGGATACAGCGCTGGAGTGGTTGTCTGGAGAAAATAAACACAGAGGGCTGGAGGCCTAACCCATGAAAGAAACACAGCAAACGGTAAAAGAAAGCCAGAGCTTGACTGTTACTACAAATTCAGTCAAAAAAATTTCGGGGGTTGTGGAAAAGTATCCTGATGTCAGAATAAATACTCCAGCTTAAAGTTTGCTAGGCATTTCTTCGTTTTTCTGGGAAGAACAGTGAACTCACCTCTCACAAACCACAGGTCTAGACTCATTCATGACAGGGCCCAGGGACGAACATGGCTGACGAGGCGGTGGAGCGATGGGAACAGCCGAGTCCAGAGAGCTGGTCTTCCGATGAAGAGCGTCCTGGGTCACAGCAGCGGCCGCGCCATCCCCATCTGTGGGGCAGGAGCCGGCCCTGCCGTGCGCGCCCCCTAGCGGCAGCTCAGGACCCACTGCTCCCTGCAGGGGCAACTCGCAGCCACCAAGCTCCACTTCCAGGGTGGGTGAGGCTGGAGGGGAGGCTCGCGGCTTACGTTTGGTGGAGGCGCCAGAAAGCAACTTCAACAAACCCTTTTTTTCTTTCTAGAAAAAAAAAAGTAAATTAATTGGAGATGGACGGTACTGTTATTATAATCGCAGTTGGGTGTTAAAGTTTTGATTTTTGGTTTGATTTTTAAAAAAAAAGATTTTTAAGTATCTCTACACCCAACATAGGGCTCTAATTTAGAAACCCGAGATCAACAATTGCATGCTCTACGCACTGAGGCAGCCGAATATTAATTAAATAATTAATATTTATTTCTGAGGGTATTTGGTTGTGATCTAGCTCCCAAATCTTGTATAATGTTAACCTAACCTTTTGCCTCTCTTTCTTCACCCTTTCTGCCTGCATATTTTTGCTTGTTTTGGACACTCCAGTGTTCATCACTATCTTCTACTGAGGTAGAATAAGTAGATAAAAAAGAAGTAAAACAAAAAACTCACCAAGTCACATCTCAGGCTTGGTGAAGGCAGAAGCAGACATTTTACGACAAAATGGAAATTTCTGATTATGGATTTAATTTCTTGAAATTATGACTATCTTACCTCTAATTCTTACATGCTGAATTAAACATTATAGCATTTTACTATGCATCCACAGACTTGACTCTCTCTCTCTCTCTTTTTTTTTTTTAAGATTTTATTTATTCATTTGTCAGAGAGAGCGCAAGCAGGGGGAGCTGCAGGCAGAGGGAGAAGCAGGCTCCCTGCTCAGCAGAGAGCCCCATGAAGGGCTCTATCCCAGGACCCTGGGATCATAACCTGAGCTGAAGGCAGATGCTTAACTGACTGAGCCACCCTGGTGTCCCCACAGACTTGATTTTTATCATTTACAGGTAGTGATGTCTTGATCAGAGTTAAGGACTAAAACATGTCTCACATGTCACCACCTTGAGGAAATTTAATAAGCCAATAATGACAGAAGTCAAACCATTTTTATTGTGCAAGAATCTCTTGGATTAGAAAGCCAAAACTCCACAAAATTTTATACAAAGCTTCAGTATAATCAAAACCATTTTTATGTCTCTTTGCAAGCAAATGTAGAAAAGAATTTTCTTCCCAGAAATCTTACTCCACAAAAACCATCTCTGGAATCTTTCTCTTTTGACACTTGTTCTTTGCTCTGCTAGGAAAACCAGATCTAGAGGTAACTTTTCTTCATTTCTAAAACCTGTGTCAATGTCCTGATGACCCAACATAGATAACAATCATCATTTTACATCGTTTTACTAAGATGTCAATGACATTATAAAGTCCTCTGAATGGAAACATTGCTTGAAAATAAAACGTTTCATAGAGAAATAATTCTTTAGAAAACTCTATAGGCAAACTCAAACTGGAATCATCAAGGTCCACTAAAAGGGAATAGAATTATGAGGGGCCCACAGAAAGACAGAATACTGAGGAGTTTTTCTTGAGAATATGAGTTAGTTCATACTCAGTAAAAATCCCTTGGGGGAAAATGGTCTGAATCCATAATAACATAGTTCCATTAGAGACAGAATGGCAGAAAAAAGAAGAGACAAAAGTAATGATTTAACCAGATGATGAAAAAGCATTCCAGGGAAAAAGCATCCCAGGAAACTGCAGGCCTCATTTACCAAATACTGTTCACAGTACGAACTAATCCATGGGTTAGAAACAGAGGACAGAGAAGGATGGTGGGGAGCACTGGATTCATTTCTGTACAGCTCAACTCAGGTTGCAGATGAGCAAAACCAATCAACTGATCCCCAACCCCCTTCTCCTCGTTCCAGCCTGAGGAAGACTCTTCTGCATTTTTCTTCAAGGCCTGGCCTTAACTCACCTTTCAGGCTTTTGCTTCATTCCTTAACTTCTCATTTTCCAAGGGGCTATTAATACATTCCACTAAATGACCCTATACCCTTGGACTACCTCTTGAGTGCCTGTATCTCATCCACCCAGTGCCTAGTGCAGAGCTGCACCTACTGAGGCAAGAGGCCAAGACTGAAAGAGGATGAGACAGGTGGGAGAAAGGGAAAAGACTGAGCTAGTTCCAGGGCTAAGGGACCAAGAGAGGACATTTTGCAATTCCTAAATTCCATGGAGATAAAGATTTCCCTTTATACAGTGGCCAGTGAAGTGGGCTGACCAAACGCCTGCCAAAGCTGCTGCCACACTTCTTTAAGGGCACCTGAGGTCTGGAGGGCCGACAAATGAGCTGAGAAAGAATAACGTCTACACTTCTAAGGAGGCAGTCGGCCACAACTTCCAGCTATTCCTGCCATGATGTAAGAAAGCATGCTCTAATCCCTGGACTCCGACAGATCCACTGAGAACATCAAGTCCAGTGATAAATTACAATCTCAGCAAGCCGTGGCTACAGATGTTTCTTAAAAGCTCAGTTCTGGGCACTCAGAAAAATTCAGTTAACTGAATGGTGCTCAGGGAACAGCCTCTAAAGTGATTAAGAAGAAAGATGACTTGGTTCATCTAAAATGATTAAGCACATTAAATACAGCTTGCTTTAATGACTTCTAAGGGATGTGTTATCATCATCAGCTGATGCTGACTACCCACGGAGCAGAAGGCAGAGGATTAGGTGTTATGGCAGGGTGTGGGGGTACGGGGTGGCGGTGCTAAGATGGAAAGGATGCTGCCCTAATTCCACCGAACTGTGCTTTTGATATCACATTCTGATGTTTTCTACATTAGCAGAACAGTGTGCCACTGGAGAGAGAATTTTGCAAATACAGACACTTATCATCTAAGGGCACCTTTGTTTTTTCAAAATCCAACAGCAGAAATGAAAATTATAGATGAATTAATAAAGACTACACTTTAGGAAAGCAATTTTTTAAATGTAGTGTTAGCATGCATGAAAAAGGGACATTATCTTTTAACATGAACCTTAAGAACTCTCCTATGGGTTTTCCAAGAAATTATTCCTAGACGGAATAATGTTTTTATACTCATAATTTTCTCTTCAGAAGATCTGATGATTTAAAACCACACCTCATACATAAAAAGAACTATTTGGGTCAGAAAATAATTACCAGATGATGAGAGAGAGTGATTTTTACATATAAAAATAATTTCTGAACATCACCTAAATAACTTTCTATTAGTCACATCACGGAGGATGAGTACAATATGGGAAACCTCAAGTTCTCCTTCCCAAGCAAAAATAAATTTCCTTTGAGCAACTCATAAAGTTAACCACATTCTACCCAGTGAGTCTTCTTTATTCCTCTCCTTGTCCTCAGATGTACAAAAAAAGTACCAAGAGATGAACAGTCTTACGGGCCATTGTGATAAAAAATCTACACTGTCATATTCCCAAAAATCATTCACTATAAGGGATCTCAAAAGCTTAATTCATGTGATTGTCTAATAATCACTCATTCCTTCAATATTTACTGAGTGTTGAATATGAACCAACAATGTGCTAGGCTCTGGGGATATAATAGTGAACAAGACAACAAAGAGTTCACATTCTCTAGCACAGACATAAACACTGCTGTAAAACAGGCGCTCTGCAGAAAAATAAAGCAGGGTAAGGGGAGAGTGACTGAACAAGGGGTGCTGTCTGAGATGGGAGGCTCAGGAAAGTTTTTTTTTAAAGTGCAGGGAGAGAGGGAAAGGCCATGTGAAATTCTAGAGATGAAATCAACACCACTAGGTTCAAGAATCTTGTTAAATGCTATTATAAGGATTTCCACATTTATTCCTAACACCCAGCTGATGCGACAAGAACCAGCATTATTCTCATTGCGTATACCTCTCTAAGGCTGCCTAAAATCACATTGCTAGTAAGGGGTGGAAGTGGGACTTGACCTAGCCTCTGCTCTTCTCTTCTGAGAGTTGAGCATTGGCAACATCTGTAGAAGCACATCTACTCGATGGAGTGATAAGAGCAGGTATGTTTGCCTGAGGGCTGCACATCATGAGGATCACTCTATATGGAACTGTGCACATATCGGCACTGCCCAGATCCATCCCAGCCAAGAGCAGGGGCAGGAATGGGACTCTGATCACTTAACATGGACAGTGGCTTCTCCTTGAGAAAATGAAGTGGCGAAATTCACAGACCAATTTGTTTTTGACAGCGAAATAAGAACTGGGAGGAAGGAAAATCATATAAGCAAAGAAAGTCATCAGTAGGAACTCTGGGACAAGTGTTCAGAACAGAAGAAAATGGGTATTTATTTTTTAAAGGTTTTATTTTTAAGTAATCTCTACACCAACAACCCCAAGATCAAGAGTCATATGCTCTGACTGAACCAACCAGGCACCCTGAAAATGGGTATTTAAAAACTAGATGAACCTTCTGCTTCAGAAAACCAAGAATAAGAGCAAAGGTCCTCAAACAGCAGACTGCTTGAAGACCTATGGCACCTTAAGGGAGGGAGTCACTAGGACTTAGGGAGTGGGATATTTGAGGCACTAAATGTTGATCTTTTGTGGGCTACTTGTAGAAATGTTATCTTTTAGGAACAAATCTAGGATATGGCAGAGGGCACGAGAACCAACACCTACTGCTGATTGGTATGGGAATAAATGACAATGTTAGACAAAACTTACACTATGAAGGNAGGGAAAGGAAATGGAAGCATAAGGAAAGTGGAGCCTCAGAGATGGTTTCTTTTCTTTCTCTATGTGAGGGTTAAAACTGTTAAACTATTAGAGATTTGATTAGAGGCTCTTCTAATGTCCTAGCAGCCTCCGTTAGCAAACCAAGACCTAAACCTGTAAACACCCCCAGGTTAAGAAATCAAAACCTAAGGATAACCAATCACTAACAGCCAACTGGGCTTTCCCAGATAAGGCAACCACTTAAACTACTGCCAATCAAAAAACCTCCCTGCTCTGCTTTGATGTGTCCTCTACATAATTCCTGCCCCTGGCTCCCATTGGCAGAGTGCTCCTAAGCGCTTCCAGTTTGGCACTGCCTGATTTGAATACGTTTTTACTCAAATAAACTCTTAGAATTTTTATTATGTATCAGTTTGTCTTCTACTAAAACTTAGAAAATATAAGGACAGTCAATTACATAATTGGCGCTGGAAAAAAAAAGATTTTATTTTCTGGATAAAAGCGTAACATAACAAAATAATATTTACTGAGGGGAAAAAAGTATATATACACCATAGTATTAATGGCTGTCTTTGAAATCTTGGATCATATTTATGTTTTCTATTTGGATATTTAAATTTTTCTCTCATTTCTAAATAAGTATGTATATTGTATATTTAAAAAAATTTTATAATAAGAAAACACAATAAAACACACACACGCATGCACACATGCAGGAGTATCTCCTAAGGATTGGGAAACTCATTTGCCTGGAGACTAGCTGATCAAATAATGAAGCCTTTAAACTGAACATGCAGGTAGAAAAATGTCCAGATAAAGCTGTTAAACTGATAACTGTAGAAGACATGAGGGATCCCATAAAAAGAAGAATAACAATGGCAGACAGGCCCAGGATTTCAAACAAGAAATAACTGAGATAATGTTTGGAAATATATTGCAGAGTTTCAGATGCTTATTTACTAAACTACAGAACGCAGTTACCGGACAAAATTAGCTAGAGGGACAAAAACTTTTTTTTTTTTTTTTTAAGTCAAGGACAAAAACACATTTGAGATAAGACTTCCAAATAAAATATTGTTCAAAAGGAACAGCTTAGTTAGGCGAGGAGCTGCAGTAGTCCTGCGTGCACACCAGAAAGTTATACGTCTCTATGGAACACCAGTGGCAGCTCACTGCAGACGATTTATGCATAGAGGAAAGGACAGGGCAATCAACAAGCTATCATTTGGGGGACACACCACACACTTTCTAAAGAATTTAAGTAAATGGATGATGCTGATCACAAAATGATGAAAGCAGATAGAGAGAACAAGAGGATTGTCAAGTACCTATATATCTGCTGGAAGTCTCAACTAAAACTAGGGTCCCTATACACTTAGAATCTCTAATGTACTTTTTCCTTGAATTGTTGATAATTTAATCTCACTTTGAATCTAATTCTGATCAACTGGGGGAATGGTAGAGACCAGTAGGGGTGGAAAGCTTCAGTTGGTGAAGCAGAAATATTGAAAACTTCAAAATAAGCACCCAAAGAGACGTTAGCTATAGTCAGATTTGAACTCTGAAGTTTAAAAGAACTGATTTTAAAAGTTCAAAGCAAATATATGCATGACCTGAAACTCAAAAGGAAAGATACTTCAAGAGGAATGGGAGGGCTCTCCAGAATGAAATTCTAACCATACAACTGCAAATTATCTGAGCAGATGAAAATGTGGAGGCATCGAAAGGCACTAATGTGATCCCCCAGAGAGTGGCCTAATGGGCTCAAATTTTTAAAGGACTCGGTACAAAAAGATCAAGAGAAGGAACCATAAGAAAGAACATATCATGGCCCATAACAGCTTAAACCTGAAAAAAAAAAGGGGGGGGGGATAGCCTTAAAATTGTTTGAAACGAGAAGAACAGGAAAGATACAGACCTGCTGTTTGAGATGGATGGTAGTTCTCAGAAGATATGAAGAAAGGGAAGGATAATCTTCAGACTAGAAAGAAAGAACAAACCTTGATAAGAGGGAAATGGGTGAAGAGATTCGGATTTAGAGATCCAATAATTACTTGCCAGGATGAATTCACCCCAGCATACACAGGGAATTAACAGCTAAAACGCAACCAAATAATCTTTGACAGATCCTGGTGAACCTGAGATCAGGTCAACTCAACAGGACAAGAAGGGCATGTGTAATACAAATTTAAAAAAGAAGACAACAATGCACTTTGCAGACTGTCTGGAAAATTCTACAACAGTGTATTAAATGAAAGGAAATGAGACTCTGAGGAGGAGACTCTTCTAGGAGACACTTGCTAACATAAGTAACAGCTAAAATGATGGGGGACTGGGGAATAGTTAGGACGGGAGAATGTAAAAAACATCTGGATTTTGACAGGCATCTGATAAGTTCTCCCATGATATCCTTGTAGACCTGATGGAGGAATGTAGACTAAATGACACTGCAGTCATGTTAATCATGGAATTATTGATTTTATATTAACCAGAAGTCTCCCTGGTGATTCTGGAACATTCAATGAGGTAGGAGATTTAGGAAGGAAAATTTGTAATCTGTGACATAGGGAGTAGTGACAAAAACTTCAGGAGAATAGCCTTAAAAAAGAAGAAAACTCTGAAATAAGTCAAGGCATCATATAGAAAGAAGATGAACAATTTCTGCTGCCCCTCAAATAAAATGGCATGAGACTCTCTGGACCCAGAGCACTCATAGTCAATGAGGGTGTCCAAACAGAAGCCAGTGGCCATCTGTCAAGGATGGGGACTCAACAAGGATAACCCATTAGGTCCTCTAGTAGTTGATGCTGTAACAAATTATCACAAACTTCGTGGTAAACATCAGGTCCTAAAATTAAGGTGTCAGCAGGGCTTCATCCCTTACAGAAGCCCTAGGGAAGAATTTGTTTCCTTGCCTTTTCCAGATTCTAGAAGAAGCTGCTTGCATTTCTTGGCTTGTGGTTCCCTCCTTGAACCACTCTGATCTCTGCTTCTGATGTCACATCTCCTCTGGACCCGATCCTCCTGCCTCCCTTTCAGGAAGATCCATGTGATTATATGGGGCCCATCCAGATAATGTAGATTTATCCCCTCATCTCAAGACCTTTATAAAATCCCTTTTGCCACGTAAGGAAACATATTCTCCTTTCAGGGCTTTGGACTTAGTCATTGGGGAGCCATTATTCTCTCTGGCACAGGTCCCTTTCAAGCCTGTGATTCAATGAATTCTTTCCTGGGAGGGCAGGAGCTGAAGAGTCTCTGTTCTCAGTGACTCACTGTCCCGAAACCTTAAATTCTAAACTACAAGACAACTCTTTAAAGATACTGACAAAGTTGAACATGTCAGCTTGAGTACAAGTTTAATGTAGTTAATTATAAACACTGAACAGATACCAATCTTTTTCAAAAACGCTAAGGTTAACCCAACAATTAAATATTAACTTTTTAGTAGGCTGTAAAGTTTATTTCCTTATAAACCCCTATTTATAGGCTTACCTAACCATTTAAATAGAGCGACATACATTACCACTGAACCAGGTGGCTAAGGGTTTATGACTACCCTAGAGCTTCCCAGAACTGGGCTAGAACTTTAGGAGAAAATGCACAAAATACTGAGGAAAATACAGGATTTTCCTCAGGTTGCTACTTCATTTGATTGTAATACAATTATCCAGACCTTATTATCACTCTTCGATTTCTGTTCACAATTACTCACCATCAATTTCCCTGGCCTCCAACCACCTGTCTCCAAACCCAACCACAGGTTAGTCTTTCAAACACAGCTTTCCATTTATTTTTTCTCTGAAATTCAGCCCCAAATGAGAGATTTTTTTTTAAAGATCTATGAATTTAGAAAATAATTTTTCACCCATATTTCAAGAGGAAAACTGTCCATGCTGATTGTAATCAAATACACTGTAGAAAAAAATGAATCCACAATTAACACTTTTGATCAACAATTTCAATCCTTTTGTATATTAAATATTTTTTTGTAGAACTGACTGAATAGGAAGAATTAAGGACAGCACAATGATGAAAAAATGAGTAACTAAAGGGGAAAGGAAATTCTTCCATGAGATGTAAGCTGCACGAGAAGTGACTAAGTCTTATTCACTGTGGTCTCCCTAAACATACAACACAAGGCCTGGCAACTAGTGGGTGTTTCAGTGCAAAGAATCAAGAATCGAGCACCTGGCATGGTGACTCACACATGGTAAGCACTTGAAGGATTGTTGAACAACGAGTCCTTTCATTAGTTAGAAAGAATGGGACACAACATAAAGCAGAAGAACAGGACGTTGATCTTACTTTATTATCCTTGTCTGGCTTGGTTGCTGAACTGTTCCCACAAGTCAGTGAAGCACTGTCAGGAGAGGTGGGGAGTCCAGCAAGAATGGTCACCGCCCGGCCACTGGGCTCGGTCTCCAGAGAGGCAGTGGTGATGCTCGGACAGGTCAGTGAAGCAGCCGCAGCACAAGCCAGGGGGGCACTGACTCGACCCATATTAACGGCAGCCATGTGGGTGGCAGGGCCTGCCATTGGAGGTGGAAGTTGTGGGGAGGCCAAAGGATGATGGGGCAGGCCCGCAGATGCAGGGCCCAGGCAGGCGGTGTTCTGTACCTGGATGGGTGTCACCGCGGCTGTAGGGCGTTCTTGGTTATGTGCCGCAACTAGTAGACGACAGGAGAGAAAACAGCAAAATTGACTTTCTAATAAATGCTACTCACCAAAACATGACTCATTTCACTACATCAGACCATAATGAAAGGTTGCTATTGCATTTTTACAATAAATAATGGATGTATGCTAGTTTTAAAGCACTTAATGTTAGCTGCGTCCCTAGACGCTGTTTTCCTTCCAGATCAGCTCTTTAGTCTGTTGAGAGCTTGGAAACTTAGCTATAACCCCACGCTGTTCAGTTAGAGAGAAGGTCTTTCCACAGATTTATGGACACAGCCTGTCTTTGATGGTACTCTAGAGTGTCAGATTAGGGCCTCCAGGCCTTTTCAAAATGATTCTCTTTTTTAAATAAATAACTAAGTAAATAAGTAAATAAATAAATCTATCTCCCTTTTCTTATTAACGATTTTCCTTCTTTTGGTTTTTATGATAGAATTTACGTTTACCCCACCACTATTACCCAAGACTCCTGGGTAGGTTTTTAATGCTATAGAAAGAAGAAAGTTATTTAAGATCCCATTGGGTCTAAAACTGACTTGAGATTAAGTTCATCAGAAAGAGCACACCGGTTAGTGGAGTACAATGTCATGGTCATGTGGCTGATGGCAGTGAGATTTGAGCTCCTACAGTCTTGACTGCAGAAGTCATATTTTCAAGTCCTATCGACATTCTTAGTATCAGCCTAATTTCTTTCAGACTTTCAATCTGTAGATCAGGCTTGAATTAATATGCCTGCATATTTGGCTTAGCCAAAATAAGCAGATGTGGAGTACCACTGACTAGACTGCCTGTTTTATTTCCTAATGTTCTTCATTACTGTAACACGACATCTGCTTTTCTCAACATCTGTTACAGAAGAACTGGTATCAGGCAAGCAGCCCCTTTCTGGTACTTTCCAGTCTGGTCTCCTCCATACCTGTCCTCACAGCATTGCGGGCCTGGTTGACTGTCATCTGCCCGGTCATGTGCAACAAGACCTTAGCCTGAGGACTTGTCTGGATGTGAGCTGCTGACACCACGGCTGTGGGGACAACACTGGGACTCCCGGCCATGCCATTTCCCTGGAGCTTCTGGGCAGGCCCTCCTGCAGTGGAAGGACTGACCATAGTCACCCCTCGACTTGTCTGACCAGCAGTAGACATAGGGACTTTAGCTTGGGAAGCATTTGTCACGGTCCTGCCAAGACAGAAACAGAGACAGAAAGCCCAAATCCATCAGCAAAATGGGGGAGAGAAGAATTAAAGGCAAGAAAAATGACTCAGGGCTTTAAGATAGAACATTTTAAAGAATGAATGGAATTATTTTTACAAAATATAAGAATCACAAATTCAAAGTAAAGATGGCCCTGAGGGAGAGAAAGGTCTGGAAATATACTGTGAGTCACAGAAAATTACACGTCGTATTCTGCTCAAGAATACGCGGTTACTGGGTTCAGTTTTCCATATCAAGGCTCAACACCTCCACTGCCTTTAAGGCCCTGGATTCTCCTGCCTCAGCCATCAAAGAAGTTGATTTGTTTGTCATTGCTGCTAATAACATTAGCAGTTTTGCTCCTTTTTCATAGCTTTGCTCATGTTTTTTGCCCTTCTCCCTGCTTGCCCCCAGTTCTGCATCACACAAAGGCCTGCATGCGAGTGCACATACACATATGCACACACTCTTGGAATATTCTCTCTGGCTTCTTTTTTTTTTTTTTTTTTAAGATTTTATTTATTTATTTGACAGAGAGAGACAGCCAGCGAGAGAGGGAACACAAGCAAGGGGAGTGGGAGAGGAAGAAGCAGGCTCCCAGTGGAACAGGGAGCCCAATGCAGGGCTCGATCCCAGGACCCTGGGATCACGACCTGAGCCAAAGGCAGACGCTTAACGACTGAGCCACCCAGGTGCCCCTCTCTGGCTTTTCTCTCTGTCTTAATATCATGTGTTTCAAGGTCCAGCACAAATCTCTTCTTTTCAAGAAGCCTTGCCTAAGGCTTCGGCTTAAGACCTTATGATTCTATTGTTTCATGTGAATTTCTTCCTTCTATGGTCCTTGATGACATTATGTGTTATTTTTATCACGTAAATTCTTTATTAAATAGTTTTGTCTCATGTATTTTTTTTATATTCTAAATTCATTTAAACAATTCTATATACAGTAACTTTCTACTAAGTAGAATACTTCATTAACTCAAGCATCCTTATTATTTACTATGATAAATAACAGAGAATTTATTGTAAGTAAGCATTTCTCCAGAGACTTTTAGTAATTTGTTTTTGAAAGTTATGAAAATGCTTCCCTTCATTAACTTAGTCTTTGTTGTGGTTTGGTTTGTTTTATTTCCCTCAGTTGTTGTGGTGGTTTTTTGTTTGTTTTTTTCTCACCAGGGAAGGTCTATCTGCCATCTTCTGGATCCTGAATGTAGATTTTAACATATACAGAAAAGAAGGTTTATATTGATTAAAAATCTGCAAGTCAAATTAAAGCTAACATTCTGTCACCATCTGCAACAATAGTGATTTTCATTTGATTAGGCTGCTGGCCAACCTATAAATCAAGGCCAACAGCTGACAAACATGTCAGTTCATTAAGCCATTTATTTAAAATCAGGGTGTTTGAGGAATGATTTAACACAGCTAGACCTGGACCATTTATTAAAAGCCCAGTAGCTAAAAACTGGGGCTCCCTCAATGCCATTATAGGTCTTCCCATTCAGTTTCCTAGGCTACTTTCCTAAGTGACAAGAAGGTAGACTATCTTTAAATAAATTTTGGGGGGGAAAAAAAAAGGAAAGAAAATCTTGTATACTTAAAGCTCTTACTTCTTATTATCCTGTAACAGGGTTTTCCAACCTCAGGGACATTTTGGGTCAGACAGTTCCTTTTTGGTAGGAGGCTGTGCTGTGTACTGTAGGACACTTAGCAGCATCCTTGGCTTCTGTGCACCACATGCCAATAGCAACGTCCTCCCACATGCTCCAGAGTAACAACCAAAACTGTGTTCAGACAGTGCCAGATTCCCTTGAGGAGCAAAATCACCCTTAATTAAGAAGGATGAAGGATCAATGTCGTATTTAAGGAATTTTATTTCTGACTATATTATAGAAATTAATTGCCAGAATTCCAAGGCAATCACAAAGCTGTTGGAATAAATATAGAGCCAGACACCTAGGTTTAAGCACTTCTTCACTGTGCGATCTCAAACAAGCTATTTAATCTCTCTGTGCCTCCGTTTACTCATCTATTAAGTGGGGATAATCATAGCAACTACATCGACAAGTTGCTTCAGGACTCAGTTATTATGTGTAATACGCATTTTGAAATCTGCCTGCCTGGCATATAGTTAAGTGTTATGTAAACATGTTAATAATAAAGCTTTTGTTTATACTAAACATGGTATTTTTTATTTTTGAGCAGAAAAATACTGAAAATGGTATAGTTGGATCTTCTCACATATAAGTTCAAGCAAATAACTTAAAACCCAGTACATATATTGGTAGAAACGTACAATTTCACATTACTCATATGAAAAGTAAGCTAAGAATTTTAGAGTTAGAAGGGATTTCAGCAAGTATAGATATGAATTTTTAAAATGTTGGCTATGTAACAGGCAATTATAGTGTGAGAAGGAATCTTGGATAGGCTGAAAACCATGGAAAAGAACAAAGCTTCTCTGTTTAGAACTTAGTAAACCATTTATTCAAAACCATACCTTGTGACTGGTGCTACATAATTGCCAGGGAAAACCCCTATCTTGCTGGTATGCATCGATGTCCCTTTGAACCAGCCATCCTGGCAACGCTCAAACACTAAAAACATCTCCCCTTTCCTCAGCTCCAGCTCGTCCTCTTTCCGGGGAGTGTATGGATATATAGCAACATACCTAGAATAGAAAAGAGTATGTGATTTCAGGCTGAGTAACAGATAAACCCCAGGATGCACAAAAACTCTTCCTTGGTACAAAGTCTTGAATACAGATGTAAACAGAAAATATCATCCTTTAACCTGTAAGTAGCATTGGTAATTTTCCATTCAAAGAGGTTTTGCGGCCTACACTGAAAAGATGGAGGCCTTCCTAAGAACTGCCAACCTGGACCCCCCAGTGTGAAGGTGACTATCCCACCAAATGGTATTCGTGGGGTGTGAAAGAATTATGCAGCTTCCCAAAGTGCCTAACCTGCTGCCGGGGATTAGGGACCCAATGGGAAACTTGAGCTCTTCAAATGGCACTTGTTAGACGTGGGAAGTAGCCCCAAATGAGGACATATGGCATGAAATCCCACTGGGAGGCACAACACACTGCCTTCCACACACAAGCTGAACCTAGAGGCTTGGGTTGCACCTGCTTTTGTATGCTCAGCCAGGAAAAATAATGAATTTGAAAAAGTCAAAAGGAAAAAAAGCCCAGATCATAGAGAGTGCAAAACCACCCTACAATGTAAGGTGACTGTGCCACCAACATATGGAAACCAGGCAGGCGACAGTTTGTTTTTTTTTTTTAAACCAGGGCTCTAAAGTGTCCATGTATAAAATCACACAGTGTAAGAGCCACAAAAATCTAGCTGTAGTTTGCCACTGGTAAACAACTAACAAGACTTTTCTGGATACTTATTGCTGGGGACTTAAAGAACTTTTCACATGCACCCTCCCTCTATATCTGATTTGTGTGGAATACCTTCCTATTCCTTAGTATCCTAATGCAAGGAATGAAAATGGAGGCAAAACGCTCAAACAGAATTTATACAAAAAGATGGCTCCATGTACATATAAGAGCATGAAGAAGCAAACACTGTTTCCCTAAACTGTAAAAGGCCTTCACTCAGCAGGATGGCTGCCTAGGGATCTCATGTGTTGGACCCATTTTGTTTCAGCAGTTTCCTAATTATATGCATGACTGGGTATAAGTCTGCAGAACACAAACCACTTTGGTGAGCCATAAGCCTGTCACCAGCTCCTATCTGAAAGGTGTTTCTCTACCTCCGCTGTTTGGGCTTAGTCTGACATGAACTTTAAAGCAGTAATAAATGACACCCTCACTTACACACTGGGGCGAGTCTGAGGCCGTAAATGTGCAATCTGGTCAGCGGGTCCCGCTGTGGGCCTCGGTCCCATTCCGGCAGCAGCAGCAGCAGCAGCAGCAGCAGCAGCGCCCGGAGGTGTGGAGGCCAATAAAGGGGGTGGCGGAAGAGGAGGATTCATCGTCTGGTATGAGGGGAGAGAGAAAGAATAATAATGAATGATTTATTTATTTACATCATTTATGGAACGCAGGAGGGAAGAGGAATCAGGAATCCATAGGAAAAGACTTTAATGGAATCCACAGGGAGCAGAACCAGCAGGCTACCTTGTATGAAAGCCTCCTTTAAAAAAAAAAAACTCATCCCTTGTTCTCCTTTAAGATCTTAGAGCCATAGCAACTTTTTCAGCAAACAGGTAAGTAATGACACTTGGGAAGAGGGAAAGAAAAAAATGGAACAACAGCATGTAATTTTAAGATTAATAGCATTTTTCAGTATAGACTTGGGTAGAACCCCAACGCTTTTCAAGGGGGCAGCTATAATGTCACACTGCTTGCCAGGAATTAATTTGTGATTGTTTCTGTAACTTGAAACTTAAACACAACACAAAACAATTCAGCTGCACTATATCTCAAACCATTCCTTCAGAAGAAAATTTCCTTTGATGCCTGGTTTCCAAAAAGCCCAAACAATAGCAAGCCACAATCACTGGGCTATTGTTGCTACTTTTGCTTATTCTTTTCTTAACTTTGCCAGCTTTTGAAATTTAGTACTATCAAGGCTGGTAATCTTTAACAAGTGCACCAGTGAAAAGCTGCTGGTTCCTTTATGGGCACAGCCTAATGGGGTTCTGCCTACAGGATTCCATGCCTTTTGAAAATCAATGGAGCAATTGTTACTTTCTGATCTATAAACCCCAGATGATTCTTAAGGGTCTGTATACTGAAACTCCTGGGAAAACAGGCACACAAAGACTTGCCTGAACCCCCACCTCGCCTTCCCGAAATCTTTGAACCACTAGATGTAAAAACTGAATCAAAAGAGAAATAAGGAGACTAAAGAATGCACCTAGGAAAGCATAAATGGCTTCTACACATCAGTGTATAAATACGAAAAATCCAATGATCTCTAACATAGTTTATAGCACTTTGTTTCCACATTGTGAAATAAAAATGCACATCTCATCAACATTTGCTTCATCTGACTGTTAATGTACATAGTTCCAGAAACACAATAAACTGAGTAGAAAAAAAATTCAGAATTCTAGACAAATGTTGCAACTGTTTCACACATTATATTTAATTTTTTTGCTGCAGTGACTTTGGAGAAGGATTTTTCCCATAGCGAAGCTGAAGGCGTTGTGGAACATGCAGTGCAGAAATAAATGAGGCGCAGAGCTGTGTACAGAGTGCTGACCTGGACAAGGCAGAGGGCAGCTCAGAGTTAGAACCACATGAACATTACTCACATTTTCCATACAAAACATGGCAGCCTTAAGAGTTGCTACAACTCTGGAATTGCAAGCACTGGGGGACTTAGAGTCTTCAAAACCTTTGACCACGAGAAGGTCAAGCACTCACTCCATTCAGTCTCCCCCCAGTGACAAAGTAGAGAGAAACAAAGATAATCCTGGTAAAACACTCAGCACACGTGACCAGGGCAGTTCATTGGCAATAACAACAGGGTAAGACAGATAACATGTCTAGACTGTACTCGGGGTAATATATGGAGACTGTAAAATTACAACTCAACTGATTTCCACTGAAATCTTCTAAAGCCCAACCTCCAAACAGCATGGCTGTGGGAAGGAGGAAGGCCAGTGCACGCGCTCCACAAGGAGCCCAATGAGAACTGCTCCTGGAAATTACTTAAAATAGTACCTAAGCCACAGAACCAACAAGCTCCATTTCACACTCTGAGTAGAATTGTATTTTCAAGAGGAAAGGAAATTAAAATTGTCTGTTATATCTTAACTTTATTAAAACAGAGGCTGCACTAAATTAGCCCTAAGAAGAAAAAGTAAAAAAAACCTACGGACCTGATAAAAAAAAAAGTCACATTCTGTTAACAGAATATAAAAAAAGGTCAACTCTTACAGTTAAAAAATACAGTAGACTAATGTTTCACGCACATTGCTTTCACAAAGAGTTAAGTTAGAAGTCATTGGAGATACGGCTTAGAGGAGGATATTCTGAAAAACCCCAAAGGTTGTGCTTGAGAGAAAATGCAGTTCTCTCCCTTTTTTTGTAGCTGAAACAGTAATAAAACTGGGCAGATTTCCCCCCAGTGTTGGGTTATATATCTTTGGGGGAAATGTGCGTATGTGTGTGCACGTGTACTCTGTATATAAGCACACAAAGACCGAGAGAGAAAGTCTGATTAAAATCAGATTCCTCGATGTTGTTCAGCTCTGTGGGGCGGGTAAAATGATAGGGCTCTGGTGAGTCCAGGGCTGTGACAGACTAGGAAGTACTGTGGGTTGCTTTATAAACAACTTAAACTGAAATAATCTGGTGATGTGGAAGTTCAAAAGGTAATCCACTGTGTGCTGTGCTTCAGGCAGTTTGCTATCCTGCAAGACCTGAAATTTCTACAGAACAAACCACAGCCTTTCATTCACCCAGAGCTGACCTGGAGACCTGCTTATTATTTCATAGTCCAGGCCAGAGCAGGCCCCAGAGGCCAAGACACACTCTCCACCAGCAGCAAAAAACATCTATGGACCTGCAAAAGGTATCAATCACATTTTGCTCATCATATTGTGTTAAAATTGTTCAGAACCAAATACTACACTTCAATGCCATTTTCACAAGACATTGCATACTAAATTAATAAGAGCTTAAAAAGCACTCCTCACTTGTAGTTTTATTTTATGGAAATGCAGCAGGTCTATAGTATCAAAGTAAAGTTGTCTAGAGCTATGGGCCAGGCCACAGAAATACGCATGTCGAAAACTGGATGTTATTCTGTTATTCATTAAAAATGAGATTCCTCCTTGTGTTTCTATAGATTCGGATCTTCTGTTCACAGTCTGTGGCAATGGTCTGAGGCAAGAATTGCTCTTTCTGAATAACATTTGGCTTAAAAACAGGTGAATGTGAAATGACCATACTTTGCCACGTCCAGGTTCTGTTCCCCTGACCCACTGACCTTGAAAGCAGCATCAGCTTTACACTGTAGAAGGAGGTGGGCTTTGGAGTCAGGAAAACATAGATTCCAATCTTAGCTCAGTGTCTTAGGGCAGTCCTTAATGTCCCTCCTATGTTAGAATGAACACCAGAAAAGAAGTATCCTCTCTGAAAGGACTGGATTCTAAGCCAGAGAAGCCACATTTGCTAGTGCACATTGTGAGTGAAAAGTTGTAGTGTGTGAATGTGATACCACTCTGCTCCAGTGCTCTCTCCTCTTTTTGCCCTTTCATGCAACCAAAGAGTGGTTAGGTCTGGATTTGGCTAAAGACAGGTGACAAGATCCATTAGGTTTTAAGCCCAGGCCACGGGCTGCAGGCCACCCTACCAGTAAAGTGCTCTGGAGTTTGGGGCACAAGTTCAACCGACAATAAAGGATTCATTTTCTTTCCAATTGTCCTTTAGGTGTGCATTTCCCTCAGGTTGATTTCCACCTCCCAGGGTAGAAAAGAGACTGGCAGGATAGACTTTGGGCATTTCTGGGTCCCTTGGGCAAATACCACATAACATTCCCCAATGCCAGCATCCTTTATTTTTATGTTTTTCCTAAACATCTGATTTCCAATCAACCACTTTCAACTCTACACATCAACATCTCTAAACAGCCTCTCTGGGTACTGAACCCAAATGCACGTATACAGGCTGATGGAGAAACAGTTCAAGGGGCTTCGTGCTCACACTCCCTCAAGTCAGGAGTGTCAGCCACTTCAGCCTGTGTAGAGCAGTGTTTGTGCAATTATGTGAACAGTTTGCTTTATCTTATGACGACAAGTAGGAAGTAGAAAAGTAGAAACACTGACACTAGTGATTAAAAAAAAAAAGCAAACTTAGGTGTCAGAATTCAATACAATTAAGATCACGATGGAAGGTCAAGTCTTAAGGCTCAACTGGATGCTCACTGGAATTAAGCCAGTCAGCTGTGGGTATAGCTATGAAGGAAAAGAAATAAAATTAAAGAACATATTTTAAAAAATACTAGAAATAGATGCTTAGATGATTATGTCTAAAGGGGAAGATGTAATTAAGAATTTGGCACTTTTTAAAAATCTCTCCAGGAATGGAATTTCCCTCACAAATTATAGCTTGTTCTACATTTGGTATGTAAGAAGAGCTATCTATGATATTAATTGATTTTGTATAAATTACCTAAGATCTCTTTGCCTTAATATACCAGTCTGTGAGATGGAGTTATAATTAGAAATAGTTTAGGTAAAGCTGCCTTTCCCAGTGCCCTGAAGCACAGCAGAAGCCCAATAAAGAGAAGCGGTTGTTATGATTCATGAGACTATGAAGTCAGAAAACTGTCTTACTCATCTTTGTATTGCTGTCACCCAGCTTCGCAGACAGAAGTTAACAGATCCCCAGTGAGCTTTTCACAAATGAGAAAACGTTCTGTGCTTCTCCCTCTCTTAGGACAATATGATATGGATCCACAGGCTTTGGTTCCTGAGATGCTAGAGTCCTTTTCTGTCATTGCTGGGAACGTTCTGGCCATCTTCTACCCCTAATCCTGATTTTCAGAACTCCCACCAATTCCAAAGGCTCAACTTGTACCTCTCGAACTATCAATGTTGGCAGTTGCACTCCACTTCCAGAGCCCTTCCCTGATCCTGTCGATTGCAGAAAGTCCTGCTGAGCCTTCCACCATGGGGCTTCAATGGACTAATTACATATTGGCTATTCTGAGAACCCGACATCATTTAATTTGCTTCTCTAAATACACGCACATACACTATGTGTGTATGTGTAAAATTTTTTAGTTAGGGTTACACATTTTTGGAATGCAATCTGTCTGTAAGTTAGCCACGGGCTGTATTTGGCCTTTACTGACCTGCCTAACTCGTGACATCTTACAGCTAAATACCTCTCAGCTGGTACAGGGGATTGGGGATTATGAATCACTTACTTAAGAGCTCTGCCCCTGTGCAGAAAATACAAGACTAATATAGATCCTCACCCTCCTCCCTTCACAAAATTAGTTGGGAAAAAAACCCCTCACTACTATTAATAGCCTTATGTCTGAATTAGATAGATATAATGTCAGTTTTGCTCCTAATATTAGGTATCTAACATTTTAACTGTTACATGTGAAATGTATAGGACAACATGCTCCTAACTTCATTCTGCATAAAAGATTAGAAAGTCTCAATTCATGATAAAAATACTAGAAATAATTTTTTCCTATTCTACTGTTGGCATTTATTATCTAATAAATCCACACCATGAAAAGCATGGTTTCCTCTCTACCAAGCTGCATACTATTGCTGTGATAGTGCTCAAATTCTTTGAAAATATTTCAAATTTTAAATAGGATACTTGTCATGATTAATGTAAGATACAGAGGGGACATGCTACTGAGATTTTTCCCCCACTTCAACTTAACATATTAAATCCAAAACATTGCTGCCAACCTACCAGGGACTTTGAGATCTAGACATCTCCTGGGATGACAGACAGGTCTGTTTGTAATTAGTTTTTCATTAAATGGAATTGGCACAGTAGACATACTGTTTAATAAACCTTCCTCTTGCTTAACATGCAGGCTTTCTTATATAATCCTAGGATGAAATGGTTGAATGTAAATTAATTTTTATATATTCATGCTCTCTTGTGACCTGTCTCATTGATTTGCCCTAGAGTGTGCCTCCAGCTAAGAGCAACTGGCCATTTACTACACTGTAAAATTTTCAGCCCACAAGGGCTGAAATTCAGCCAGCCCTGTCTTTTCCACTAATTAATTTTTCTAAGATCAGAAAAAGCAGCCTTTTTCCCTTAAGAAATTATGCTAGAATTTTTCCACGAGAAGTAATCACCTGGAAATGGAAATATCAACTGGTTGTGTATGTATTGGGGTGGGAAGGGAAGGAAGGAAAGGAGAGAGTCTTCTCTGGAGATGAGAGGGCAGGATGATTATGGAATTTGGCTCTGGTCAAAACACCTGGGGCTAACAGAATCTCATGGAAACCACATTTCAATAAGTTAACTGAATTTCATCTTCTCCCCAGAAGAATCAACACAATTTTCCTGCACCAAATAGTGGTACTATCAAGGAAGCTGTAATCGTTCTGGGAACATTAAAAAAAAAAAATACAACTTTAACCTCTAACCAGAACATTATTAACTTCCATTTAAATACAAGAACATGCTTAACTCTATAAAGTTTTCAAAGTCTAAGTCAAGCTAGGTAATAACTCCACATTTATTTATATCCCACCTTGTTTCAAAGTAAAATAAGGCAAAAGGAAAATGACAATAAAACTAGATGGAGCCAACATCTTGACTAATGTGCTAATATGTCATGAGGTCCTAGCTGGAAGGGGGTACAGATTTGGCTCTAAGCATTCTAGCAGAAGGAAACATAATCTTTACAACATATATAAAATCCACAACCTAAAAACAAACCAGCTGCCTAGAAGACTCACTATTTCTGGTACAGAGAGCAGAGAAACCATAACACAATGACCCAGGCCCTCTGAGGCATTCTGAGAGCCAACTAGTGGCACGTGTCACAGGCCCACCTTGCAACAGTCCTCAATCGAGACCAATAATGAGATCCGGAATAGTCATCCCCACTACATTCTAGGCATGGTGTGAACTCTCCAAAGTAGATAGTGTTAGTTTCATTTTATAGGTAGGGACACTGAAGCTTAAAGAGGCTGAGTAACTTTTCATGGTCATGTAAACAAATAAGTGGCTGAGCTGGGCTTTCAGCCCAGGTCTGTGTCCCCATCACTGGGCCACGCTGTTTCTCTGAGAGCATCACAGCCAGGTGAGACTCTGTAAAGCAATTTACAGGATTGGGGCCCGCTGGGGAGATCTGATGCAGGCATCTATCTTTTCTATTCTCATGTGACTTAGCACTGAAAGAAACAGTCTGAAAGCACTGGCCTGGATGAGAAATGTCTCACAATTGCTGGTTCCTTGTAGTTCATGTGCAATTTCAGGAAACGGGGATTTAAACTATTGTGTTTCTGCTATGTAAGGTTGAATTTGCTTGTTTCTTCTTCCCTTTTAATTTGCTCTCCATAGTGTTCTTCTCTGTATCTCCCTTGGCTGCCCTCACTTCTCTTATTAATTTCTCCCGTGAGGATGTTGTAAAGCAAGTGGTGTTTAGACTCTGTAGGATGCTATGTCTTCAGAAGGAAAATCAACACAATCTGAGGGAGGCTTCCAAGGCAGCATAGCTACAGCTACCGTAGTGGAAGACGAGAAACCAAAGGTGAATCATAAATGGAGAGATTTGCAATCGGCTCATCATGTGACTCAAAACAGTTTAGCTTTTGGGATCCCGGTTTCCTCAGTATTTCTATAAAGGTGTCTTTGTAAGAAATAAGTGAAGTTTACAGTGGATAACGGAACATAAAAAAAAAAAAAGAAAAGAAATAAGTGAAGTCTAGAAACTCAAAAGAAATGAAAAAGAAATTTTTGGTTAAGCCTTCGGGAAATCAGGCTAAACGTTAATGAAAATTAAAAGTATTTTAAAGAAGTCTTCTAATGGCTTCAGGCCACTGATCCTCACCGTTAAAAATTATGCAGGCTGCAAGCAAGAGACTTTCTCATTTTTTCTGTGAGATGAACAGAGATAACAGATGAAAGAGATCTGCCCCCACCTAGCAAGTGTCAACGTGAACTGCAGGTGTTAGGAGGTGGGGTGTGCCAGATTCATGGGACTAAATACCTAAGAGAGAAACAGAGATGGAGAAGCTGTACTCACTCCAAGGGCAGCTGGGTAGGGAACATCCGATGGGAAAGTGAACGAGGGGCCAGTTGTCACTGGGCTGCTGGGGGGTGGGGTCACAATTAACCCGGTGGTACTGATATGAACCTGCCAAGAGAAAAACAAAGTTAATTAAAAGACAACTACATTTAATACAACAAACTGTACTGGCTAAACCTTGGGGAGAAAAGTCACACTTTAAAAATATATCTGTAGTTTCTATTATTTGGGGAAGGCAGAAGCTCTTTCAGTCGCTTCAATCCACATTTACTGATTACCTAATCTGTATTCGACACTGGGCGGTCGCGTGATAAATGCTGGCTCCTGTGACGTTTTACATACAGAATTCAACTGCTGTTGGCTTTCTCAATAACACACTGCCTCACTTGGGAAGCCACTGTGAACCAAACTGACCTTTCAGATGGTTAGTCTGGTGCTTGACTGGCCCACTAGCAATTTCCCTGAAGATCCTGTTAAGGTAGGTCGTAGCTGAATACTCACCTGTCTATCAATATGTAAATCTATGTGAAGTGCTTAAGGTATTTTGTTATTCTCAGGATCATTTTTCATGACTTCTACTTTTCAGTTGGGATGCATAATTAAAATGCAGCTGCCTAGACATGCCTAGAGCAGGTAATTATTTATAAAACCTTTAAAGGAACAATGTCAAGCCAAATTAGCTGTTTTCAAAGGTGTCTTATCCTTGATACTATCCAAGATTAATTTACTAGAAAGAAATTGAGTTATTCAGGTCATTTTATTGCCTGTGTTCAGTTACTCGATCAGTTTCACTCACATTGCATATCAGGTCCAATTGCAGAAGTCCGTCGTTACTTGATGCTGCAGAAGTAGGTGTGTGGGTTCCTGCACAAATGGGATGCTTTTCCTCTACTATTAAAGGAATATGGTTGTCTGGTACCTTGTCTCCCCAAGGAAACAATGATGCACCAACAACGCCAGGCCTTTGGTAATAAAACTTAATCCCAAACATAGCTCCCTCAATTCCCGTATGTTAAGAAAAAGATTATCAGGACAAAGAAAAGCTCCCAGAGATTAGTTCCCAGAAGCCTGAAGGAAACTGAGTTTCGCAGCTGGGTTAGGTCTTACCAAGGCCAGGAATAATCAGCATCACAGCATACAAGTTATTTCCACAGATAAATCTTTGTTAACATGGAATCCACATCTTTTTTTTTTTTTTTAAAGATTTTATTTATTTATTCAACAGAGATAGAGACAGCCAGCGAGAGAGGGAACACAAGCAGGGGGAGTGGGAGAGGAAGAAGCAGGCCCATAGCAGAGGAACCTGATGTGGGGCTTGATCCCATAACGCCGGGATCACGCCCTGAGCCGAAGGCAGACGCTTAACCGCTGTGCCACCCAGGCGCCCCGGAGTCCACATCTGTTAGCTCATACAATGACTGAACCAAAGGCTTAAACTACGCAGATCTAAGGGATGCCCTAACAAGAGTTTCTCCCCAAACCCTCATTTTTTGTCTCTCCTGTGAACCAAAGTCTATTTCCAATCAATTTCTAATGGGAAGCACGCTAATTTTTCATCCTAGGATAAAATCCAATGGCCTATAGCTGTTTTAACCAATAAATCTGTTTATATACATACCCCAAAGACATTTGTAAGTTGGTACCACATAAAAGATGGAGTCTTTCTGAGAACATACAATGAAGCTCACTTCAAAGTGCACGCCATTATCATGGAACCTCTGGGGTAGAAAAAACACCAAAATACTGCTTCCTGGGCCTGACCCTACAAATGTCTAAGAAAGATCTCGTGATTGACTGATGCTTCTCTAGAAGCCACAAGGTGGGAATCAAGATAGTTAAATGCTAATGAACTCATGGTTTTGGACAAAACCCCTCAATACCCTGTGAGGAGCTGGAGCAGAGGCCCTCTAAGGTGTTTGCCATCATAGACACGGGAGTGAAGCAGTGAACAGAGACTCCTGCAGGCACCAGCCAACACAGGGCCACTCCTAACCCTGCAGTCAAGGAAGAGATAAAAGTCACCAAAGAATGACTAAAGCAGAAGCAGCAGCAGACGCAAACCAGCTGAGGGTCAGCATGTCCCGAATAAATGCCTTGAACTGGGAAAAATCGACTTTTTACTGTTCTTTTCTTTCTAGAATGGCAAATTAGCTTGGGCTCCCCCACAAGAAAGAGCTCTGTGGAGAGGGAAAGAGGTGGGGAAAGCAAATGGAAATGAGTGGGTGCACCTTTGGCTCCCCTGAAGCCACTGGCAATAGAAAATGCCACAAAAACTCTTAATATTATGAAGCATTCCTCCAGCTGGCAGAGGCCAAAAAATCTGAGTGTGGCCAGAGGAGGAAACAAAATGTCTTCATCACCTACAGCATCATATGCTTTTATAGATGTCAGTCACAGACATCTGTGCATATTTGTTTTGGCGACCCACCTGGACAGCACAGTCTATAAATAATCTTCCGATTTATGTATTTGAAAGTTCAGCCTTTACTCAATAGTCACCAAATATAATAGCAAGCTAGCCCTTTGCTCCTTTCTTCTGTCCATTTCCCCATCCTGTTGCCTAGAATTTGGATGTCATGGCGAGATCTCTAAATTCCATAATAGAAACATAAGGTAAGGTTCTACCCATATGATGGAAAGGTGAGCTAAAAAGCGCCATCACACCAGCACTGGCTGCCTATATGTGGATTCCAGTCAGGTGAGAGAAATGAACACTCAATTCTCTGGGCTCCTTACTGCAGATTTTCTAAGTGCAACCAAACCTAATTAAGGAAAAGCAAGAGAGAAAACGGGCCAAGTCAAGATAATAAAACATCCTTTTTCTCAGCACTGAGAAAAAAGAGAAAAAAAAAAAAAAAAAAGAAAAGAAAAAAGAAAAGAGAAAATGGGCCAGAGGAGGAGGAATCAAATCTTCTGCTTGGTCCTTTTCGGGGCAAAGGAAAGGGCAGCCCTACTTTAAACAGTCTCACATGAGCCATCTTTCCATATACACTGATCTCCATGGTTGAGAGAATGTTTGCCTTGTCACCTATGTTACACACACTCACTGCTTTATTATGAACTGTGCTTCCCTCCAATGTACCCAGTACACTAGACAAGTAGTGTCTTCTGTAAACCTGGGCTGAAGAAGCCAGGCAGCACTTGAAACATCTCCCATCGGCTTCTTGAAATAACTTCTCCCTGAGGCAACACATTACCACCTAAAACAGAATGAATTAGAATATGGGAGGAGGGGTGGAATGGTTGAAGGGGAAACTGTTTTAAAGGAACACAGAAAGAGCCTTGTTTCCTAAGCTACTTCAACCAAAACAAAAATAGCTCCACTTTTATAGTCTTCATTCCCAGCTCTGGTGTGGCAGCGTCAGACATGCTCACACCTGACGGCTGAGTTCTCTACAAAAGATATAAATGCTAGGTTTATCCTCCTTTCTCTTTTAATTTTCTCTAATGCCAAAAGATTACCGTCTATTCTTTTAAAGCTACTCCTATTCTGAGTTGCCACACTGTTCTTACCAGAAACTTACCTTTTATTTTAACAAAACATCATTGTGCAAATGTTGCTAGGTGGCAAAATAAAAACTCAAATATTCAATTTTCTTGTAGTAAATGGCCATCATTACTAACCACCTCCGTCAAAACCTTATTCAAAAAAACCTTTTGAACCTTTCCAGAGTAAACTCACTTGGTACTTCTTACTCCAATCTATAATCCATGTCTACCGTTCACACAGGTATAATTAGTTACATGTACAGTAACACAGTTCTCCTCTCTACCCATTTTTCAAGAGACTCATTCATTCAATAAATACTTATTGTATATCTGACATTTGGGATATATTGGTGAACAAAACAAAAACCTCTCCCCTCATCACACTTACTTATGTTCTAGTGGGGTATGTCTGTGTTCCCTAGTTTCCTCATAAGATCAAAAGCATCATTTCCCCACCACCTAAAAAACACCAACAAACCACAATCCCATTCAGAAAATGAATGCATTTACCTCACAACATGCTGGATGAATCTAAGGGAGCGGGGTCAAATAAATGAGGCTGAGAGAAAACAATTTTTAGTAAAATTGGCAAGGGAATACCAAAAACCGTGTTGTAAATTTTTATTTTGTGGTCCAAAACAGGCACTTTAATTAACTGTAAACTTTCTGAGGACCAGGGCTGTGTGTTTGTTTCTTTAAAGGAAAATAACTGATTTTTGTATGTGTGTGTGTGTGTTTTTTAACTACAGCTATATTATAAAGTAGAAGGTAAAATCTGCATGAATTTTAAAAAGTAAATATGAGACTTGAAAGAAATTTCTCCCACTGCGACAGGCTGCTTTGGGACCGGCTCTCTGACCTTTGGGTTGAGGAAAAATACAGCCATCATCTAATTGGATAATTACAGCAGCCCTGTGACTTAGGCAGAGCCACTTTAGTGGGCTCATTTTGCAGTCCAGAATTAAGGCCTAACACAGGGAAGTCCTATAGCTCATTATCACAGTATACGTGGTGCCTAGAAGGGTCTAATAATAAGGCACCCAAGAAATGCCTGCTGACTGAATGCATGTTTCCAATCATCTTGTGTATTCTCATTAACACAAGAATAATGTGCAGCTATTTCTTAAGATAGTCCAAAGCCTTGATGAACTAATGAGATTTTTTAAAAAGCCAGGCTAATTTCTATTTTAAATTAAATGTTTCTTCACGTCCTCTTTTTTTTTTTTTCCCCTCTCTATAACGCTTACTGGGAAGCTTAAATAGCAGGGTAAGTCACACAGATGCAGGCAACTATCAACTATGAGTTTCAACTGTAGCATCTTCAGTTGGGATGAAGATAAAATTTTCGTTGGCAAGATCTCCCAAAGCAGCCTTGTGACAAGGTTCTGTAACACTGAGCAGTTGCTTGAAACTAAGCATTATTTAAACCATTTTGTCATTTCCAACCCTTCCTTTGAAAATGACTGGGTAGTTTCAGGTTAGTTTTCTCGTCTCTATTTTTCTACCTACAGAATGAAGAAAGGCTTTACTTCCCAGGAAAGCTACTATTTTCTTTCTTTCTTTTTTTTTTTTTAGGAAAGCTATTCTCTCCTGAATGCAAAAATAAACCGTATTTTTCAGCTAGTGAAAACACACATTTGTGGGTAGATCACTTTGTGCCTGAGCTCCTTTCACACCTTTATATGATTTACCTGAGAAGGGGCACTGCAGGAAAGGCCAGACAGCTCGCTGATGCGCGCAGCAGCTGTGGGGTTACTGGAGCTGATGAGGACAGGAGGGCTGATCTCCATGGAGTGGCGATTCTGGGATGCCTGGGAGGATTTGCTGGCCATGGTGAGAGACGTAAAGGAGTGTCGCTTTTTGGTGTTCTTCTTGGTGTCAGAGTGCTTTGGGGCATTGCTGTTCTGGGCTGCTGCCGAAGTACATTCTCCAGCATCAACTCCTGGCACAGAAGGCTTATCCCATTCTATCAGCTGCTTTGCAGCCGAGTTAAACTGCAAACCAAGGAATCGACACAAGACAGTTACACAATTCTCAAGGACTCACTGAGATTTATTTTCAACCAGCTTTTATCTAGAATTGAACATCACCACTTTACAGTTTGCACACGCAAGTATACCTTTTTTCCCCACGTGAGGTGTCTTTTCTCTCAATACTGGGATTTCATTACATTTGTCACCAATAGATGTTAAATCAAGAACAAACCATTCTAATTAGAGACCAACAAGGTAAAAAAATTTCCCCGAGAATTTGCAGAATATCTAATTTTAAAATTTGCCATTAACAAATGAAGATTCATTTCAGCTCACTGATGAAATCTAAAGAGGAGCAATTAAAAGGGTACATTTGTCTGACTGAATACTCTGTTGCGCGATAATGGCCGGATATTCGCGCAGAGCACAAGTGAACATCGAAGGGGCAACTTTTGGGTTTGGTAAAAATGGCAAGATGACAAAGAATAAAACCATTACATGTTAACTCATGCACTGCCACATAAATTAACCTCCTGCTTCTATGAATTTTGGGAGGCGTTCACAAAAAAGTTGGTAGACATTCTTGATAACTGTTTGTCATGTCATTGCATCAGTTCTTTTCATACATGCATACAGTTTAAAATCACAAGGGGGTAAAACATGAAATCCAAGTCCTATTGGCAAGCTAACTTGTCTATTTGAAAAGTTTTCTGACTATAAAGGGTCCAAGGTGTCAAAAGCTGCACACCAGGCTGGTAACACCAGCAAGAAAGGAAGGAATACAAAATTTGTTTTCCCTGAGTGTAATAAAATGTTTCCAGAAAGTGCAATAATGACAAGCTGTACAGAACTTACTTAGATATTACAGTAAAATAGGAAATCATTACGCACTTAGTTTAACCTCTCATAAAAAAAAATTAAGATAAAAAATAACAGACTTCTTAAAAAGGTAATTTAGGTAAATATTAAGGATAATAGGGATTTTCTCATCTCAGCTTTGCATGGTCAGCATTTCACAAATGCCTTTAGATAAAATACCATCATCAAACGCTATTTTCCACCCACCTAAATGGTTAGGACCATGTCTCCTTACCCTGTTGATGAGAATGTCCTACTGGAAGAACGGAAATCCTGTCAGTCAATATTTAACAAAGTGAACTTGCTCCAGCACAACCAGCCGCTCACAAAGCTGTACTAATTGCAGCTCAGTAGCCAGGGCTTCTATAGATGATTGCAAATGGATTAACAATTTGTTCCTGTGGCTCCCCAGGGACTTGAATTCATCTGGCCTGTCTGATCTACAATTAGTAGGGTACATCTTTTTCAAACATGAGCATGCATCTCCTTCAGACTTCAAGGATTTTTTCCACATGATAAACTTTCAAGGATAATAGGCAGTAATGCCACCATTAACACCTATCAATGCCTGGAGTACCAACGGCAGGAGAAAGAGGATCGTAGGGACTCTGTGTTATACGTTGAGGAATGAAGAAATGAGGTACTGTTAAAGGGTGGCCTTATTATAACATTATAATGGCCTTTAACCAAGAGATCCAGAATTTACAAATCCTACCTTGGTCTAACCATCTCACCTTCTGGTGGTCCCTAAGAAAATCCAGATGCGCAAAGGAAGAAATGTAATGTTGTTTTATTATGAGAGTGGCCCAAACCTCAGAAATGCCAGAAGAAAAGGACTCAGAAAATGCCTTCTAATATAAGCTCATTTAGATCCCAAGTCACAAATCCTCAAAGCATGACTTAATCTATATGCAAGAATCTGACCAATTAACTCAATCCATGTTGCACTGAGGAAGAAATAAGGGAAGGAGCTGAGAAGGCTTCCTTCTCATTAAGGCCAAAAATAGGAATTGAAAAAAAACTATCACATCTACTTGATATCTTAGTTAAATTAATCCTGGTATCAAATCATAGGTTCCATTAGTAATGTCTGCTTTGAAATAGCCTGAAATATTACTGTAGTCTAGTCCTGTTCATATGTAGCCAAGTGTCAGTTATAGTTAATATTGTATTAAAATTTTAGGTTTCTGTGCCCTGAAATAAACATAAGAAATAAAGTATTGTTCCCTATATTTCCTGCTGTTTTTTTTCATTATAAAAATACTGGGTGCTTCCCCTGCATCTTTTTCTGTATCATATATTATGTGCTGGATAATGTGCCAGGGTCTAGAGATCTACACATGCAGAGAAATGGTCCCAGTCCTCAAGGAGCTTAAAAACAGACATATAAATAACATGCACTCTGGATTTTCCTATGTCTTGCTTCTTTCATTCAACAATATACTTTTTGAGATTTACCCATATGGCTCTATGATTCATCTTTTTTTTTTAAGTGCTATGTAATATTCCATTGTGCGAATACAATTTATTCATGCATTCTATTGTTGATTTATATTTGGGGTCCCCTTCTTTTTCTCTCTCCTCTCCTTCCCTTTCTCCTTCCTTTCTTCCTATAGATTTTGGCTATTAAGAGCAATGCTGTCGGGGCGCTTGAGTGGCTCAGTCAGTTAAGTGTCTGCCTTCACTTCAGGTCATGATCTTGTGGTCCTGGGATCGAGCCCCAGGTCGGGCTCTCCACTCAGCAGCGAGTCTGGCTGTCCCTCTCCTTCTGTGATCCCTCTCACTCTCTCTCAAAAAATAAATAAAATCTTAAAAAAAAAAAAAAAAGAACAATGCTGCCATGAATAATCTTGTGTGTATGTTTTGGTGGACATAAACACTCATCTGGATACTGGATATATGCCTAGGAGTGAACTGCTGGGCAACACAGTTGGCATGTTCAGAAAAATAAAAGTATGTGCATGTAGGTAGACACATCGTGGTATGGTGGGAACCAGTGAACTGCAGACCAAAGACCACAGTTCTGGTCCTCATCCATAAAATGAGGAAGCTGGAGCCAGTGATCTTTTTGTCTCTTTTAGCTCTCCACATGTATAATGCATTATCTCACTTTAAACAGATATAATTCACTTTTCTATTTCACATCTTTCATTTCTATTCCTCTAAATCACCTACTATATTTTCCCCGCATTTCATTTTTACACATGGGCAGTCATATTTGTTAGCAGAATGCTGCCATGATTTAAAATTACTTTGGGGGGCGCCTGGGTGGCACAGCGGTTAAGCGTCTGCCTTCGGCTCAGGGCGTGATCCCGGCGTTATGGGATCAAGCCCCACATCAGGCTCCTTCACTAAGAGCCTGCTTCTTCCTCTCCCACTCCCCCTGCTTGTGTTCCCTCTCTCACTGGCTGTCTCTATCTCTGTCGAATAAAATAAAATAAAATCTTTAAAAAAAAAATAAAATAAAATTACTTTGGACTTCTGAAGCAGCAGAGGTTAGTACTAAAAAATGCTATCTGCTCGGGGCGCCTGGGTAGCGCAGTCGTTAAGCGTCTGCCTTCGGCTCAGGGCGTGATCCCGGCATTCCGGGATCGAGTCCCACATCGGCTCTTCCTCTGGGAGCCTGCTTCTTCCTCTCCCACTCCTCCTGCCTGTGTTCCCTCTCTCGCTGGCTGTCTCTGTCAAATAAATAAATAAAATCTTAAAAAAAAAAAATGCTATCTGCTGCCTTTATAAGTCCCGGAGAAAATCACAAAGTCAAGACTATTTGGTAGAGGCATTAAGTAAATTGGGCAGAAACTTAAAGAGACTTTTATTGCAAGTGTAACTTAACCCTCAGTATCAACAGGAAAGCAAGGATCTGATGGCTTTTAATGGAATTTTGATAACATTCATTTATGAATGTTTGTTTGAGCTCACTAGTCTAGGCTTTCTGTGACATTTATCTAACCATGACCTTTAAGTTTAGGAGTGTACTCATCACCTGCAAAATAAATTTGTATCCTAATAGACCTTCTTCCAAGCACCCGGTAAGGAATATCTGATGAGGCCTATGTTGCCTATAAGGTAAAATTCAGTATACTGGAGCTAAAGCAGGGACAAATGGGATTTGTTAATCTCTTAAAAACCATAATGTCTGCTTTTAGGAAACTCTAAAATTTAGATGGAGTATTATCAGAAGTGTAAATAAGTATGAGAAAGGAAATACTGACAAAATATTGATAATAAAAATGATAACAAGGCAGCTGAAGAAATATCAAAATAATCTGTGTACGCGCATAGCTGTGTTCTTTGATAAAGAGAATATGACCTTTTTAAAAGAAGGAACTTACATTTTTTAAGAAGAGAAAAAAAGTTTTAGTGAAAACTAAGTTGAATAGTCACTATTTGATATGAAGCTTTACAGATGAATCAGTCTAGTTTTTGAGCACCAGAGAATTATAAACAGTAGGTCTGAGGAAGGAGCCTATTCTAATTCACAACCCACTAAGGTGTCCCTTGAGCATAACACGTTTTTTAAGAAAGGCAAATAAACTTTTAAAAACATATAAAAGTAATGTATGTTCGTTATTTTTACAAAGGAAATAGTACAGAATAATATGAAGTAAAAAAGTGAAAAGCCTCAGCCAGTTTCCCCCATCCCTCTCCCCTCATTTCCCAGATATATCTAAGCTTCACAGTTTAGAACATATCCTTCCATATATTTTCTATGTAGACATCGTTAAATGTGCATCTATTTTATTAATTGCTAACACAAATGAAACCAAGCAGTATATGCTACTCTCTAACAATATCTCATGAACATCTTTCTGTATCAACAGAGACAGGCTGATAGCATGGTATTTCACTATATAGAGATGTCTTCATTTAATATATCTCGGCATGCTTGTGCAGACATATCCGCAGGGTGAACTCCTAAAAGTGAACTTATTAGATCAAAGTATAGGCTTAAAACACTTTTGAAGGATATTGCCAAATTGTGCTCCAAAAAGGTGTCAATCTTCCTCACCTCCAATGGTGTACTTTTTATTATAACATATTTGACATATAACATTGTGTAAACTGAAGGTGTACCTCCAATAGTTAACAGTCTCTGTTTCCCTACATTGTTAACAGTATTACGTATTATCAATCATTTAAAAAATGTTAGTTGGAGAGGTAACGAACTATATTATACTGTTTTAATTTGTATTTCTCTATTTGTCAATGAGATTAAACATCTATTTTTTTCCTAGGACTTGCTTATTACCACACTTTAGCCACTTTTCTATTGGGTTGTTAGTATTTTTCTTATAGATCTATAACTGTTCTTCATATATTATATAAACCATTCTTTAATATGTGTGTGTGTATATATATATATTATATATATATCTCCATCAAATTAGAAATATTGTTCCAATTTGTTAACTTGATATGTTTGTTATACATACCTTTTTATTTTATGTGCCAGATTTATCAATCTTTTCCATTATGTCATCTCAATTTACCATGCTTTATTTAATTTTTAAAAGATTTTTTTAAAAACATTTTATTTATATATTTTTTTGAGAAAGAGAGACTGTGGGCACACATGTGAGTGGGGGGTTGAGGGGCAGAGGGAGAAAGAGAATCCCAAGCAGGCTCCACAACCAGCATGGAGCCCAATGTAGGTTTTGATCTTATAACCCCAAGATCATGACTTGAGTCGAAATCAAGAGTAAGATGCTTAACCAAATGAGCCACCCAGGTGCCCCTGAAGATTTTATTTTTAAGTAATCTCTGCACCCAATACGGCGCTCAGACTCACAACCCTGAGATTGAGTCGGATGTTCCACTGCCTGAGCCAGCCAGGTGTCTCTCAATTTACTATGCTTTAAAAATTGTATTCCATTATTTATAAAAAGAAAATCACTTTTTTCCTAGTATTTTTATGGCTCCTTCTTTCCTTCCTTCCTTCCTTTTTTTCTTTCTTTCTTTCTTTTTACATCTCTATCTTCAAACCATGTGCACATTTGTGTAAAGAATAAGGTGAGGATAGCACGAGTTTTAACCACTTGGTTCAGGAGCTGGCCCATCACTGTTTATCTAACAGTCCACCTTTTCCTCACTGCTTTGAAATGCACCTTCATAAAGCCATGTTTTAAAAAGATGCTTTGGTGTTCTGCTGCATTGTTCAGTCCAGTGTTCCTTCCCCAGAGAGTTAGACACTTTAAATAATACCAGTGAACGAATGCTATAGGATCTAAATTCAAGCCATTTACCTCCTCTTAGCAGAAACAAAAATATTTTGCCTCACATCATACTCTTTGGCAAAATGTTTTTATGTAACGGCAATGAGGAATTTGTATTGCCATTAGTCTTCTATTCTTCCCTGCCATTTAGGTAACAAGATTTTTGTTTTTGGATGATCCAAATACAAAAGCAAGCTCAGTCTTCATTTATAATAGAAGACTCCCCCACAGAAAAGGAATAATTAGAAAGACTGAAGGGATTATTCAGGAGTCTTTTAAAATTGATCTGAAAGCCTCCCTCAGCCAACAGCTCCTTTTAGGGCTCTGTAAATACTTGTTGAAAGAATAAAAATGTCAGTCTGTTACAACTATCAAGGGAAGAAGGGGCTCTCTCTAAACCAGCACTGTCCAACTGAAGTATAATATGAGCCACACGTGTAATTTTAAAAGTTTAATAGCCACATTTAAAAAGAAACAGGTAAAATTAATTTTAATAATATATCTTACTTAATCCAATTTATCCAAGATATTATCACTCAACATGTAATCAACATAAAAAAACTACTGAAATAGGGACGCTTGTGGGGCTCAGTCAGTTGAGCCTCCGACTCTTGATTTCGGCTCAGGTTGCGATCTCGGTCATGGGATAGAGCGCCATGCCCGGCTCTGCACTTAGCATGGAGTCTGCTTGTTCCTTTCCCCCTGCTCCTCCTTGCTCTCTTGCATGAGCATGCTCTCTAAAATATATAAAATCTTTAGAAAATAAATTTTAAAAAATTAAAAAAATAAAAAATTATTGAAATAGTTACATTCTTTTTTTTTTTTTTTTTTTGAAATCCAGTGTGTATTGTAGACTTATCCCAATCTGGATGGGCACATCTCAAGTGCTCAGTAGTTACACATACATAGCACAGCTGTAGACTCTCAGGGGTTTCTGAGGGGAGAGGAACTGCACCCAAGGTGGCTGTCTCTGGAGGCTCCTTAAGCATAACAAATTTGCCGAACTGAGAAAGGATGACTGAAACTTCTCGCCTGACCTCCCTTGGCCCACAGTCCTGAAGCCTCCTGAGCCCTGAAGCAGTTCGCTAGTAACACGCATTACTCCTTTATGCAGCAGGGCAGTGAGGAACACAGACTTGATACAACCTTCATGATGTCCTACCAAGGGAAAAGGATTTTCATAGTAACTGCCCCACTGCACTAGGTTAGGAAGGTGAGACATCAGCTCCTTAGCTCCTTGCTTGTTTTCATTATCTTCACCTCTGCTGGCCTGAACCGTTAAATAATAAATAAACTTGAATTTTCTTTTTCAGGTTTCTGATTCTGAAATATAAAGGACAAAGGGAGTGTTCACTTCACTGAAAGCCTAAAATGAATTTTAGCTTAGTGAGCTAAATAAAGGATCATTCAAGAAAACCATAGGAAAAGCTGGGAATGTAAAGTTGCAAGCTCCGGGTTGGAGTCAGGTCTCTCCTCACTGGCCGAGTAATCTTGGGTAGACCATTTAAATTCCCCCATGACTTCAGTTTCCTTAGCTGTATAAAATGGGGAAGGTAATATCACTCTGCATACCCCAGGTAAAAATGAATACAGGTTAAAGTGCTCTGTAACCTTTAAAGCTCTATAGGAATGTTGAGTTACTCTCACAATTCACAGAGGGATCCCAGCTGATCCTTCTCTCTCTCTGTTGCTCTGGGCAAGTCACTTTATCTTAGGTGTGTCTCCTATGTGCCATAGGTAACAGGAAGTTGGACTTAATGATCTGTAAAGTTTTATTCCTGAAACTTTTTATTTTACTTTATTTATATAAAGTACTGATATCTTTTCTCAACCTGAACAAAAATATCTCATTCAAAATACTCAGAGGCAGACACCTCTTTGTCAAGCTAGAGCCCTCAGATCCATGGTGACCACAATCAAACCTAATGGAGCCTTTCACTCATTCTTTTTTTTTTTTTTTTTATAAGCCCAGCACAGACTGTTTAGGGGAAAGGGGGACACAAAGACACATCCCCTCTGACTTGTTAGAAAAGAGACCTCAGAAATAGCAGATAGATTTCTAACATTAAGGGTAGGAGGTGCAAAATTCACATGGCAGTGGACCTCGGGCAGGTAAGGTCAATGAGTGAAGGCCAGACAGAGACCAACACGGAACAGTGAACTCTACAGTGCACTGGGGAGTGTGGGTCCTCTCTCAAGTGGCAGCCACTTGCTGGTGTCAGCTGGAATTTTTTTTTTTTTTTTTTTTTAGGAAAGTAGAAATTTAGGCCTATGTAAAATCTCCTGATTTTTCTATCTTAAGAGTGAATTAAAACAAACCCACTCTGCAAGCCAAGCACGAAAGTCGTGATGGGGCAGGGGGCGGTCACACTAGTTGGCGTTCTCTGACCTACGGAAGAAAAAGTATGGAAGATAGCAGAGGTTGGAGGAAAAGCAAAAGGCACTCAGCATTTCAGGCTATAGAAGGACCTTGCAAAGTTTCCCAGACCAACCAACCAATATCCCAGAAATGAAAAAGGCAAGTAGTTTCAGAAAGATTAAAAATGGTGGTTGTGATGGTTAATACCATGGGGGGGGGGAGAAAAAATAGTGGTAGATGTCACTGGAAGGATGAAACAACAAAATCAGAGCTAAGAAAAGGCAGTTAATCAGCAGGCAGGAGGGCAGTGTCAGGGACTGAAGTAGCCAAAGGCTAACCGAAGGTAATCGGAAAAGAGAGGTACTGAGCAGGTCTAAGTGATTCCTGTGAGAATTTTGGTGAGGAAAGGAAGAAACAAGGGAGAACCATAACTTAAAGGGAGTGCAGTCAAGCAAAATAATTGTGAGGTGAGCAAAAAGCTGCTCATTTTGCTACATTAAGGAGGAGACGGGGGCGGGGCAGAAACAAATAACTAAAATGCAGAACAGAAAAAATACACATGATGTGACCAAGTTCCTAGAGAATGAAAGGCCTGGGAGGAGACAGAAACTTCAAAGGAAGAGAAACACTTCATCCACCAAGATGAGGGGGAGACTGTGAGCAGCACACATGCAGAAGGATTTAGAGAAAGAGGAAAACTCTACCCTGAAGGTTAACGCTAAAGAGGGAGTCATACCTGTTATTTCTGAAGCAACAGATCTATAATCTTATCATGATGCTGAGGAGAGAGACAGACCAACGGATAATTTAAAAGCAGGCTCAGTTCAGTTTTCTGTGCTTATGACTCTAACAATACACTAGGTTTGTGTGCGTCTCTATTTGGTATTTGTTCACCAAAAGCACACCACAAATAAGAAATGTCTATAGGGGCACCTGGGTGGCAAAGTGGTTAAGCGTCTGCCTTCGGCTCAGGGCGTGATCCCGGCGTTATGGGATCGAGCCCCCTCTGCTAGGAGCCTGCCTGCTTCTTCCTCTCCCACTCCCCCTGCTTGTGTTCCCTCTCTCGCTGGCTGTCTCTATCTCTGTCGAATAAGTAAATAAAATCTTAAAAAAAAAAAAATGTCTATAAACCCAAAGGATACATTCCAATGACACATTTCATTATCAAGGACCTCATTACCAGATGCAGTAATACCACATCTGGAATATGTATCAGGAGGTTAAGAATATGCAATTGTCATTAAATTCTAAGTAAAAATTTGTCAGTGTGAAACTACACACTGACAGAAATTCCACAGTGACACGTAATCAGTTAATGAACAGTGAACAAATATTTCTCCTGCCGTGGTACCTGAAGGTGTGTGTGTGTGTGTGCGTGTGTGTGTGTGTGTGTGTATGAACATGTGAAGCAGTGAGAGGTTATAAGGGGTAGGGAGGAAGGCTAATCACCAAAAAGGAATCTTACACAAATACTGAGAATACCGACCATCCTGACTTTGCACTTTTGTTTAAGATCTTCCTTCTCCTCAGCATATAGAGAAATTTTTGCTCCACACGCGTGTGAAGCCTAATAGGTACACTGCCACTAAACACTATTTTAAAAGAAATACTGTTTTACAAGACTTAAAAATTTTTCCAGAAATACATTTGATTTCATTTAAGAGAAGCTTGTTCCCCAGTGGTTTAATAATCAGGATGCTTCTGTTCATGTCCCTTATACTCCATACATGCACAAATGTGCAAAATAATATAGAAGATTCATTCAATCTTCAGGATAGAAGAAAGGACCTAACTCTTGGTTAATGAAAATTAATCTCTTTTCCTTCTTAACACCTTAGTTACTACCAAATTTAGGATGTATAAGTAATACAATAACACTTTAATAAATAATAATAAAAATTTAAAGGCCTTAACAAACTATGGTTTTAATTAACTTGTGGTTTCTCTTTTAAAAAAAGCAACCTCACATATTTGAAATTGTTGAATAATGAGTCATTTCTGAAAATTAACCTTTTAGGTGTCAGAATTTGAAAAGCTGTCATTATTCTTGATGAAAAATCAAAATGTCCTAAATACTTTTTAAGCAAAACTGGCTAATAACAGTGATTCTGTACCAGTATTAGGAGCACTAGTATTACAGGTGTTGTAAGGCTAATGCAGGGCAGAAGTGTGGGGCAGCAATGGACAGCAGAATAAAGACTACAATTCACTTCTCAATTACTGGTTGGGTATGTCCCTAAACAAGACACTTGTTTAAAAGAGGGGGAAAAAATTAACTAAATTATGATTTTAGCTGCCAGAATGTTTATTATGTAGTCAAAAAACCTGATGATTAGTAGTACTATAATAATGTAGAGAATGACAAAATCATGTGTGTAGTATCATTAAAGCACAAGGGGAAAGAATGGAAAGATATTTATCAAAATTACATGTGATGGGACTAAGCGTTATTTGTTTCCAACTTTTCCACAATGTGATTATATTACTGAAATAAAATCATTAAAAACATTATGTAAGATGTGTCTCCCAAAGAACACAGGAAAACATTAAATCATCTACACACATAATTATACTCTTGGCATGTGCCAGATCTATAATGGTACAAACTGAGTATCACAGAAGTTCGAAACAAGGAGGAGGCTGTTTTGTTCTGTTTTATTTCTGCATAGGAGAATTAGAAAAGGAGGACTTCAAGAGAAACGACAGTATTCATCTGGACCTTGAAAAAAGTGAACTTTCTACAGATAGCTTGACAAAGAAATATCCCAGATGAGCTGTAAAGGCAGCAATTCAAGGTATGTTTTCCAGGAACAATCAGTAGATCAACTTAGCGAGGGCCCTGGCTATGTCTAGGGGGATATGGCTACACTAAGTAATCTGAGGGTTCCACGGGAAAGCACTGTGGATGTGAGACACCAGTTGGTCATTAGCCTCAGCCTCTGATGAAGGCACTATAGGAGACCTGTGTTTTTCTGTTCTTTAAAGCTACTCAGAGTACTGGAAACCATGCATTTATGCAGTGAGAATTCAATAAACATTAACTGATCTTTAGAATCTCAGCTCCCTGAGTGTTTTCCTGATAGAAAACAAAAAGGAAACTCTTAAATTAGAAAGAGGCTACTGAATAATAGATGGAGCATAAACCATCTTAAATAAAGTTCCTTACCTAATTTAACGGTCTCCTTGTCAGACTGAGTCTAGTCAAGTTGCCTCTAGCTATCTATATTAAGCAGGTCTTGCTGGAGTCCAGAGGAGACCCTCTTTTGCCCTTAGAAATTCAGAAACCCATGCTCATTTTCCCCTCTATTATTGTGGCAGAACGACAACAATTGTTTTTTTTCCCTAGGCAACAATTATTTGTATCAAATTGATAACATTCAGAAAATAAGAAAACATGCACTATGAGACAGAGCCCACAGTGCGAAAAACAAACTACTCCAATGTGTTCCTTTATCAGAATTAAAAATTGAAGTGTGAAAGAAACATCAAAACAAAGTGGATATTCTAGGAGAGCTATTTAAAATGGAGCCAGGAGGCCATTAAGGAAGCAAGGCTTATGCATGTCCCCACCTGAAAGAAAAGATGAACTTTAAAATATAGGTCACTGCCAAACCACAAGCATCCTGGGGCATCAGCTGCAACTCTTCCATTTCAAGAGAAATAAACTTTTTTTTTTTACTTACAATTGGACTTTTTGCTTAGTGATAGCCTTTAGCAACTAATCATGTAGAGATAAGAACAGCTTCAGCTTTTCGGCATCAATCATAATTCTTGACAATTTTGGTGGCTCTACTGGAAATCCTCATTTTGCCTTTAAAAGCTCTCCTCTTTTCTCCCCACTTCAAAATACATTTTCAGTTCCTGCTCAAATCTGTCTCTCTCAAATTGCAATTCTCAAACACCAAATAAAAGCCTTTGGTTTGCCCTTCAGTCTTGCTGCATTTCCCATTTGACACGACATGGTGTCAGAAGTGGGATCCAAAGTGCCTGCTGCTACTGTGGAGCTCTGGATTCAAGTAAGGTGCCTACAAGAGTTCACTGTGCTCTGTCACTTCCTCAGCGTTTTCAGGTTGCAGTAGTAGTCCTTTTGGTCCAGGATCTCCCAAACTCAGTTGAGGTTCAGACTCTATTTGGGTGTCCTGGGTTGCCACCCGTTGTAAAATTTCCTGTTTTGTCTCTGGTGAGTACATACTCTTTGTTAAAATGGGTAGTTCATTCTCTAAAGAGAAGGCTACTCATCAGTCTCTTTCTGGAACTCTTGCTGGCTTTGTGTGTAAAAACTATGGACCTTTGTCCTGCAAATGTTTGTCATGCTGACCAGTTATTACTCAGGATAACTTATAATTGAACTGGCCCCCTGGGGCTCTTTTGAAATTCCTAAATTGGTTTGTCTGTGCAGCCAGTTGAAAGAGGTTGTAAGACAAAACAGCCTAAGTGGGAAGCTTATTTTCATTGACATTTCAAGGCCTCTAAATGCATAAGTACTTCCAAAATTGCTTCCCTGCAGAACGCTAACTTGAAATTAACCAAGGCTAATTCTGAGCTGTCTCAGAGACTTACTAAACTGAAGGAGTCTTCCAAAGGCTCCTCTGTTGTCTCTGCTTATATTCCCTCTGTTCCTCATCCTGCTTGCCCACCACCTCTCTATCCTTCACTAGCTGGACTTTCTTGCAATAATGACTCAGATCCAGAGCCACCAGCCTTTGCCACTCCCTTTAAGGTTAAACCTAATAAAGTGGTTCAAGGAGCCCCCTCTGTGACCTCTACTCTTTGGAAAAACAGAACTCTGGGCTATTACTAAAGAGTTCCCAGATCCCAAATATAATCCTGTAAGCTTTGCAAAGGAATTTAACCTAGTGATCCAAATTTACCAACTAGGTTACTCCAATCTTTACCAACTGATACCATATGCTCATCGGTGAAGGAAGAGCTAAAGAATGGATGGACATAGTAAATTAGAAATATCCTTTTGAGAATTTCAGTAAGTGGAGAGCAACTGACCAATCGACTGTTCTCAAACTAGCAAAAAAAAAAAAAAAAAAAAAAAAAAAAAAAAAAAAAAAAAAAAACCTTTATAATGAGATTCCTAAACTTTTCCTAAAACTATTGATTGGAAAAAGATCCAACAATGTACTCAAAACCTGATGAAGATGTTTATGATTAATCTCCCTGAAAGAATCTAAAAAGAATATCCTTGTCTAGATTCAATTAATTATGAAATGTCCACCCTTTTTAACTCAACCTTTCTGAACAGGTTCAATGAAGAACTAAGCACACTTGTTTAACCTAAGCAGCTTAACTAAGCCAGTATGGATCCTCACAGGCCAGTCAACCTGCCTAAACAGTTAGCCGAATGATCCCAAGAAAAAATAAAAAAGCCACCCAAGTTTTAAGTACCCAAATTCAAGCCACCCAATAATGAGCTTACAAACACAACACTTAACAACCAAACTTGCCTTCCAAAATCTACCAGGCAAGCCATCCCTTAAAGGGGTCTGCCACTACTGTAAAAAGCCCAGACACTGGGAAAAATTTTGTTTACCACTAAGAGGCTCCTAGAATACTAATAGCCTCTGAAACCCTAATCCCTCCCAGGGATTCCAACCTAAATACCACCACCAACAGGGATGCTCCAAGTATCAAAAGGGGATTTTTCCCATGCTTTTGACTAACTGACTGGGGAAAATAAACTTACCTATTGGGAATGAGGTAACTAAGGCTCTAATAAACACTGGAGCTACACTCAGTCCTCAACCCCACCAGCCTCATCTGTCCCCTTTCTTGGAGTACTGAAACTATACAAATGCTTGGTGTTTCTAGTCAATCCATGACTCTTTCCAAATTCCTTCCTATTCCCTTTCAGCATGGGTCCATTCAAGGAACTCATCAATTTCTCTTGGTTCCCTTTGCCCCTATTCACCTACTAGGATAAGATTTCCTTGAGGAGTAAAAAGCTCACATTTCTTTTTCTCAAAAGAGGGTTTTGAACTTCTTCAACCCCCAATTGACAATCCTCAAGCGGACTTGTCCATAGCTATCCCAGTCTTCTCAGTCATTGTAACTGAACCAAATCCCTTCTTAGATTCTATTCTACCTGAATTATGGTCTAAAAATGCAACTGATATTGGCTGCATTCATTGTGTACTAACAATAAAATTACAAATTGATGAAAATAAGCCCCTGCCTAATATTCACTAATTAAATGCAGAGGCTACTCAAGGAATTAAGCCCATTATTGAGGAATATATTAAGCAAAGTCTCACTGTTTGTCATACAAGTCCTTGAAACACTCCTATCCTGTCTAAAAACCTCATGCAAGGGGATGGAGGTTTGTCCAAAATCTGAGAGCAATAAGCAACAGTTATATCTCCGCACCGTGTGTCTAATCCTCCCATCTTGCTCTAAGCCATACCGCCAGAAAGTAAATTCTTTACAGTTATATATTTCTGTACTGCCCTTTTCAGTATCCCTATCAATTCCAGAAGCCAGTTGCTATTTGCTTTCATTTGGGAGGACAACAGTACACTTGCACAGTAATGTCTCAGGGTTCCACTGAGAGTCTAACCTACTTTTCTCAAATCTTAAAGGCAGATATCACCAACAAGGATTTTCATATCAGTCCTCCCTTCTACATTATGTACATGACTCCTCCTGTGTTCAACTTCTGGAGAGGCATCTCTCAAGAACAGTCTCCACCTCCTTCAAGAACTAGCAAAAAGGGGACACCACGTATCTAAAGAAAAACTTCAATTCTGTAAATCTCGAAGTATCTGGAACGTTTGATCACTAACCACAGCCTTCTCTGGATCCCAACAGAATTCAAGCTATCTTGACCTTTCCTGCCCCTAAAACCCAAAGACAACTCAGAGGATTTTTAGGGTTGGCAGGATATTGCAGAAATTGTATACTAAATTTCTCTGCTATGGCTCAGCCTTTATATTTCCTTCATAAGCTGACAAAGCAAAGACCTTTACATGGGCAGCAGGATCACAGAAAGCCTTTAGTAAGATAAAGAGCAGCCTACACAACCTTCCAGCCCTGGGGCATCCTAACTATTGATTACTCTTCTTCCTTTCTGTTCATAAAAGAAAAATGCGGTGTGCATTTTAATACAATGACATGGAGCCCAACCCTGACCCACTGGGCAATATAGTCAACAACCAGACCCAGTGGCCAAAGGCTTCCTTCCATGCATACAGGCAATTGCTGCCACCACTAACCTTTCACCCCATGTAGAAGAAACTATTTCACCACTGACGATGTACACCTCACTGGGTGGAAGCCCTGCTTAAATCCCATCACACTCAACATCTATCCACAAGCCGACTAACCTCCTATGAAATTCTTTTACTATCCCCTCGAATGTTACTATTGCTCGCTACAATACGTGAAACACTGCTATTCTTCTTCCTTTGCCTACAAATGAACTTCCTCATGACTGACATTGACAGACCAGCTGCTGACTCCTTGAATTGATTTACAGGAAACCCCTCTTGAAAATACTGAATTAATTTGTTTTGCTGATGGATCCTGCCTAAAAGATGAAACATGTCAGTATCAGGCTGGTTACAGAACTGTTTCCCTAAATGGAACAACTGAAGCTGACTCAATGCCCCAACCACTTCCATCCAACAGGCAGAACTTCATGCATTAACTTGAGCTTGTGTCTTAGTCAAAAATAAAACTGCCAATATTTATACTGACAGTCAATATGCCTTTGGTGTTACCCATGACTTTGTAATACTATGGAAACAAAGAGGTTTTCTGACCTCCTCTGGACAAAAGATTAAAAAAAAATAGCACTTACATTTTAAACCTCTTAGAAGCCATTCAATTACCTAAATCTTTAGCCTATAAAAACTCCTACACACTCTATGGCAAATACAGAAGAAAGTAAGGGAGAGCATTTGGCTGATACCGCTGCCAAGAGAGCAGGCCTCAATTCACCCCCTAATATAATCAGGACGTCCTTAACCTTAGCTGAGTCCTTTATCAATATGATGGGTCACCTTCTAACAGCACATGTGTCTGCCCAACAAAATTTAAAAAAAAAATTTGTTGAACAAGGATGCAAATTTAAACCCAAAAGCAGGCTGCCTTGGTGGTTCAGTTGGTTAAGTGTCTGCCTTCGGCTCAGGTTATGATTCCAGGGTCCTGGGAAGCAAGGAGCCCGCTTCTCCCTCTCCCCGCTGCTCGTGCTCTTGCCCTCTCGTTCTCTCTCTAATAAATAAATAAAATCTTCTAAAAAAAAAATAAACCAAAAACAATTTATGGGTAGGTCCAAATGGATGGCCAATCCTTCCCTCTATTAACAATAAATATATCCATGACTTAACTTGATTGAAACACTGACAAAATGCTCTTATGGGGAAAACAGTACTACTGGAAGCCATATCTCAAAGCCGCTTCTCAACTATACAAGAAATGTCGAATTTGTCCAAAACATAACCCTAGAAAACCCATTCATACCAAAGGTCCCTTTGTTTTATGGCAAATAGACTTCATCTAGTTGCTGCCTTCTTAGGGATACAAATTTGTACTGGTAATCATCTGTATGTTTTCTCATTGGGTAGAAGCATTTCCATGCCACAGAGCCACAGCCTCACCAGTAGGCAAAATACTATTTTTTTTAAAAGATTTTATTTATTTATTTGACAGAGATAGAGACAGCCAGCGAGAGAGGGAACACAAGCAAGGGGAGTGGGAGAGGAAGAAGCAGGCTCATAGCGGAGGAGCCTTATGTGGGGCTCGATCCCATAACACCGGGATCACGCCCTGAGCCGAAGGCAGACGCTTAACCACTGTGCCACCCAGGCGCCCCTAGGCAAAATACTATTAGAAAACAAGTATTTTTGCTTGGGGAATTCCCTCAGAGCTCCATAATGACAGAGGTTTCCATTTCACTGATCATGCAACTCCATCTGTAAAATGTGGCCCACCACAGTCCTCAGGACTGGTGGAATGTACCAACAGGATTAGAAAAAATCATTTGGCAAAACCCACAGAATCCTTTAAAGTGCGTAGGCCCAGAGCTCTGCCCTTAGTACTGCTTAACTTTAGGTCCACACCTACAGGAAAAAGCAGGTTGTTAGCCTTTGAAATGATCACTGGCAGACCTAAGATGATGTAATACATGAACCACTTTTGTTAAAAGAAGACCTTTAATCTACTGCAAGGAACCCATAAAAGCCCTCAAAATTAATGTATAGCTAGCTCATAGAGCAATCATTTCATAGCATACTCCTGGGAGACAAAGACATACATTACCATGACCTCCAACTTGGTGATTATGTTTATTGGAAGCATCATCTCCACAAAAATACCTTACAGCTCCAATAGAAAGGACCATACCAAATTATTAACCAATCCTTGTGCTGGTAAACTCAAGGGTATTGACTCATGGATTCATTTTAAAAGGGCATCAACTCCTGAAGGGTCATCCCCAGCCTTTGGGGACCTCAAATTAAAAGTCTTCAGCGAGCCCAAGACTACCTTGAAGACCACCCAGCCAGGATTAGAATCAAATGACACCTGATGTAGACTGCTTTCCAAGAATCCGGACCAGGCCTGTATATTAAACTCTTTAGCCAATGAACATTCATGAAATATTTGGTATCCTACTCTTTTTTACAGTCACAACTGCACTCTGCTTGATTTCTTCTTATTCCTCCTAGTTTCAATTGTTTAACTGTTTAAAGAGTTCTGATTTTACTATACCCAAAGATGATTCCCCTAAACCTACTTATTTTGTCCTCAGCCCACAGGGAAACTTGGCATAAAAGTACCTTTATTTGGTTATCCCAGACTATGGCCAAAGCAGGAAACTTATCTGATTGCTGGATATGTCATCATCAGCCCCTTACCAACCATAGTAAAACAGCTGATCCCTTTGTTATACCTGTCAATAATTTTTCATCCCTTCTGAAGTGCACCATAAATCAAACAACCCCTTCAAGCTCCACTTACCATGTCAAAATAATTTTGCTGCCAGGCAAAACAAATCCCCCATGCTTTGAGGTTCCTCCTATCTGAAGAAGTACCTACAATATCCATCGGCTCTCCTTTATCAATGGTTTCACTCAAAAATAAATATCCTCCTAGTATATCTTGCTGTGGCCCTCTATTTAACACCTTCTCCCAACTAGAAATGAGATCTGCAGGCTAGGCAAACAAGCCACTCAATGCCTAAAAAAATAATTGCACTAACCTACACACAGATCCCTGGTTTGATCATATGCCCTCTTCCAAACTGGTAAACGAATCTATAAATAACCAGACACTGGCAGGTGTACTTTGTGTACCCTCAGGACACATATTTGTCTGTGCATATAAAAATAAACCATAGACATTTGATTGTTTAGATAGTTGGAGACTCCCTGGACAATGTCTCCTGGGTTACTTAACAACTCCACTCACAATTCTTAAATTAATAACTCAAGGTTCCCAGAAACCAGGAAGACAAAGAAAGTCCTTAATATAATTGAGGATTACCCTGATGAAGATCCCTCTGTATATGACAACAGGTGTGGCCACTCCCAAGACTGTGACCTCCCTGGAGGGGTCAACCCTTCAGAAACAGCCCAGTTTGGTGGAATTTTTTGCTCCTGGCTGGGATAGGAACTGCATGGAACAAATACATGATATGACACCTATCCCAAACTATAGAAAGAATGGCCAGATCAAGTGCTAAAGCCATTAGGGCTCAAAAGAAATCTTTAGATTTTCCTTCCTGTGTGGTCCTTGAAAACCACATATCTTTAGACTACCTACTGGATGCCCAAGGAGGGGTCTGTGCTATCGCAAACACTTCCTGTTGCACCTGGATTTATACAACCCACCAGGTGGAATTAGAGAAAACTAAGCTTTTCAAACTCACCAAATCCCTAAAAGGAACTCATTCCCCTGGAATAACAAGCTGGTTTAACCTTAGACTGACATATTTATTCAGCTGGCTTCCAAACGGGATGGGGACCATTCTAAGAAAGGGACTACAAATACTACTACTCATTGTTTTATTAATCTGTTCATTCTTTGTTTTAGTGCAACTATTAACTCCTTGCCTTTCTCAATGTTGTACCATGATTGAGGAAACCAAAATTATTGCTCAAAAGCTTCAAACGATGGGCCAAACCTACTCACTTGGCCTTCTTGATACTCTTATCATAAATTTGATAAACTGCTCAAGTGAGGACAATGCCTAAGCCTTGTCTCCTGACAACCTCCCTGTTGCGCAAATGTGGTCATAAGCTCTCCTCAAACATACCAATCACCCTACCTTTACTTTCCTTCCTCTGTGGGACATAACTTTCTAAGAATGAGCCTTCCTAGAGCTGAGGATGCCTATAGTAATGTTGGATGACCTACTGGTTGATCATCAAATCTTTCCAAGGAAAGATTTCAATCAAAGGGGAGAAATGTGAAAGAAGCATCAAAATGGAGTCAGGCTTGCTAGGAGAGCTATTTCAAATGGAGCTGGGAGGCCATTTAGGAAGCAAGGCTTACGCATGTCCCCACCTGAAAGAAAAGGTAAGCTTTAAAATATACGGCACTGCCAAACCTGGGGCATCCTGGGGCACCAGCTGCAACTCTTCCATTTCAAGAGAAATGAACTTTTTTCTTTTACTTACAAATGGACTTTTTGCTTAGTGATAGCCCTTAGCAACCAATCATGTACACATAAGAATAGCTTCAACCTGTCAGCACCAATCATAATTCTTGATAAACAATTTATGTGGCTTTACTGGAAATCCCCTCTTGCGTTTAAAAGCCCTCCTCTTTTCTCCCCACTTTGGAACACATTTTCAATTCCTGCTCAAATCTGTGTCTCTTGAATTGCAGTTCTCAGACCCCAAATAAAAGCCTCTGGTTTGCCCTTCAGTCTTGCTGTATTTTTCAATTGACAAAAGTATGATGCTAAGCAACGGAATAATTCTACCTTATTGATTTCTCAACAATATCTCTAAATTTCATTTGTAAAAATTTACTTCAGAATTGAAGGAAGAAGTGTGGTAAGCAACACAGTAATTCTTCCTCTCTGACTTTCCAACAATTTCTCTAAGTTTCTTTTATAAAAATTAATTTACCTCAGAATTAAAGGGGAAATTTGGATGTGAAGCAATATAGTTCTCTCCAACTTCCCCCCAATTTTCCTACATTTGTTTTATTAAAAATGATTTCAGGAGTGCCTGAGTAGCTCAGTCAGTTAAGCATCTGCCTTCAGCTCAGGTCATGATCTCAAGGTCCTGGGATTGAGCCCCGCATTGGGCTCCCTGCTGAGCCTTCCCTACTTCTCCCTCTCCCTCTGCCTGCGGTTCCCCCTGCTTGTTCTCTCCCTCTCTCTCTGCGAGATAAATAAATAAAATCTTAAAAAAAAAAAATTTCAATTACTGAACATTTTACTTTGTAATTTTAAAGGAAAAGAATACACTGAAAAATACAGATGACAGAATATCTTCTTATACTGCTCAATCAACTCTCATTATTAAGATTAATAATCAAAAACTACTATTTTGGGGGCACCCAGGTGGTGGAGTCTGTTAAGCGTCTGACTCTTTTGGTTCAGGTCATGATCTTAGGGTTGTGAGATCAAGCCCCAGGTTGGGCTCAGGCACTGGGCTTAGGATTCTCTCTTTCCTTCTCCCTCTGCCCCTCTCCCCAACACCCTCTCTCCTTTCTCTATCGCTTTCTAATAAAAAAAACTATTATTTTGGTCTTCTGCTCCTATTACTCTCTAGAGCAAAGGCTTTAGGTTAAGAAAGAAAGTTATTGCTATTCTGAGCTCCTTAAAGGGTCAGTCACCTTGGCAACTTCCAACTACGTACCTAAACCTCTACTTCTTATTTCCTGGAGCACAGATGATAACTCCCAATTCTCTGACTCTGTAGAGGAGAAAGCGAACACTCCTATCCTTAAGGCCACTTGTGCTCTCTGAGACCTGCACATGTGATTTCCCCCTGTTAAGGCTGATAACACTTAATTCTCTTCCTTAGCCACGGAAACATCTCCCAGAATTTGCCTGTGGGTTGCTCCTAGAAGTTGAAAACAGCAAATAACACCTCATCAAACTGTATACTTTAAATATGTGCAGTTTACTGTATATCACTTATAACTCAATAATGTTATTTTAAAAAACGACGATCCTTGACAATAAGATTACCCAGCTCTGCTCAAAGGAGCCAAAGGAATAATCCTAAGCAGGTAAAAATTCATCTCAGGAAGTATTAGGGAGTCATCTCTATATTAGAAATATATAATCATTAGAGGCTTCAAGATCTAATCCACAGGATATGGTTACCATTATTTAGTCTGAAAAAATTCTAAAGTAGGCACAACCAAATACTCACCCAACCTCGTTAATTAAAAAAAAAAAAAAAAAAGATCTCACTAAGGTCACACAACAGACCTTTTAGGCTTTGAGAAATGGAACTTTGTGAAATAACACTAAATCAATGATGAACCAGATGCCTAGGTAGTGAATGATGGGAGTTATTAGGTGAAAAATGTAAAAGTTGTCAATATCTAAAAACCAATTTGGTTTTGGTTTAGAACTTTTCACTCTAAAGGTTGTTAGGCTGCTCATTCATTCATAGAACCAATATTTATTGAGAGCCTACAATGGGCAGGTGCTATACAAGGACATCAAGGGACCAAGGTAAACCAGAAAGAAGATAAGGTGCTACCCTCAGGAGCTCACTTCCTAATGTGGCAGGGAGACAGTAACCACAACAACAAGTAACTTAAAATAGTTGAAGAGAATATAAAATGCTATAAAGGAATAATAACAATGGGGATAACAATCATAGCTATCACTTATACAGCTCTGACTAGGCACTACAGCACTGCTTATAAGTATCATTGGAATTAACGCACCCTATGAAGTGGTTCTATTGTACAAATGAAGAGACAAGGATTCAAATCACTTAGACACTTAGTGGCAGAGCAAAGACTTGAATGCCAGCCATCTGGGTTCAGAGTCCAAGTTTTTCCTCACAATCACACTACCAGGTGTGTAAAGTAAAGCAACTGGAAGAGGAAGAACTACTTAAGGTGGTGAGGAAAAGTTTGTCAGAAGAAGTGACATTTGATCAGAGATCTAAAAAATGAGAAACACAGCCCTTCTTTCTGGCACTAACTAAAGAGTATGCATAGTTGTCTATTGGGCCATAGCTACTTCATGCCATCCGCACATAAGGAATGCTTATTTTTACATTACATCTATAGCAGAGGAGAAGGTTGCTAAATAATTTTTTGTTGCTGTTAAAAAAAAAAAAACTGGGTGATATTTCAAATGAATGACTAAGAATCAAAATAAAATGATAAACTTACTAAAAATTTATAGTTCACCAGAACCTACAATGCACAATGGTTGAAAAACATCCCAAATCCCATATTTAGCATTTACTTCATTCAAACTTTTTTGTTTGCTAAGAATCATGTCATACTTGTTCAAACGACTGCTAAACTTGAATGAGTCAGCTCTGAATTAATGACATTGTTAAAGCCTTCCATCCTATTTTGCAGAAGAGTGGTATTTTTGAACAAATAAGAAGAAAGCTACTGATTTCTTTTTTATACTGCATTCAGACCTTAACAAATATACCCTTTTATACATATCCTGGCATGGTATCTTCAAGAATTCCCCAGATTTCCTTAAGAGACCCCTACCCCTTCCAACTTTCCAGCTTGCTCAAGTCTAGGCAGATCCTGTCTAAGCAGAATAGAATCCACAACCTCTATGGCTCAACCCCAATCTTAGGAGCTTAAACAAAGGCTCCAAGGGAAGAATTCAAGGCCATTTATACAGCCATTCTTTGCCTTACTCACTCTCCTCAACCAGAGGCTCCCACTCTGTTCAAACCATGAGGAATTTTGTACTTTCATAAAGGGTCATTTGTTCGTGGCTATAGCACAACACCATTTTATTATCTTACTCTAATACAGGTGCAGGTTGTACTACACAGTTATGGCATGTTGAGGGAGAAGAGAAAGAGAAATTTCTGAAGAAAAGAAGGGAGGGCAAACTATTCCAGCAGCATTTCTATTTCTATCTCAATCCTCCCGCTCATTCTCTTTACCTACCTCTAATGCTCAGCTCCTTTGAATTTACCCCACCCCCTAATTCCACAGCTGAACCTCTGACCCCATGATTCTACTCCAGGTCCACAATCCTATCCCTAAGCCCATCCTGTGTAGAGTTTCTGCCACAACCAAGTTCCTTGAGCATTTCCATTAGCAAAGCCAACCAGCAGGAGTTGAGGGGGAGTTCCAACTTCTGCTGACAGCCCTGTGGAGATCAAAGATGTCACTCTGAGAGTCAGAATTCAATTCTGAACTCATTTCTTTCATTATATGTAGTGGTGAGATTCTTTTATTTGATCATTACTATACTCTGCCATATTCTGGATTATAGTCTAATCTGAGCTCCAAACCACTATGCATAAAACATAGCAGTGCCAGACCCTTCAAAATATGTTATACATTTGATCCTCTCAGAACATTTGGGGGAGGGGGGAAGGTAAAAGTTTTTGGAGCACTGTGAAAAAAGCAAAAGCACCTAACAATCACGGAGACCTAAATGTATATTTATAAGATACAAGAAAATGTTTTACAATTGGATTTTTGTCACACAGTTTATATATATATATATATATATATATATATGATAGTCTGGACCCTGATGTGGTTTACAGAGCAAGAGGACCATTTCAGGAAAAACACTCAGTTTTTGATTCCTTACAGTTGGCTTTACCCCCTCTAAAATTGCCTTGTAAGACAGTCTATACTTTACTTAAATAGTTGAATGTTGGTAGGTTGCTATTGAAATCCACCTCCCCTCAATTCCCCTGAAGGCTAAACCAGGTGTTACTAATCCCCAGACAGTCTGCTCCTACCAGAAACTTCAATCTGATGGCCTGACATCAAAGAAATGTTCATAGTCTCTCAGAGATAGATGATTTGTATATCTCATCTCAACTGGCAAAATTCTGGTTCAAATGAGAAAAATACTCATTTGAAAGAAAGGAGGCAGAAGAATGAAAATACCTTCCACTTGGGCAGTTTATCTTTCCAACTTAAGTTAGAACAAATAATCCTAACAACCTGAGTGACTCAAAATGACTCTGGATTTGCCAGGGGTGGGTCTTTTACGCCTATCTGCACAATTCGACACCTGCTCAATAACAAAAGTATAGCAATCCTTTTTCATGTATCACAAACCAAGCATTGGCATGTAATATTGATAATACCTAACAAGTAAAGACAAGCTTTCATTACTAATCTTGTGCTTACCCATGCTTTTCAGTGTAACTATTCAAATACTTGGAAATGCTTGTAATTTTCCATGACCCACAGCTAGAATATATAAATAATGTACAGAAAGGATTGCCCGAGAATTAAGAGGTTTTTTTCTGTTGTTTACTTTCAAAGGAGAAAAAATGTTTCAATAAACAGGAACATATGAAGGGTATGAATAAAATTCAAGGCTCATACATGGTCTGAATTATTTTTCCATGGGTATAAGGTAGTCAAACTGATTTTTAATGAAAACTTTGGCAACCTTACCATCTACGGGAAAAATTGAGTGCTAACTATAATGACACGATTTGTCATTTTAGTTTTCAAAATCATGCCAAAACAAATGCCTCAGATAAAAAGATGGAAAAATAAGTAATGGTGGTTTTTCTTTTTTTTACATGCTTAAGATACATGCTTTGATATCTTAAACGACAGAATTACGTTCAGTTCCCCCAAACAATCTGTTCTCTCTTACTTTTTGGCTCTTGCACATGCCAGTCTTCCTGCATGGATGTCCTTCTTGCCATAAAAATGCCCCTCTTCCATTTCTCTTGGTTAACGTTTATTTATCCATCACACAGATATCCACTAAGAACTCACTTCTTCCAGAATCCTTCTGTGACCTCAGCTAACTTTCTATGGTTGTTTGCACTGTGTTTCATTCCTTAAAAATGGCTTCAATTTGTTTTCAGCAAGAAATTCTTATGACCAAAGGACATGAATGTTTATGACATATGATGTAACGCAGGCCTATTATAAGTTGTAACATCTTATTTCATTTTTAATTTATGTTATTCTTTAAAATAATAGAACCATGTTATACATACTCTCTAAAGACTTCACTGAGTCAGGCTGGCCATAACCTTTCTGAGTAAAGCTGATTAAAAAGGGATGGGGTGGGGGGACTAAGGTGTTGCTGGAATAACTTGGGGGAATATTCATTCATTCATGTCATGTTTATTAGAGGCCTACTCTGCAAATCACCATTCTAGTTCTGATGATGTGGCAGATAATGAAAGAAATAAGCAAACAATCATACACTCAACTCCCCCCTTACTCAGAATTTTATCAACCTTCTGATTCCAAAGCTGGCAAATGGAATAGAACACCTGGAAACAATATAGGTACTGATAGGAAGCATACAGTAACATTTAACAAGACACAGGAATGCTTTTAGCAAGGGGACACAGTAAAGAGTTTCAAACATTTCAGAGTCTTCAGTAATTGTCGGCAGGATGGAGCAATTTCTCCTAATCCATCCAGGGATCTGGAAGAGGGCATTCCTGATGCTTTGTGTTGTGAAGATGATTTCTTCTTCCCCTCCATCTCCTCCTTCTGCAGGCTAGGTTTTTGTCTTTCTTTTTTTTACCCCAGTTTTATTGTGATGTAATTGACATATAACATTGTATTCGTTTAAGGTGTACAACCTAATGATTTGCTGTGTGTATATATTGCAAAAATGATTGTGAGGACTTCTTTTTTAATTTTTAAAAAATTTGTTTAATTAAAAAAAATATTTTTTTAAGTAGGCTCCACGCCCAATGACCCTGAGATTAAGAGTTGCACGCTCTACCGACTGAGCCAGTCAGGTGCCCCTGGGAGGACTTCTTTTCTTTTTTTTAAAGATTTTATTTATTTATGTGACAGAGGGAGACAGCCAGCGAGAGAGGGAACACAAGCAGGGGGAGTGGGAGAGGAAGAAGCAGGCTCCTAGCAGAGGCCTGATGTGGGGCTCGATCCCATAATGCCGGGATCACGCCCTGAGCCGAAGGCAGACGCTTAACTGCTATGCCACCCAGGCGCCCCCCTGGGAGGACTTCTTAACACCCACAATGCATAAGAGATTTGTTTACTAAGCTGAGTACTAACATGATTAAATTTTCTACAGATTTACTTACCTCAACATATGAAATCGGAAATATTCCTATTTTGTCTGCCAGCATTCCTTCGGCCCAGTTTTCATCCACTCTACGGATCACAGTCAGAACATCATCCTAGAGAAACAGCAAACTATTAGTCTACTTGATCCCATTAAGCCCATGATTTAATTTTCCTTTTCAATGAAGGGGCTCAAGTTTTAAGAGTACATGAATTAAAATGCTATGACATATCTTTAGTACATGAATCCAAAGCCGTCACTATCAAACTGTTGGTCCTTTCAGAGAGTTGTAAAACTATGAACTCCTTCTACACAGGGGTTGGCTACTTATTACAACTTCAAATGCTACCCATCCCAGGCTCTTGAACTTCTGTTTTAGATTGATTCTCAGGCTCTTATGTTCTCTCTGATAATATAGCAAATGCCCATTTAAATGCATATCCTACTGCTTTCCTTTATTAAAAAACACTATTCTGTTTATCTACTTAAAATTCTAAAATGTTTTATCAATTCAGTATATATACTCCCGTGTGTTTTCAGCAAAGAAATTTATGTACAAGATAAGGAAATAATGATGTTTCATTTTGTTATTCATAATTCAGTAAATTAAAATCCCTGAGTGGCACACACACCCTGTAAAGTGGCTTAGAATTAAATTTAGGCTCTAAATATGAAAATGATACCACCTAGAGCATCAACCAAAATTATCTTTCATATAAGAACAGCCTATGCACAAAATTACTTTTTTGTGACTTTAAGAAAACTGCTACCAAGTATTTTTTAAAGCACAGTGAAATACTAAAACTATTTTATCTTTTTACAAAAGGAAATACAAGCTATATTCCTGTGTATCCAGGTCCAAAGGAAGAGCTGGCAAACAGAAAATCTCATTCTAAATTTACCTTTGCAAATGGAAGGCAATCTTTGTCTGCTTCCTTGTCTTTCACTTCAAAGTCATAAAGTGCTTTGCACTGAGGTGGGGGCTGAGGTAACGGTTTGATAATCTGCACAAAATTGGTGGGGAAAAAGCCATGGATCCCGTTGACTTCCCCATGGTACCAATTTTCATCCACTTGTCGCCGCAAAATGATGATGTCACCTTTGCTGAATTTAAGGTCTCCANNNNTCCCTTCGTAGTTGTATAACGCTTTGGCACAAGGTAACTGAGGTATACCCTGAAGGAAAGAGAGGAGTTTTAATTAAAGGATGGTCCAAAAATGTCTGAAAATTTAACTGTATTATTATTGTTAGTCAAGGTCAACTCAACATAGCGTGCAGGTCTCTGGAGTTTAGTTGGGGGGGGATGAAACACTTCCCGGAGCAAGTGACACATGAGCCAAGTCTTCAGGGATACACAGGAGTTAGCCAGGCAAAGCTGAGGTGGAAAAGAGTGAGGCATTCGAAGCAGAGGGGACAGTACCAGCAAAGACATGGAACCTGTTATGCAGAGGGACTGGAGTTTTATAAAGAATGCAATGTTCCTGGCAAGGAATTATGGAATCTAGAGTGTAAGAGAAGTAGGCAGAAGCTAACTCATGGAGGGTCTTGAATAACGTGTTAAAAGAGGTTCAACTGCTGTGTCCATCAGGCAATGACAAGCCCTTAGAGGTGTGAGATACAGATGGCCATGGTAAGAAGCATGTGTCAGGCATTACAGTGGGAAATAGAAGGGGACAGGCATACAGCTATGTGCAAAGCACAGGTCTAAACTACTTGAAAATTTTTTTTACAGCCTAATCTTTCTAATGAAGTAGAGTAATAGGAAGCATTACTCATAGTACTGCCCTCTCCCTGGGCTCCTCTATCTCCCCACTCCCCCCAAAAAATGGATTGAAGTTTTATACCTTGAGGCAACAGAACTTCATAATATAGTTTTAAAAAATTACTTTGGTTTTTAGTCAGAGATTTAGAGTCTGGCCTACTCCTAAGCCAAACTTTTTTTTGTTAAATGTTTTTGTTTGGCTTAAGTGGAATAGCCAATTCTTGGCTCTCAAAATGCTATTGGCAGTCATCTTGTGTTGGCTTGATCCATGTGATGTTGCGTTTGGTTAATGAGAGCTGCTTTGGAGGTCAATATCCCGAGGAGGCAGGAGCTGAGCCTTCCAGAAGTTCCGAAACCCTCATGTGCCCTCTGACTTTTGGACCCTGCCTTAAGATCTTGCCTATGAAAGCATGACTCCAGTTATCTGGCTGTGACCTAATCTTATAAACAATTCTGCTGTGCCCTTTGGTTTCTGCAGAAGGGAAATGCCCATCAGGAACTCTGGTGCCTCACAATCCTGTGAACTTTAGTCATATTCCCTTCAGTGTCCAACTCTGTGGAAGGATTCTAATTTTTGTCTGCTCTCACAGAGATGCCTTACTGCATTCTCTACTTTATTACATATTTCTTGAAGTCTGGTTATCATAATATAACAATATTTCCCAAGATAGGATTGAGGAAATAACAGTAAATAAACACAGAAACGAATATCACTATGAAAGATGGCAAGAGTAATCGAGCCAGAGACAGAGAACTGACAAGTACTGTAATAAACCAACTTTTGGAACATAGCTCATGGGACCATGATTTGACAGTTTCAGGTAGGGATTGGAAACACAGACTCCAGAAGCCAGAATGCCTGGGTCTGAAATCTAGCTCAGCCACGTAACTAGCTGTGTGACCCTGCGAAGGTTAACCTCTCTGTGCCTCAATTTCTTTGTCTGGGTCGTTGTGAGGATTTTGTGAGTTAATGTACGTAAACCACTACAATAGGCCCAGCAGTTAGGAAGTGCCACACGCACCACCCAGTTTGAAAAGCCTTGTTCACCAGCGAAACACAGCACCTGAAAACGGATTTGTCTTTATGCAGCTGGATGCTTTTCCTTTTGGATGAATTCACATAGCAATTACATTTTTAATACATATTCACTGTACAGCAATGCAAAGAATGTTCCTCCTAGGAAGTGTTGGGATTTTGAAATGTGCATTTCTGAAGCACACATTTGTTTTCTAAGTGGGATCCATTCATCTTCTGGTTGAACAGAAGAAATTACAAATTCACTGACATGCACGGTTTAATAGGGGATGGCATTTTAGATGTGGCTGTAGTTCATCTTGACAGGGCTAACGTAAGGCACTGGAAGCCTGCATGAATTAATTGAAAATCCTATTACAAACTCGGTGACAAATAACTCTATTCACCACTACGGCCTGTTCTCTCGATTTTTTTTTCCCCACCTCAATTAGCTCTGTTTGGCCCACTCTGTCCAAATCCATGCCAGCCAAATCCATGCACCAAGATACAGACTTAGCACTCTTAGAAACCACTCTGAACTGCTCCTTGAAGAGATCTGTAAAATTCCCCAAAAAACACAGTATGGTTCTTTTGTGACATGCTCATGTGGGAACTAAAGGAATTTGTTTCTTCACAGATCACTTCCACACACCCATGGCCCAATGGACTTATTAACTTTTTCATCAAAGCAAATTTATTAAGTATTCCTAAAATCATCACACATTCTTAATACAATGAATGGCAAGGATAAAGCTTATGGTAACAGTGATATACATTATAGTTAGCCTAGTTACATCCTTGAGACTGAAACTTAAAATTATTAACTCATGCTGATTTGCTAAATCTTGACTGCTAATAAGGCTATTTCAATGATCAATAACTACAGAGAAAGAATCATAAAGCTTATGACAGTCTAATCCACGAGCAGACATTTGTGCATCTGGCTGTGTTTTTCTATGGTGTTCTTTTTCAATTAAATTCTAAGAGGCTAAAAAGGCAGTTTGTGTCAAGTTCCTCAAAAGAAGGTTTCCCACATTAAATAAAATGAATTCTACTCTGATTTCAAATCAAGCAAAGTTCAGTGATCTTTTAAAGACTTATTCCCACACAGACTGCAGATGATTAAGGATAAATGGTCAACCGACTTGGAAGAGCAATAAAAGAATGCATTTTCCTTTTGCAACATCTGAAGGATAAAGCCAAAACAATTGGTTTGATAGCCTCGGACTACTCTTGTGGGTAAAATATGTCCGGGGCCCACAGAGGCACTGCCTTCTCATTCATCTCCTTAGAAAGGTCCGGGAGTCATGTCATCGCCTGGGCCCTTTGCCCTCCGTGCCTTCGGCAGGCTTTCCAAACTACTGCCTTTCTTCTGTATCCTCTCATCAGGCCAAGGCCCCCAAGGATCTGCAGAGCTTACATTTCACTTGGCTACACATGAAAGGGAGGCTTAAAAGGAGAGAAAGCCAGAGAGAAACTGACTCTGCAGTCTAACCTTGGGTTTGCAGCTGTCATTCATGCTGCCAGCTTTATCAAAAACCTTGGCAATTTAGACAGGTGAGCTATTGTAACAATTCTTAACCTGAAATACATTTCAATAAATAGTGACTACTTTGCTCATATAAAAAGGAATAAATAGGACAGTGGGCCAGTTTTACTCTTCAAGTAATTTTGCTTCTATATTATGTGTACAGATATTTAATATGACATTAAAATCCTTATGAGACCTGCACACAAATATTTTTGATTAAACACTCTACACTCCATTTTGGTATCATCAAGTGTATTCCAATATATTTGGCAAAGTACTACTTGATGATGTAGCTGAGATTCTGACGGGTAAATAAAACATTCACTGCCAATTTATTTTATAGACTCTAAATGCCAATGCCCAGATATACATGCAAGACAGCCTCTTTAAATTCAAATCCCTTCATGCATTTCTTACTGCTCCATAAAGTAAAAAAGATTCAATGACCTACTAAAAAGAATATCTGGAAGATACTCTTGCTGTAGGAACAGCACCACAGTGTGTATAATTTAATAATTTAGTTATATCTAAATGGGCACAAACTATGGCTGATTTCTACCTGACCTTCTAAAACTTTCCAGAAAGTACTGAAGCACAAAGAAATTACAATAATACAACTATTACACACAGAGTAATAAATAGCAAAATGGGTTCAGAAAAGGATTTTTCAAAATGTTCTTTGTAGGGGCACCTAGGTGGCTCAGTTGGCTAAACATCTGCCTTCGGCTCAGGTCATGATCCCAGGGTCCTGGGATCAAGTTCTGCATCTGGCTTCCTGCTCAGTGGGAAGTCTGCTTCTCCCTCTACCCTTCCCCCCACTTCATGATCTCTCTTGCTATCTTTCCCTCTCTTTCTCAAATGAATAAAATCTTTTTTAAATAAACAAATAAAATGTCCTCTGTACAACAAAATACATGTTGGCTTTTCCCTACAAAGTGAAAATCTATCAGAATATACCAACAGTATTTCATAAAAATACTGATTCTGTAATAGTTAATAAGTCTTAAGTATTAATCTCAAGATGTCTAAATTGGATTATTACTGAAATACTATTGGACCATCACTTGAAATATTTCAACTTCAATATAAACATCCAAGATGAGTACTGCAAGTTATTTTTCCAAAGCAGTATCAGAAAGGACTAAGAATCCCACAATCCCATGATTGTCCATCTTTTTAATTTGTTCTTTCCTTTAACATGTACTTGTGGAGAGCACTGTACTGGGGTGTTTTATCTGGCGATCACTTTCTTAAGCTACCATCTGTTATCCACCCAAGTCTGTCATATAAAATCTTCTCATCAGACTAACTTTAATCATAGCTACCAGCACTTTGAGGATGGCAGTTGTGAATAAACAAAAATGAAGAAATGTTTTCTTCATTTTTTCTCTTTTTGTCCTTATTTTACTATTTCACGGTCTTCTTTCACGTTCATTTTCTTCAGCTTTCTCCCTAAGTAGACTGTTTGCAGGCTGCCTTTCTCCTCTACTCCAGACATGGTTCCGGTTCCACTCCGCCTCAAGAGAGGGGGCTGACTGAAGCCACTTTGTGCTGCTTTAGTGCCCTGTACATACACCAGCTCCTGCTCTCACTCCATACACTCTATCTGCTCCTTCTCCTCTCCCTCAGCTCCTACAACCCAACCCACAAGCCCTTATGGAGTTTCTATCCCAACTCATACTAAATAGCAATCAGCCAGTTATAGCTTTCAGCCTTGTTGTTTTAGTGATATTAATGGTTTAGGGAAAGGGTGGAGGGAGGGGAAAAAAAAACACCCAAGGTTAAAAGGACAGGAGACAAAGTACCAGCTTTCTCACCAATCTCTCTAGGCAGTATTCTCACGGCTACTTAATCAAACAATAATACATAATCATTTATTTAATCAATACTTAATCAAATACTTAACCAAATGTAAATACAGAATGAAATAAGCTGAGGTCAAAAGATTACATTCAAACATCCAGAGGCAGAATAAAGAGCAGAGTTTTCCAAACTTAAGAAAAAAATATGAGACTTAAATTTTTTTCTAAGAACTATAGTATAGAGAATAGATAAATACATCTCTGTGGGGCGGAATCAGGCCCAACCATGGCTCCCCTCTCCTACTTGTCCAGGAGTGCCAGATTTGAAAAGCACTGTTACAGAGAGAGAAGTGGACTAAGGCACATTGTTTAGGAAATACGTAGATTTAGGGAATTAAAAAGAAAACACTAAGAATTTGAGAGGTAGGAAGAGAACAAGCAAAATATAACCATGGTAGCAATAACTCCTGAGTTATTATTATTATAAATAACTCCTGAGACATGGTCTTATCCACATCACCTATGTCTTTATAATCTGGAAACAATTCCCAATTACCTCTTCAAACAAATTAATGTCCTAAACCATGGGTTTTATGGCCCTCCATTTGCACTGACTGTTCCAATTCATATTTTCCACTATCAGCAAGCAAACCAGTCTGTAGTTGTCACCTTCAACCTCAAACATGCCATACCCCCTGCTACTGTCTGAACATTTGTGTCCCCCCCAAATTTCACTATTGAAATCCTAACTATCAAAGGTGATGATGGTGTTAGAAGGTGGGGCCTCTGAGAGGTACTTAGGTTTTATGGGTGGAGTCCTCATGAATGGGATTACTGCATTTATAAAAGAGACCTCCCAGAGCTCCCTAACTGCTTTTGTCCTGTGAGGCTACCATGAGCAGGCACCAGCCATGAACAACCAGGAAAAGGGCCTTCACCAGAATGCAACCATGCTGGCTCCTTGATCTTGGACTTCCAGCCTCCTGAACTGTGAGAAGTAATTCCTGTTGTTTACAACCTTCCCAGTCTGTGGCATTTTATTATAGCAGCCCGAATGGACTAAGATACTCCTTCACCAAAATTCTTCAAAAGTAGCCCATCTCTCTCTCCACCTTGTGGAGAGGCACTTACATACACATATCTTGACATAGCTGCAGTTGATAATTACACTGCATTTATTCCACCTCTATTTTTATTTTATCTAGCATAACTGCTTCTGTTGTTTGGAATCAGATGTAAATAAGGCCAGGAACAGAGCTACATTCTGGTGCAGGTCAACAGGATAGATTCTGTTTCCCAGATGAAGGGGACCCTCATTCTTAAGGACCCAGTGTAGGCACTACCTCCTTCGGGAAGATTCTCCTAACCTTCCCTCCCTCAAATCTGGAGAAAGTGCTGCTACTGTGCCCATCCAGCATGTCTTATGCATCCTGTTACTATGGCTTTCATCTTACTCAGTTTACGACCTATTTCTCCTACCAGACTGTAACCTCCTGGAGATCTGGGACGATGAGTTATCCATCTTTATATCATGAGCACCTACCACGTCCATGTCCGTGAATACATTCTTGCTGGATAAATAAATTAAAAAAATGAATTTACCTCTAGGTGGCTGAGATCTACCGGACGGATGGCTAAATGTAAAAATATCACATCTAAAGGAAAAGCAACTTAAAGGACACTTCTGTGGATAGTGAGGCTCACCAGCTTAAACGTATCGCACAATATATGCTCTCACATATTTCTGTGCCTCTGGTACTCCTCACGAACGGCAAACCGTGAGCCCATCCTTGTGAAACTGTCGTCAGTGTCTCCTATGGAACACACTATATGCCAGGCGCTTGACACTGAGATGGGAGGAGCAGGAATACTGAGGAAAGAATTTCATTCCCCATTCATGAAGGCTGCTGGGAAACCTGGAGCACACGAAGGTGCCACAGAAAAACCTGGGGAAATGGGAGCCAGTCTGCTAACTGGTGTCCACTTCAATGTGCTCTGGAAACATGACTAAAAACATGATCCCTTCTGGAAATGGGCAGTTGAGTTTGTACTAAGCAAAATGCTGGCATTTGAAAAATGTGAAACAAATTACATAGCAAACCATAGCAAACAAATATTTTCCTTTCAAACTCATCTGGTGGTTATGAGGAAATAGTCACGTAGTTGATACATAGCTTTTTTCTTGGCTGGCCTTAAAAAGGGAGTATCCAACTGACAGACAAATCATTAAAGAAAACAAATCTTACTGAATTTCTCTAAGGGAAGACAGCTATTGAGAGTGCAGTCACGGAAATAAAATGCAGGAAATTTATGTCACTCATTGCCCTGAATATTAGTTTTCTGTTTCATCACATGTTTAATAATTACAATAGTATTTTTGCTAAGAGGAGGAAAAGTTATTGGGAAAATTCTCTGCAGTAACTTGAGCTATCATCTTGGGGACTCATGGCAGGATGAGGGATGTTTCCCGGTAAAAGGTCAAGTTTCTGTCTATTTGAAAAACAGTTTGATTCCTGGCAAGAATCTGCCCCTGCCCTTTCCTAAACCTCCCACTTGCCTGTGGGGGCGTGGGACTAGATGGAGAAGAATGACCATGTATCAGAACTCTGCATGGCCCTTGCCTAATCCTTACAAAAACCCAGAAAGGTAGGGAGAGTCAGAAATACAGAGGCAGAGGGGTGTGCGGGAGCAGGTTTTTAACATTAAATAGAAAGGTCAGGTAAGGCCTCAATCCAATTCAATGGCCTGGTTTTAGATTTTTCTTTTGTCCGGCATTCTTATTAATATCCCAGAGAGAGATGTTCATCTAATTTAGACATGACATTATATATGAAAGATAGTTCATAGTTTCAGAGTTAAAATAACATTGGAATAAACCCACACATAGATGGGCAATTAGACAAAAGTGCCAAGGCAATTCAGTTTAAGAAAAGAAAGTCTTTTCAACAGATGGTTCTCGGATAATTAGAAGCCCATATGGGGAAAAATGAGTCTTGACTCCTACCTCACATCATACACAAAAATCAATTTGTGATGAACCCCAAAACCAAACGTAAAAGTTAAAACTAAGTTTTCCAGAAGAAAGCACAGATTATCTTAATGATTAGGTAGGTCAAAAAAAAAAAAATTAACCATAAAAATTTATAAATTGGACTTCATCAAAATCGAAAAATTCTGTCCATCAAAAGACAATTTAAAAAATAAAAATGCAAGCCACACAAAGGGAAAAATATCTGCAATACATAAAACTGACAAAGGATTTTAATCTGGAAATATAAAGAACTTCTATAAATCAACAACAAACAACGCAATTTAAAAACAGACAAGATTTGAAGATATAATTCAAAAAGGAAGTTATTACATATCCATGTAAAGGTATTCAACGCCATTAGTCATCAGGGAAATGCAAAATAAAACCGCAATGAGATATTCTTTCACAACCATTAAAATGATTAAAATTAAAAAGACTGACAACAGGACACATAGGTGGCTCAGTTGGTTGAGCATCAGACTCTTGGTTTTGGCTGAGGTCATGATCTCATGGGTTGTGGGATCGAACCCCGTGTCAGGCTCTGGGCTCTGCACTGAGTCTGCTTGGGATTCTCTCTTGTCTCTCCCCTTGCCCCTCCTCCCACTCTCTCTCTCTCTCAAATAAATAAATCTTACAAAAAATCCACAAAAAAACAAAACAAAACAAAAAAACTGACAACAGGAAATGTTCTCAAAGATACAGAGCAAATAGAACTCGGATACACTGGAAGTGGGAATCTAAATGGTACAACCACTTTGGAAAACTGTTTGACAATTTCTTATCAAGTTAGTCATACACATACTCTATGACCTAACAATTCTAATCCTAGGTTTTAACCAAGAAATGAAGACATATGTCCACACAAAGACTGGTAACAGAAACTCTCACTGCAGCACTATTCATAATACCAAAAAGAGAAAACCAAATGTCCATCAACAAGAGAATAATGAAATCCTTAGTTATAAAAAAAAAAATTACTGATACACAAGTGAAAAAATAAAAATACTATACAATTACACTTTATATGACTTCAAGAATAGGTAAAATCCATCCAGTGTATTAAAAATCAGAACAGTAGTTGTCTATGGGAGTTGGGAAATGAATGGAAGGGTGCATGATGAAAATTTCTGAGATTAGAGATAGATTTCATATTTTGAATGGGATGTTGATTATCTAGGTATACAAATGAGTCAAAACATATTAAACTGTACACTTAAGAACTGCAATTCACATATGTAAATTTTATCTCAATATTAAAATATATAAAAAATAAACCAGTGGCAGCACTGAGAAAAAAATTGAGAAATAACCACATCCATGTGTATGCACATGGAGGAAAAGATACAAAAGTATCACAGTGAATAACAACTTATGGCAATCAAGAAAATGGCAAAACAAGAAATCTGAAGTCCAGAGGTAGGGAGATTGGTGCCTAGAAAGATGGCTACTTTCTGAAAAGGAAATCCATCATCAATGTACACAGTATGTGTATATAATGTAGGGTGTCTGCTATAATCTGACCTGGCACTTAGCACCAGTCAGCCGCTCACTAGATGTCCAGGTTACATTCTGAATCCCATAAGCAAAGTGAACAGAGAGCTGCATCGTGTTCTGTGGGGGGGGGGGGGGGTGGTTTAGATGATGAAAGTGTTGGAAAATATGATGGAAAAGCTGCAGAAAGTGAGATGTATCAGTGGTTCAGTATTAAAGTAAGTATTCAAATACAATGAAACAGTGTTACACAAGGAAAGTAAGACGGCTTCCTATTCACTGAAGAAAAGATAAAAGCTTAAATTGATGCATGCATTATTTAAGTTGGATAAAAGAATTTCCTGACAGTGAGGGTTGTTAAATATTGCAATGGATTATGATATCTCTTTCACTGGAGACTTTTAAAAAATAGGACAGTCTCACAAGTTTGGATCTGCCCAAAGGCAAAGGAACAAAGATTATGACTTATGATCTCTAGTAATGTTATGATTTCTTTGGCAATCAGACCATTTGAAAGAATAATTTTATTTTTGATGATTTTGTCATTTGTTTCTTTTTTAGGAGTGGAATCTCAATAAAGAAGGTACTAAGGTATGGGAGGGTAAGCTGGGAGGGGACATCTGGAAAAACAAAATGAGACTATGAATAAGCTTGTAGAAATCAAATCAAGCCAGCCTCAATACTGCAAAATCTACCACAACCTGTTGCAATATTATTAACAAAAGTAGAGGCAAGCTCAGCTATGGTCAGGCACACCAGGTCATCTTTTATCTCATTATTTTTGTTTATGTCAAAAAGTAAGACATAATATTACTGTGTATTACTGTTACAACTCTCCATAGGAGTGCTCTGCCAGTTAATTAATATAAGTTTACATAATGAAGACTGAGTAATTACTGCAAGATAATATCCTCTTACTTTGAAATAAATCTATTACAAGGATATAAAACCAATCCTGTGAAACCCATAGGGTAGAATCAAGATCTTTAAAACATAATTAAGTCTTCATTAAAAGAAAAAAAAATCCTATCTATGTGCATACGCTTCAGAATTTGGGCTTTCAAAAAATTTAAAGTATTAACTGAATGTAGAGACAATCTTATAGTTCTGTCAACAAAGCTCTTTTACCTTTGATTCTGAAGCTCCCCTCTAAAAAAGAGTTTTCCAATTTAAGCATATTGATCACTAAAAATAGGAAATAAGAAAAACGTTAAGGGGAAAAGATTTACTAACTAATCCAACACTGAGAAGCCCAAATCCAACTCTTCTATTTTCAGCTAAATAATTAAACAGTAGGATATGAATTATAGGTATTTTTAACCACAATGAACCATTATATAAAAATGATATATTGTTTTTATACATTTCTAGGTGATTAAAAGAATATAAAAATTAAGTGCAGTCCATATGTGTGCATCTGAGACTACTTTCAATAAGCCTTTAATACACACTGCACAAAGAAGATAAAATAATAGAGAGATAATGAGAAATTGATCATCCGAGATAGCCACTAGCACAAATTCAATTACAGTTTTAAAATATCTACTAATATAGGGGCACCTGGGTGGCTCAGTTGGTTAAGTGTCTGCTTTCGGCTCAGGTCATGATCCCAGGGTCCTGGGATCGAGCCCCATATCAGGCTCCCTGCTTAGCAGGGAGCTTGCTTCTCCCTCTCCCTGCCAATCCCCTTGCTTGTGTTTGCTATCAAATAAATATTTTTAAAAATATATATCTACTAATATAAAATGCTACATCTGTATGTTTTAAAAAAATTGTTTAGCTCAATGTTTCTTTGGGTAAAGCAACTAGTTTTTCATGTGCACTAGGATGCGAGCGACTTGAGGGCAGGGTCTGGATATCATACATCTTTGTATCCTGACAGCCCAACACACAGCACAGAATCAACTCGTTGGGTGACTGCTTTCTTGCTGCCTCTTACTTCATTTCATCCTACAGAAATCTGCCAGATTCATCTTAAAATATAGCTTTTACCAAATCATATCTGATCAACCTTTTTCTAATTCCATTTCTAGCAGATTTAGTTCAAACCCTTCTCTCTGGCACTTAAGATGCCCACAATCTGACCCCAAACTACCTTCTCAAATACCTCACATGCCTCTCCAAAAAGTATCCAATATTCTAACCAAACTAGATTGCCTCTAGTTCCCCGAATATGGTCCCTTCCCCCCCCAATCTCTGGGACTTTTCTCTGCCATTCCCTCCACCCAAAGAGCCCGCTTCCCCAGACTGCGTAACCACTTTTAAGAAGTCCATCCAGCCTTCAAGACACAATTCAAACATCAAATTTCTCAAGATCCTTTCTTATTGTCTCAATATAGATGTATATTATCATTTTCAGCCTCAGAAAGTTTTGTTTACAAAAACGCTTGTTTGTTCTCTGTTGGCTTTATTGTACTTTTTATTACATATATTTAAGTACTTTACTAACGATGGTACCAGACTCAAAACATTTTGAGGGCAGGGATAGTCTCTCATCCCTTGTTGGATCACCTGCAGAGCCTAATATTGTATCTTATATATAGCAAACATATTTACTGAAATAAATTAGATCAGTCCCTTCCTCTATGCAGTTCTTCTTCTCATCAACTACATAATTCTAAGAAAGAGGAGGAAGCTTCTCCACTCCTATCTGCACCCTCCATTCAAGTTGGCAGTCCATGTCTGGTGGTCTACTCTAAGGAATTCTGCTTAGAAAATTAGTAGAGTGGCCCACACGGTAACTGCCTGTATACACCAGCCAAGCAGAAGGTCAGGGCACTGACGTGCATGTATACTTGTATTTTTGTTATTTTATCTGACCTAAGCAAAGAAATCAAAGAAAGAGACTTACATCAAGGCAATATTTTGCAATGGTGGGCTAAACCCATGCTTTTAATTGCTTGAGTGACCCTTCCTAAGGTCATATTTAAATAACAAAAAGTGTTGTTTTTTTTTTTTTTTAAATAAAATCACAGCAGTTCTAGAAAATAGGGACAACAATTGTTAGCATACCAGAAAATTTCAGGAATTTCTAGAAGAATGAAAGCAAGTAGAATAAGAAAAATTTCTATATCTGGATTAAAAAGTATATGGGGCAGGGCTAAAGACCAAGGTGGTAACCATTCTCATGATGTCAGGTACATATCCTGAAATATATAGAGAAAAGACAGAGGTGAAAAATAACCAAAAATTTAAGAGATATGAAAGACAGCTCTAAAAAAGTCTAATACCAATCTAAAGTGAGAATCATAAAGAAAAAACACAATAAGGGGGAGGAGAATAACGAAAGAAATAACAGGAATGGAAGAAAAGTTTCATATGCTAAAGACACCCAAGATCTGAGTTATAACAATCTCATCAAATACTAAGCAGAGTTAATAATAAAAAAAAATTTCATATTTGACACATCTCATGACACTGCGAAATTCCAAAGACAAGGAAAAAATTCTAAAAGATTTAGGGCAAAATAGTTTATCATTTTGAAACTAGAATCTGACTTCTTGGCAGCAATACTGGATAAAAGAAAACGAAAGAGCAATGCCTTTGAATTTCTAAGGGAACATGATTTAGAAAAATTTAGCCAGCTAAGCTGTTAAATATGTGTGTGGACAAAAGAAGGATATTCTTGAAGATACAAAATCTCAGAAAGTTTATCCCCTGTGCAATTAAAAAAAACAAAGTTCAGAGGCACCTGGGTGGCACAGTCGGTTAGGCGTCCAACACTTGGTTTCAGTTCAGGTCATGATCTCAGGGTCATGGGATCAAGCCCCCCATTGGCGTCTGCGATTAGCAGGGAGTCTGCTTGCGACTCTCTCCCTCTCCCTCTGCCCCCTCTTTCCCAACCCCACTTTCTCTCTAAATAAATAAATCTTTAAAAAAAGTTCAAGGAGGTATCTCCCATCCTAGCAATATCAATAGAACATCAGTAAAATCCCCACTACCTCCTTTGTTATTCAAATTCTATCTCTTATAAAAATACAGACTTTTTAGTTTGCTGTGCTAATTTTCTTTATGGCTATAAAAAAAAGAGCAAATGTATAAAATAAGACAAAATGTTTTATTTAGTTTTTTAAAAAGACATAAATTATCTCCACAATCATATTTACCACTTCTATAAGACCTGGTGATTCAACTAATCAATGTGATTTCACCTTGAGAGTTTATGTCTAGGAGCTGTGCTCCTGACATGCTGTAGATCATGGGGCCTGGAGAGTTAAGCATGTTAGCTTTGGAGAAAATAAAAGCATAATACCTTCCCTTAGCTCCAAAGGGGTTAATTTCCTAAACTTGTGAAATACATGGAAGACACTTGACATGTCGCCTTCAAAAATACTTATTTCTCATGCAAACTTAAGTCAGCATATAATCCTAACTACTAGTTATCTCATCATTTACAAGCTGCTTTTAAGTGGGGGGAGGGAGGATATAGGAGTTGATAGAGTATGAATTCTTAGAATCACAGTCAAATAAACTTGATTAATCAGAGAAAAGATTCTGAAATGTTTAAAATAAAGCCATTTCTCTCTTTCTCACCAAGTGTTTTGGAAATATAAGGGCAGCTCCCACCACCACCACTCCGACTTTAAGGATATAGCATTATATTTCCATTTTAATTTTCCCTGAGTGAGAGAAATGATGAACTAGTGAATGGTTTCATATTTGATGCAAGCCCCATCCTGATTACAAACCAAAACAGGTGCTTTTCAAACTTTATTTTCAAGCTTGTAAGTCATTTGGTGTTCCTGCTACATGCAGTTCTGATTCAGTAGGTCTGGGTAGGGCTAGAGTCTGCATTTCTAACAGCTCCTAGGAGATAGCAATGGTGATGCTGCTGATCCAGGAACTATACTTTGAGCAGCATGGGAATCAGGGATCAGTCACCTTCCCCATCTGGTTGCTGATTCTTCTTCTCCAGGTGCCCCAGGATTCAATCTTCTGACAGTTTCTCTCTTCTAAGTTCATTCCCAAGCTGATCTCATCTATTCCCTTCTTTTAAGACCTTTTATGCCAGCCATGACCAATCCTGGCTACATATTAGGATCAACTAGGGAGTTTTCTTTTTCTTTCAAAGTTATGTAAAGCCCCACCCCAAACCAATAAAACAAAAATTTCCAGGGCTGGGTCAGAAATACAGGTTTTTTAAAAGCTCCTTTATGGTTCTCATATAAAGGGCTAAGACCTGTTACCTACACACTGATGTCTCCCAGACCTGATCTCAGCTACAACTTCTCCCCTGAGCTCCAAGCGCCTACTCCACATTTCCTGTTGAATGTCTAATAATGTCTCCAAGTGAACTTGTCTAAAATAGACCTCTTGATTTCCACCTGCCCCCACCAAAACCTGATCCTCTGCCACTTTTTCCCATCTTGGTAAATGGCCCCACCATTCACGTAGCTGCTCTGGCCCAAAGATTAAGCTTCACCATGATGCCTCTGTTCCATTCTTTCATATTCTACATCCAATTCATCAGTAATCCTGCTGGCTCCCTTCAAAATATATCCTAAACTGGTGCATTTCTTACAACATCTATTACTACAACCAACCTTAGCCAAAATAACACTACCTCCACATTGCCACTCTTGAACCTCTAAATGATGTCTATACTCTCTTGTCTGTTAAGTTCCCAATGGCTTTCTCGCCTACTTACAATAAAATACAAACTCCTTCCCATGGCCTCCAGAGCTTTGCATCATCTAGCCCCTACTTATCTTTAACCAACTTCTTTCACTCTAACTTCCAGCTCCTGCTAACGTCCAACTCTTAATCTTGTTGCTGCTCACGACCACTACAAGTTCTTTTCTGCCTCGGGATCTTCTCTTTTTTTTCCTTATGCCTACAATATTCTTTACAGGCTTATTTCTGCACATTGCTCAGGTCTCTACTCCAATGTGACCTCAGAAAAGCCTTCCCTGACTATCCCCAAATGGCCTCACACAAACAGCACCCATCATAATGTCCTCGCCCTACTCTTTCTACCATGCTCATCTTCTTCGTGGTGTTTCTGAAGTTATACTAGTCATTCCTTTGTTGTTTTGTTTATTGTCTCCTCCTCCCCACCCAAAAACATTAGAACATAAGCCTTAAGACATAGCTTATCTTGTTCAAGGTAGGATCATAGGCCTATGTCCATCCCTAGCAAATTGTAGGCACTCTAATGCCTGTTGGTTGTTATGAACAGAAAGTTTATGTCCTCTCCAAAATTCCTATGTGGAAGCTGTAATCTCCAATGTGATGGCATTTGGAGGTGGGGCCCTTGGGAGGCAATTAGGTTTAGATGAGGTTATGAGGGTAGAGCTCTCCTGGTAGGATTAGTGCTCTCAAAAGCACACCAGAGCTTCCTTTCTCTTCCTCTCTCCACATATGTGCACCAAGGAAAAGCCATGTGAGCACACAGCAAGAAGGTGGCCATTTACAAGCCAGGAAGCAGGCCCTTACCAAGAAACAAATATATCAGAACCTTGACCTTGGACTTCCCAGCCCCCCAAATTATGAGAAATAAATGTCTGTTGTTCAAGCCCCACAGTCTGTAATATTTTGTTAAAGTAACCTGACACTAGTAAAATGAATAAATGAGTCAACAGAAAGTAACCTGGATGGAGGGCTCTGTGATGTGCCCCAAAGCTTTCTAACTGTCCATTCTTTGGGATGCAGTATTTTTACTAATAATTTGAATGAAGGTATTTAGGGCACAATTATTTGCCAGTGACACAAAACTAGAAGGGAGAACTAGCCAGCTAATATGATGGATGACAGAAATATGATTTTTTAAAGATTTTCATCAATGAGAAATACGGACCAAATAGAGCAAGTATTTCCTGGGATGAACATTCACTAGTATATTTCATTGTTTAAACCCACTAGCACAGGTATAGGAAACTACAAAAGACCTGCCCTAACAGCAGACTGCATGAACAAGATTCAAAGATTTGTGCTATCTACAAGTTCAATATAAGCCACAAGTAACATGGCTACATGGCTACTGTCAAAATTCACTAGAACATTAGCCTGCATAAATGAGATGCAGAGAAAGGAACAGACCCTTCCACGTCCTGACTGATCAACAACATCTATGGAACCTTGTTCAGTTCTGCGTATCCCAATTTAAGAGGAATATTAGTAAAATGATCTTTAAAAAGGTGAATGGTCTAGAAATCATGTTAGAGAACATTTGTCTAAAGGACTTAGAAGACTTGGAAAAAACCCTAGAAAGTGAAGACAGTAGTAGTTGGTAGTTGCTGAGATCTTCAATGTGCCATCATACATTCACACACACAATACGTCTGTGGGGTAGGTTACCGTTATTATTCCCATTAACAGCTGCAGAAACCGAGGCCCAGCAAAGTTGTGTAACCTACTCGATGTCACACATTTTAGTAGGTGGTGGGGTTTCATTCTAGAGCACATACTCACCATCAGGACGTAGTCTTTAAACACTCAAAGGGTTGACATATGGAGCAATATTATACTTACTCTTTATAGTTCTAGAGCCTAAAACTAGAACAACGAAGGGAAGTTACAATGGGGCAAACTCATTTTCAATGTAAAGAAGTATTTTTCCTAATAATGAGCTCCTTCCTGGTCAGTAACAAGTATTCATGTGGAGGCTGGCTAACCCGCTATCAGTATGCTGCCCAGAGAACAGCCAATTTGGGTGGGGGCTAGAGGCCCCTTTTTCTTCTCAGCACCAATCTTCAACAATACATGTTTCCTTTTCTATCTAAATACAGCAAAGAACACTGAGTGGTATTGTTTACAACTCTTCAAAGCAGTGTTAGCTACTTACATTTGAAAGAACGATAAGCCATCTTTAAGTACAGCACTTGCGTGTAATTCAATTATTATAAAACAAGTAAGGGATGTTAGGTCATCCTTTGTCAACCCTGAACACAAGGTAGAGGCAAGTGTACTCACAAGTAGGGTTTTGCTTATCTCTTTGTCCTCCAATTTTAAATTCTTTCAGAAAACATAAATCTTTTCCTAAAGATTTCCTCAGCTTGTACCCTAAAGACCTTTACTTTATAAATACCCACTTGTACCAAAGGAGACATTCTTCATCCTCTAATTAATAAGACATTCAACTAAGTAAAGGACAACATTTGCAAGAACAGAAACACCAAAAAGTTATAAAATTAAGCACCGAAAGATCACCATACTGATTTTAATGAACACACAATCTGTATATACAATGAAAGTTTATTAAATAAACAAGAAAGAACATTCATACTCCATTGTATTTGTCTATATCACTGAAAGGATTAGTCTAGTAAAAGCTATCTTTCATGTTAATAATTTTACAATGAGATGCATTTTAACTACATGTTAATGATGTATCTACCATTTTAAAAATAAATACTCAAATGTTTTAAAATCTCTCTCTCTCTCTATATATATATATATTAACCAAGTGAGCCACACAGGCGCCCCTAAAATCTCTCTATATTTTAAAGTGGCTTACATATATGTAAACAGGTTTTCATGGAATTAAGGACTTAAAAGAGAAAAGATCCTATATTTAGTTCATATATGCAGTTCCCTATATATTTGAATGGAAAACATCACATATGTGAACACACATATAATGTGAACACACATACAAATAGATATTCACTTACAAGGCTGATAGATAAAGGTGCTAAGGCCTTGATTTTCACAGACGACATCCTTGAGATCTCTAAAATTAGAAATTATTAACCTAACTCTATTTTGAGGCACCGACTCAAAGGACGTTGGAGCTGAAAGGGACCTTAAAGATTATTTAGTCCAACCGCCACACATCAGGACAGGAAGGTGAACTGAATACCCAAAAGTCACACAGCTAGTAAGTAGAAAGCTAAGACCCTAAAACCTGAGACGATATTACTTTAATGGCAGAAGAAACTTTGCAAATGTGATGAAGTTAAGAACCTTGAGATGGGCAGGTTATCCTCGATTATCTAGTTGGGATAGAAGTAGTCACAAGGTCTTTAAAATCAGCAAACATTGCCAGCTGAGTTCAGTCAGAGGCAGACGTGACTGTGGAAGAACACCGCTGGCTGTGAACACTGAAGCAGAGATGCTTGTCATCGCTGGCTATGCAGACCGAGGAAGCCCACAAGCCAAGGGACATCGTGTAGCCTCTGGACAGTGGAAAAGGCAAGGAAACAGATCCTCTCCTAGAGCATCCAGAAAGCAAAACAGTCTTGCCTTTGCCTTGATTTCAGCTCAGTGAGACCTGTGTTAGACTTTTGACCTACAAAACTGTTAAGATAATAAAGTTTTGTTTCTTTAAGTCACTAAATTTATGGTAATTTGTTACAGCCAAGATAAACTAATTCACTATGTGACTCTATATTCAACATTTCCATCCCTTGGCCAGTCCAACGTCCAAGGCCACACGGGACAGACCTCACATCTCTCTTTGAGGAACTTCCCACACTCAGGTTATACAAGGATAAGTTGAGTAGAATGGTACACTGCTTGACAACAGAAAAGAAAACCGCTGAAAGCCCTATACGAAGACAACACTGCACGAACTTTGAGTAAGTTAAGTTTCAGTTTACTTTAGCTCATTCTTTGAACTACATTTGCTTCCAAGTGAAATAAAATTGACTTTGAATAAATTTTACAGTGTTCTACTTGAAACAGCTGGTTGGGACTTTTCAAAAAGCATCTTGTCAGAATTATGTATTTTTTTCCTAAGACATATTCCACCCACTAAGTCATACCAGCAGCCTTGGTAATCATGGTAGATTACAGTGTGAATGCAAATCCCTTAGATTTCCATTCCGCAATAAGCTTCTTACAGGAAGGTGTGAATACATAAAATACCTTAAATTTAATGCGAAGGAAACCTGAATAAATCTTGGCCACATCCATTTCAGGGAGGGGCAAGCAGAATTAAAAGGAAAACGTGTAGTTCAGTGCTGAACAACCAACCAATGCCAGACCAGCTGCATAACAGCAAAGGCGAAAGAAGCAATGCAGCAAAATGAGACCCAAGCCTTAACTGATTCTTTCCTTTCCAATTTCCAACTTAATGTTGGAATGTGTCTCGATTTGGGAAGGGATTATCCATGAAGAATAAAGTAGTGTGGGAAAGAAAAAAAAGGAGTTAAACCGAAAACCTGCAGATGAGAAAAATGTGCCCAAACCAGAGAGGCTAAAGGCTCATGTTCCAAGTCCTGCTTGTATAAATACTGATCCTCCACCTCATTGAATTGTTGACATTACATAATTAGCCAGTTACAACAATAACACTACAGCTTAACACACTGCCACAACCAGAGGAATTTTAACTAGTCTGGTGAATTGCCCGTCACCAGCTACATTTGTGCTAAGCTTCAAAGCAAAAATGGAAAAAGAAAAGAGATGAACGTTTAGTATGCAGACTAACACAGAGTAAACAAGGGAAATCTAGTCCATCCAGGATCTGGTCCCCCCCACCCCATTTGTTTTTGTTTGTATTTAATTGGTTCAGCCTTTACTTTTTGCCTACTTAAGTCAGATTCAGTAAAAGCACCACATATATACTGTGATATAGGAAACAAATCTAACTTACATATATTAGTGTATACACAAATCAAACTCAAGACACTTTTACTCTTTGACTTTATAAATTTTAACATAACCCCCCCCCGCCAAAAAACCCTGCAACTTAAACCCAATACTTTCAGTTTTATTCTTCAACTTTTAAAACTCTAACCTAAACAAATACTTTAAAAAAAATCTCAGATGTCTTGGGTACCTATTAGCATTCCCCTCACTAGCCAGAGGAAGAGTTTCACCTGCCAGTGACCCTTTCTTTTCTCTTTAATCACGCATTCACGCTAGGGAATGACGGCTGCTGTATTCTTTCTTGGTAAAGTAAATTAAATCTGAAATGTAGCCCAACCCAGGTACTCAGGAAAATCACATACAGTATTCTGAGCGTTCTTACACATACTGTACAGAAATGCCCAATCCCACCATTGAAACGCCAAGTATTTCTTTACAATTATTTAAGACCACTGTCCCAGGAACTATTAAATCTGGAAGGAAGTTTAGAAATCATCTATTCCACTCCTTTTGTTTTACAGGAAGATGGAATTGCAGCATCTTTTCTCCCCTGTTGCAATGAAATCACAAAACCTTGCTGGCCGAGCATTCCACAGTGAGTGGGTCTGTTCCTTCCACCGCTGTTCCAGAGTAAGGGCAAAAAGAGAGGATTGGGGCTTGCGTTTCAACCAGGGAGCCATACTGAAAATAATGACCTTTCCGTGTAATAAATCATGTTCTTTCCTCCCTTATTTGGTTGGTACCTAATCTTCATGCCATCCCTCTCTCCCTATGTCTCATATCCAAAATTCTTATAGTAAACATTCACTTCGGAAAACCCTTTTAAGAGAAGTCTCCTGAAGATTAATAAGATCATTTAGGTATCAAAGAAATGAAAATAATGGTGAAATCTGAGACATTCTGATGATTTCTATGTATAAAAGTCCCCCCAACACTCTTTTATCTGTATCATGTGGGTAACAATCTACTACATTCATATAAATCTAAATTCCTGTCTTGTCCAATTTTTATTTTAATTTCTGTAGTATTTTATTGTGGTAAGAACTCTTAACGTGATCTACCCTCTTAAATTTTACAGGGTACATTACAGTATTGTTATCTGTAGGCACAATCTTGCAGCAGATCTCTTATTCATCTTGCATAACTGAAACTTTCTACCCTCAAAATGCAGTATCTTGCCCACTCTGATCATTTGAAGCTGCTACTCTTACCCTTTCATTCTCATTTTTCTAAGACTGTGGTGGTAGAGAAGAGTGGGATGGAGACGAGCACGAGGCCACAACAGTTGAGACTTCCAACTTCTTCAGCCCTTGGAGCTAATAAAAACGAGGTTGTCTCCGAACTGGCCATTCCTGCAAGTGGTCTCAGGGGCCTGAGTGAGTTCACCTCTCCTTCAGGGTTTTACCAACCCTACTGCAAAAAGCCACTGCTGATGAAATTTTTTAAACTAAAAATTAAGATGCATGGCCTGAAAAAAAAATGATCTGACATTTCTGTTCCTAACACTCTCTAAATCCCCTTACTCTGCTACATTTTTCTTTACGATGTTTACAGTCCAATTCATATCTATCCATCCATATATATATATATATACACATATATATATATATATATATGATCGATTAGGTATCTATTCTTTTTGCTGTATACTGTGTCTCTTCTATTAAAGTGAGGTAAAGGACCATATTTGTTTTATTAACAGCTGTATCCTCAGTGCCTGAAAATGTACTTGGCATGAGGTAAGTACTTATATAATTTTTGTTGAATGAATAAATGAAGTTTTTGTTGCTTATGTGGGAGAATGGAATAGACTATCTGAAATAGAGATTATTCTGGAAAATTCAAATACGTGATTTTATAACTTTCAAGTTATTTGTATCTTACGCCAACTCTATAAATGAAAAAATATTGCAACTGATCTGTTAGAAATAGGTGATTTTTATAACCAAATCACCAATGATTGTATAAAATACCACCATTTCCAAAAGAATATGACCAAAAAAGATCATTTACTGAGCAATGGGTTGTACACAAGGATATAGTATAGAATGTATACATTCTATATAAACACATATAGCCAAGAATGCCAAAATATTTTCTCTCTTCAAAGTATTCTTAATATCCTAACACTACCAAGAAAATTCTAACCTCCTCAAAAATATTATGGAGGCTTTGAGAGTATGGAAACTAACATAATATAATAACTAACCCATACAGTTTAAAATAAAAGAGACAATTTATTAGTTTCTATCATAGAGTAATTTTGGGACTTTTAAATCCAATCTTGCTCTGATGTGACTTACAAAGGACTATGGAAAATGTTTTTTTCTGAACATGAATGATTAGTTCAGCACCCTGTTAATGACCATCATTCCCTTCCTGCCTCTCTTCATAGTTGGTTCTATTGAAAAAAGACTGTTAAAAAAGAGACAATGCCCAAAATGGAGTCATTTGTGTTAAGCCTCATGTGAGCAAACCAAGGCTTAATACCTAACTTAACTGAAACTTCAACCTCTCCCAGGAATGTACCTTTTAACCAGTCAACCTGGAATTACCTGATTAGCGCCATGAAATAATCCGTCCAATAAACCCCTGCTATTCCCCTAGTTAGGAGGGCGACCTTGCCTGAAACGATGCACTTTGCTATTAATTTCCTTTTCTGTTCCCTTTACACCCTTAAAACTCTTTCCTTTTCTGTGCCTCAGCAGAGTTCCTTTCTATTTGCTGGGTGGGCTGCTGCTTGATTCATGAACCACTGAATAAAGCCAATTTGATCTTTAAATTTACTCAGCTTAATTTTTTTTAACAGATTTGGTGGCAGTGGTGGGATCTGAAGTGAACTTCTGACAGTATTCAGAGACAAAGAAAAACATAGTAATGATACCCCACAAACCCTTCTGAATTCACTATCTTTCTCGCCACTTCTGAGGGCCATGGCCGAGTTCTAAGTTCTGAGCTCTGCTCTCTTTGCTTTGAGCTCCCAATCTAATTAGCTTTTCAATCCAGAGCATAGTAGGCCAGTCTGAGCTGGCAGACAATTCCATACAGAACCCAAGTCCTTGTTTTTGGTTCTGTTAGGTAGAAGCTAGACCTGAGCAGCGGAAGGAATGCTCTGAGGCAGAGCCCCAGGTCCTTAAAGGGGAATGACAGAGACATGAGCTGGAGGCAAGAATGGTGATAAATAAGCTACACATTAAAAGCCTGGGAGCAAACATCCTAACATTGTGGCTTCTAAGACTTTGAGTCTTGCTAAGAGATCAAGAGCCACAGGTGTGGAGCATGTGCTGTCTTCTTCCACCTCTGTCCTAGGGTAACCCCTAGTCTCATTATAATACATTTACATTGTAGGTACAGCCCCCTTGATGAACATAGGCTGCCAAGCTTAGTAGGGTCAAAAACTCCCCAACCCAACACGTGGGAGGGGTCCCCCAATGATTGGAAACAGCCTTCCTTAGAGACCACCCCCACTGAACGGCACAGCTCCTCCCAGCTCACAACAAATATCCAATCCCAAAACAGCCCTGCGGCTGGTTCCACCTCAAGGACTCTGCCCACTCTCCCACCTGGAGAGTGTACTTTCCCTTTAATAAACTGCTTTGTGCTTGCTACTTTCCTTCTGGCTGCTTTATTAAAGTGGATCCCCACGTAAATCTTCTCATGCAGAATCCAAGGACCAAGACCCCCACTCACACAATGCAGACTTTCCACCTGTAACAGTTCAGTCAGCAATTTACCATTTGTTTGTGATCTCTTTCCCCAGTTCCAGTTCACTGTCCCCACTTACTGGAGTAGCTGATTTAATCCAGTGACAACTGCTGGAGGGGTGCACAGCCTTCTCTTGGCCAGTATGCAGTAATAAGTCTTGGTTATTGCTGGTGTGTTAAGATGCACATGTTTGTCTTGTTTTGTGTAGACAAAGGCTAACTGCCAATGAGAATCTTGGAACTCAAAAAGCCATAAAGTTGGTGAGCACAGGTCAAGCACTTAACAGATGATAGAGTCCCTGCCACCTAATTCAAAAACTCCCAAGTTAGGATAAGTTGGTCATGGAACAAGTTAGATTGACACTAGGTCACCCACCAGGCTCAAAAAAATTTCCATGCAACAAGGTATACTGTAGAACATCACACCATTCCAAACCCCATGACATATCCCTTTTAGGTATTAATTTGGCTCAGCTAAAACAGGCCTACCTAAAATAGTAGTAGTAGTAGTAGTAGTAGCAGCAGCAGCAGCAGCAGCAGCAGCAGCAGCAGCAGTAGTAGTAGTAGTAATAGTAATGAAAATGAGATCCTCAAAATCCAGTTAAGCTTGCCACCTTCTGGCACACCTGCTTATTTTATGTCTACGAACTGCAGTCCTACAAGCTGTAAATATCTACAAAAATGACAAAATCTTACTAAAGTCAACATAGAATTACAATGGCCATTATGGGAAACATTCCAATTAGACAAGATTGACTTAAGAAGGGTACCTGAAATTAAGGGTTCCCATATCAAACAAACAGAATGGGATATCTATTTTCATTGGTATGTAAAACTCCCAAAAAGCTTCAAGATTCTGAAATAGCTTCATTTCAAAATTCACTGCAGAAAGCTAATGAAAATCTAAAGACATAAGACTAAACAAAGGCTTGCCAAACCATTAGCTTTATAGCCACAACAGTTCCAAGGCCAGCCACCTAAAACACCTGTGTAGCATTCTCCTAGGAGTCCATCATGAACACAATGATCCAGGGATTGCTGTCTCAGTTGTAATCAGCTGGGACACTGGAAAAGAGATTGTCATCAAAGGGCCTATGCAAATTTTTCAACATCAACTCAAATGTCCTAATATCTACCCTCAAAGGAGCCCATATGGACCCCTCTCAGAGTTGATGAGACTCTGAGGGATTTTCTGGGAAACTGCTACGTTATTCTCTTAACCAGCCAAGGGAAACTAAAAATTAATGAAAAACCTTGCCAAATTCTGGATACTGGAGCTACACCCCCTTTAAACATCACTCAGACCCAGTAGGTGGAATCCTCGGAAAACTGGCAGAAGCTGGCTAAAGGTGAGAATTCCTACCAGCCTCAGCTTTCCTGCATCTCTGCCACAGTACCCAGTAGAAAGAGGAAAATAAAATCTCTCTTGCATCCTCTTTGGGGATGTGTCCAAGGGGTTATTCAATACAGCCAAAAATATTTACTATTTGTCCCAGCTAAAAACTAAAGTAGTTCTGTGGTGAAAAACTGGCATACTGCAGAACCTGACAGAAAAGCCTTCATCCCTAAGCTAAAAATAAAACTTTGTACCCAGAGTGGAAGAAAAACCTCCCAAAGCCCTTGTAAAATGATTTATGGGTGGATCAACCTATCAGGTCATTTAAGTTGCAACCCCTTGAGGAATTGAAAGCAACTGTCTTTATCTTACAAATCTTTGCAAAACTACAAATGCAACTCTAGAAGCAACTCAAATTCCACCTATTCCTTTTTACCAATCCCCAAACCTTCCCTATTTATCTTAAAATTCTTGTAACCTGCACTCTGCCCGGTGCCTTTGAGATGTAAATGTTAAAGTACACACTTCAGAGAAGTAATTCTTATGAAAAGAAAAACAAAAGGGGGAAAAGTCATTTGGAACTTGGGCTAATGGGAAATCTTAAGTGTTCTGAATTCTGAAACTATAATGTCTCTGTTTGCATCTGTTTATGTCTATTTAGATATATGTGTTATAGATGTGTAATATTTTTTACCTCCACATGGTACTGCCAAAATTAATTTGTAAAAGAACTGTATTTAAGTGTCTTAAAGAAAATTAAATGCTTATATAAATTAGGTATTCATAAAAATTCTCAAAAATACAATAGAAACAAACCCAACCACTTCTCAGTTTCACTGATCCGGGTTCATCTTTGACAAATAAAAACTAGTTTGAGTTTGGTTTAATTAAAATAGGCATGTCTTCTGAGTTACCAGCATAAAATATAATACAGACATATAATTTATATCCCACCTGGGTTTACTAATCAAGTAAGCTCATTTTATCTCTTACAGAATTTGTCAGCAAGAAAAACTGCTTGGCATGTGGCTGATTTTATCTAATGTCTCATGAAGTTTTTGTGGGTAGTCCAAATATAATTGTTTAAAAAAGGTAAATTAAATAGATGTTAAGTGGAATAAAAATGGTTTTTAGCAAACTTTCAAATACTTTCCCCCAGTTTTTTTTGTAACCTAAAACCTTAAAGTTTTGCTAAATTAAGTTAAATGATAAATTAAGTTAAATGAATTAAATATCCAGATCATTTTCAAATCAGATGAAATACTGAAACATCAATTATTAAACACAGGCTTATCTACTTTTTGTTTCCTTTTACAGAGGAACTAAAGATATTTGGGTCTATTAGTATACATGTTTTGTGCCATGCTGAAAAATTTACTATTAGAAAACATGTATATCTAGAAATTATAAAAGGTATTTATAATTTGTCAAGCCAAAGAAAGCTAATATAAAAGACAGTTCATAATTGTTTACTTCTTTATTTTCACCAACAATTAAGATTTTTAAGGGTTAAAAATTCAAATAAATGTCATTAAAGCCACTAGAAATAAGGAAAATATCTCCAAATCCAAGGGAAGTAGAATGTGTGTTTTCAGTAAAAGAAGGTATGAGGAATGAATTTTTGTTGGAGGGAAAAGAAAACAATCTTGTTCTAAAGAGAGGTAATTATTTCAAAATGGTAAAGAGGAAAATAGGACAAAATTGAAATGTAAAAAAAGTTGTAGGTTTATGGTAAAGAAATTTTAACGTGTAGTCAAGCTGGCTAAGATTAGAATAAAATTAATTAAGTTAAATGAATTTTAATATTGAAGGTAAGTGACTGCAAAATTAGAACTTGGTTTACTCTTGATAAGAGACTGTAAAAGGTTTTTCTTCACCTTTTAAGTCATCTGCCTAGAAAACAAAGATTTTGTGTCTTGTCAAAATAATTTTGTCTTTTTTTTTTTAAGGTTTTATTTTTTTATTTGTCAGAGAGAGAGAGAGCACAAGCAGGGGGAGCAGCAGGCAGAGGGAGACACAGGCTCCCTGCTGAGGAAGAAGCCTGATGCAGCACCCATCCCAGGACCCTGGGTTCATGACCTGAGCTGAAGGCAGACGCTTAACCAACTGAGCCACCCAGGCATCCCTAATTTTTTGTCTTTCTCAGGTCTTTGATTACTTAAGAAGACTGAGTCTTCTTTATTAAAAGAGCTAAGGTTTTTAAAAACTGATTACTTTCTATATTTGCCTTCAAAGGCTTTAATTGTCACTATGGGTAAATGGATAACTAAATATCGTTTCACAGTGACCTATGATCCTATTTGACCAGGTGTTTTAAAACCTTTTATTTTCTACAAACTTCCCCAAAATCAAACTCATCTTTTTGACCTCCAATTAACTTCAGGATTTTCTAGAGGGTCCCTGTTACGTCTAAAAAGATTTCTTCCCTCCTATAAAAAGATGTTACACAAATTAGGTTTATTTAGTTTATTAAATTACATGCGAAGCATTGTCAAATAAGTGATACTAAAACTTTTTAGATTATATTTCTGTAGATATGTTATTAATATGTGTTTCAGAAATTGTATGAAACTGCTATGTCCTGGTATGTTATCACTTGTAATTCTACTTCATATCTTGAAATGTTACCATTCAGTGTTATCACTGAAATAACCAAATTGCTTTGTCAGCTGCATTGTAATGAACTTTCCATCAGATCTTTAATCATACCCATTTTTAAGTCTTTTGTCATTTACTGACAGTTACTGTTTCACCCTAATGCTTTTACAAAAGTGTTTCATCTTCAAGGACACTCATGGAAAATGGTTTCTGATAACTTTACGATCATAAATCTGAACTGGATAAGAATTTCCAGAACGAATGAAAAAACTGGATTCAAGCCAAATAAGTGTTAATTCCATGGTACTAAATAAATTGAGGAGGAAGATAATCATTTTTAGGACTTATTGTTTGAAACATTTCTGATTCTCTAATATTTTGTTATTCCAGATCTTAGGAAACCTTTTCCTCTTTTTCCATAAGCTATCAACAATTTGGTAAAAGATGCCTTTGCTAACAAAGATGAAACATTTACTTTTTCTCTCTACCTGATCCCTCCAGAATTCAGAAACTCTTGAGTATTCTTTCCATAGAAATATAGCTAGTTATTTCCATAAGTTCAATAAGAACCTGTTCTCCTTGTAACAAGACCCAACTGGAAACATTGCTTATAACACTAAGGCTTTGACTAGCATAACGTATTTGAGAGAGATATGTGTAGACTCAGATACGACCAGACAGTTTTAAGGAAATAAGACTGACTTCACAGAACTAATAAAGCCCTTTAAAAAAATCAGCCTGGTAGCTTGCTTACAAGGTTCTTGCTTACAAAGCAATCATAAAAGGATCTTACATGGTCAATTACTACTCTGGCTGCACTTGTGTAAATAACCAGGCCAAGTCTAATGCAAGCAAATTAGTCTTACTGTGATTATCCTTGGGGGAAAAAATGAGGATTACTTTAAAGAAACAAAAATTTGTTTGTATCTTTGTCCATATTAGATTCTAATCCTGTTATCTTTGAGGTTTTGTTATATACCTATAAACTGGACTAGATCCTAAATTCTTCTAGTTTCCTCAAATACCTGGCTACAACTCACCAAACTAATGTTTCCAATCCCCTCTCAGCTTTCTGATTTGGAATCCATAAGAACTAAGACCGCCCTTTAATCTCCTTGGGACTATACCAGAGCCTCCTTACTACCCAGACGGCAGCCAAACCTCAGGGGCTTGAACCTTGGGTATACATTTCACAGATAAGAAGGCTCCATTTATCATCTGGTCATGCCAAGAGCTGGAGACCTCCAAATCAAATCGACTAGGAAGAGAAGTAGCTGACAGTGAGGTAGACTGCTTCCTCCTAAGACATCAGATCAAAACTTCCTACTTATTTTTTTTAAGATTTTATTTCTTTATTTGACAGAGAGAGAGCACGCACAAGCATGGGGAGCAGCTGAGAGAGAGGGAGAAGCACGCTCCCCACTGAGCAGGGAGCCCGATGCGGGGCTCAATCCCAGGACCTTGGGATCATGACCTGAGCTGAAGGCAGACGCTTAACCAACTGGGCCACCCAGGCGCCCCAAAACTTCATACTTTAAACATAAAACTCTTTCTTTTCTTTCTTGCCTTTACTCTGACATTACCTGGAAAGATAATACCATCATACATATTTCTTAGGCCACTGCTAAAATGGGGAAACTTTGCCTTTCAGACTGCTGGATTTGTCATCAAAAACTCCAGTATGTCCATTAAAAGTACCACCTTAACGGGAGTGGTTTTTGCCCTGACAGGATTTACCTTTGTGGCAGTTGTCATTCTCCTTGGGCCTATGAATACCTAGATGGCTGGCATGTAACTGAGCAGTGCCTCCTAGGCTATCTAATTGTGCCCCTAACTATTACAGGTCATTGGTCAACTCCCCTGAATTTACATTGTCAAGGCAGAAAGAATTTACTAGAAAGCTTTTATGATTCAGGATTCAGTTCCTTTGGTAAAGCCCTATATCCCTGGTTAGAAGTAAATGCAAATGAGGCTATGATTAGAAACCTCTGCTTAACTATTGAAAATACTACAGAATCCACTGCTAAGACAAAAGCTGCCTGATCAAAATCATTAGACTCTCTGGTCAAAGTTATTCTTGATAATAGAATAGCCCCTAACTACCCTTTACCTGAGCAAAAGGTGTCTGTGTTGTAGTCAACACCACCTACTGCACCTGGATTAAAACTTCTAGAGAAATTGAAACTCAGCCACATAAGATCACTAAGCAAGCCACTTGGCTTAGAGGAGGACTCCTTCAGTGGAGTCTTTCTATGACTTGATTTTGATTGGTTTGGGTCTTGGGGACCATGGATCCAAAGTACACTCCAAACACAAGGAATTACCCTGCTTATAATAATCACAGTAATCTCCCCAGTGCATTGTATTCTCTCAAAACCTTTCAATGCATGTTCACAGCTGCTAACCGTCAAGCAAATGATCTCCCTAAAACTGGAATGTCAGAAAAGGAATGAAGAAAATGACCAACTTAAAAATTGTGAACCTAAAGTCATGGCCTATCACAGAGATTAAGCAAAAATGTCATGGCCTGTGAATACAACACAAAAGATCAACAAAAGTTATAAGAACTACAGAGCAGTAGCTGAGAGTGGTGCTAATGCTTTAAATTTTGATCACATCTCTCAGTTTAGCTGAGTCTGAACAAAAGGGAGCCATTTCTTTACAAAGAGACAACAGGCCCAAAATGGAGTCATCTGTGCTAAGCCCCACGTCAGCAAACCAAGATTTAATACCTAGCCTAATTGCAGCTTCAACTTCTCCCAGGAATGTAACCTTTAACCAGCCAAATTGAGATTACCTGGTCAACATCAGTGAGGTCATCTGGCCAAAAGACCTTTTCAATTCCCCTTAGGAGGGTGGGTGACTCTGCCTAAAACAATGCATTCTTTGCTAATGATTTCCTTTTTCCACCCTCTTTTTGCCTTTACAAACTTTTCCTTTTCTATTCCTTGGTGGACCTTCTATTTACTAGTTGGGACGCTGCTCCACTCATGAATCATTAAATAAAGCCAATTTGATTTTTAAATTTACTCAGCTGAATTTTTGTTTTAGAATAGGACTTCAAGGAGGCAAAGTGGTCAAGGGTAAAGAATAACAATACACTGTCCAGATATTAGGATGCTTAACTCTGTTTTCTTAAAGAGAGTACACTATGAAATAGTATGTAAATAATTGCTTTTTGTCTCTTAAAAGAAGAAAGGTGGCTGTTAGTGGTTTTTTTCCAAGACTTTCTAATAATTGAAGTTTTTTTTTTTAAATGTCAACAAGAAACAAATGAGTTAGGGCATGCCTGCTTGTTGGAAGCCTTCGCTAAGATAATAGGAATGTAGGAAAGAGACTTGTTATTTCCATAAAATCATGAAGTTTATGAGACTACAAAGATAAAGCTGACAGACTATCTCCATTAGCAAGGCTAACAGGAAGGTTTGTTTGTTTTTAAAAGCAGTAATAGCTTATGTCACTCTTTTTGCCTAAATCTGTCACCTGGGATATAGTAGTAAGGAGGCTGGGGAGCATTAACAATCCTTGGTGACTAACAGAAATTCACTCACAGAAGGTACCAGACCTCAAGGGCACCCCATCAGCAGGCTGTGAACCTATACCTCTAAAATCCATTCCATATAGCAGGAGGAGCTCCTGCAGGATTGTCTATATCTTCAGGGCAAATTATCTACTGAATGCTTTACAGCAACACACTTTGTTCAAGTCTAAATTTTAAAGTGTTTCTAACTCCATCCACAATACCAGGGCACATCACACAGGCACATTTAAAAAAACAGATCTGACTTCCCATGCTTGAAGATTCTAGAAAACCAGATGGGGAGGCCATGGAGCAGCGTGTAACCAACATGAGCTGTGAAGTCAGCCAGACCTGGGCTTGAACCCAGGCTCCCTCACTTCATCACAACTTACTTCACTTTCCTGAGCCTCCCATGAGGAGAGCTATTCTTTCCCGTTGGAGCCATTCAAGTTTAACAATGTAATAATATTCTGAAGAGAACTAAGCCTCATGACCTTTAAATGCAATCTGCAGCCAACCACTAATTAACTATGAGCCACTGAAAAGAAGAAGCCTGTCTCTGTATGAAGAAGGCTGGTGGAGAAGATTCCTAACTTCCCAATCATCTGAGGTAAGAGAGTTTTGTTATTTTTTGCACACTGGCTGTGCGTGGAATATGTCAAGACAAAGTCTGCGCCCTAGGGTGTACAATCTAAGTTATACTTGAATAGCATTACCTAAAACTAAACTGTACTCAGCAGTAGAAAAACGGACAGCGGTAGACAAGATGATACATGTGAAGGATTATCTCCAAGACATGTTACTTTCCTGACTCAAATTCTTTGTGCCTCACCTTAGGTTTCAAATAGTAATGTCACAAGACTACCAGGGAAAAAAGCCTCCTTATTCCAAATGTCTTACAAGTACGTTATTTGTGTTATCTGCTTCCTAGGATGAAGTTTTAATTGAAAGGGACAAGCCTTAATGGGAATGTCAAGATTTCCTTCCCTGTGTATACAGAGGTTGTTCCTTCATCCCACAGATATTTATTAGGTACCCACCGACATGCCAAGCACTGGACTAAAACTGAGAATAAATGGTGAACAAGAAAGATAGTCTCTGCAGTCTGGGAGCCCATAACTGAATTCAGGTACAATTGCCAGGAGAGAAAGCATGGCAGGATGAAATGGTAACCTTTGACTCCTTCCCAAACTGTCGAAATATTCTAAATATAGTAGGGAGAATTTTTAAGAGTGAATTGCAATCTCAGCTGATCTCTTTAGCTGCACAGAAAAAAATTACTATTAAGGAGTGTTAAATACTTTTCTTTTAAGCAAATATTTTAGTGAAAAAGTGATTACCAACGGCTAACATCCAGCCTCAAAGCTGGTGTGGACAGGAAAGAAGAGAGATAAAGAAGAGCTGACTTATTCTACATAATTAGGTAAGAAGAATCGAACAGCTGTCCAAGATCTGCTCACCCAGGAGGGAATGGGGGGGGGGGCTGGATAAAAACACCAGGGTAGGGGAAAGATGGGTCTAGGTAAGGGGTGGGGGGTGAGAAGATGGGGATGAGACAATGTCACAGCCAGGCCTCAAGCCGTAGGTTTTAGGAGTGATTGGAACTTGTCCATTTTAAACTATGTTCTCATTCAGCCTCCTCTATCCACTCAAGCCTTCAGTAGAGTCTGTTATACACAATAGGTTTGGATAAATTGTGCTTTGAGGACGAGGGAGGGGGATCTTTCCCCCTGCTTAAGGCAACAAGGTCTGAGAAAGGGCAACAAATCACAGCTGAGAAGTATGTACACAGAGTAATCAGAACCCAATGGGAGCAGGATTCCAAGCTTACAGGGACCAGAAAAATGCACATCACAAGCTTCCTGCACACACACCTCCACAACGTTACTCTCCACTGCCCATCTCCCCAAGATCCTCAGAAACACTAGGTGGACACTGGACTTCCCAAAATGTATAAGATGGAGGCTCAAGTCATTTTATTTAACTATTAAAGTAAGAGTAATGTTACAGAGCTAAAAGATTTAGAGAACTGCAGGTTGTACAGAAAATTTACTGCCAGGTAATGATTCCCTCTTCCAACCTGAGTAATGATTGTTCTATTTTCTGAGTATTTAACTTTACAGTGGTGGCTGAAAGGTGCCCAAACTTATTGTTAGTAATTTGTTTAGGCAGTTCAGGTATTTCACTTTATAAAACAGAAGTTATTTCTTACCAAAGACTGACTATAAAATGATTGTTTATATCAAATCTTTTTTTTTCTGATTCCATTATAAAGTATCCTCTTCCTTTAGGTACATGAAATGATGAAAACGACACTTACCATTTTAAAAGGATCCCTTTAACCTCACATACTCCAAAATATTCTTTAGAAAATGCCAATGTTAATACTAAAAATATGCCCACAGATACAAACATTTTCTTGACTATTATAATATCCTATCAGTAAGAATCTGTCCTTTGAAGAAAGACAGTCTCTTCAACAAATGGTGCTGGGATAACATGCAAAAGAATGAAACTGGGGGGCCACTGGCTCTTGGTTTCAGCTCAGGTCATGATCTGGGTGTAGGGAGTCTGCTTAAGGATTCTCTCTCTCTCCCTCTGCCCCTTCCCCCAAACCGCTTGTGTGCTCTCTCTCTTTCTTAAAAAAAAAGAAGAATGAAACTGGAACACTTTCTTACACCATACACAAAAATAAACTCAAAATGGATTAAGGACCTAAATGTGAGACCTCAAAACATAAAAATCCTAGAAGAGAGCACAGGTAGTAATTTCTTTGATATCAGCTGTAGCAACATTTTTCTAGATATATTTCCACAGGCAAGGGAAACAAAAGCAAAAACAAACTATTGGGACTACCTCAAAATAAAAACTTCTGCAAAGGAAAGGAAACAACCAACAAAACTAAAAGACAACCTACTGAATGGGAGAAGGTATTTGCAAATGACATAGCCAATAAAGGGTTAGTGTCCAAAATATATAAAGAACTTATATAACTCAACACCCCAAAAAAAAAAAAAAACAAAGAAAAAAATTGGCAAAAGACATGAACAGACATTTCTCCAAAGACATCCAGATGGCCAACAGACACATGAAAAGATGTTCAACATCAACCCCATATCAGGGAAATGCAAATCAAAACCACAATGAGGTATCACCTCATACCTGTCACAATGGCTAAAATAAAAAACACAAGAAACAAATGTTGGTGAGGATGTGGAGAAAAAGGAACCCTCATGCATTGTTGGTACAAATGCAAACTGGTACAGCTACTGTGGAAGACAATGTGGAGGTTCCTTGAAAAATTAAAAATAGACCTACCATATGATCCAGTAATTCCACCACTGGGTATTTGCCCAAAGAATACGAAAACCCTAATTCAAAAAAATATATGCACCCCTATGTTTATTGTGGCTTTATTTACAACAGCAAATTATGGAGGCTGCCCAAATGTCCATTGATAGATGAATGGATAAAGAACATGTGGTACACGGGGCGGGGGGGGGGGGAATATTACTCAGCCATAAAAGAAGAAGCCAGCTTGACATTTGCAACAACATGGATAGGTCTAGAGGGTATAATGCTAATGAAATCAGTCTATCAGAGAAAGACAAATATTATATGATTTCACTCATATGTGGAATTTAAGAAACAGACAAAAGAAAAAACACACAAACCAAAAACCAGACTCTTATCTACAGAGAACAAACTGGTGGCTACTAGAGGGGAGGCTCATGGGGTGACAGGTGAAATAGGTGAAGGGGATTAAGAGTACACTTATCATGATGAGGACTGAGTAATGTACAGAATTGTTAAATCATTATATTGTACACCAGAAACTAATATATCACTGTATGTTAACTATACTGGAATTAAAAAAAAATTTTTTTAAGGAAAAAAAAAAGAACCTGTCCTTTAAATTCAGTTTCTAGTACACTTACTGTTTTAAAAGGATCCCTTTAACTTCACATACTCCAAAATATTCTTTAGAGAATATTTGAGAACACTACAAGGTAAATTAAGATTCTCTATAAAACCTCAAGATCTCTGTTTTACAGAAAAGGATTCTTTTTGATATTTTTAAACTACTAGGACTACTAGTAGAAACTACTAGGACTACTCTAGTTTTATGGTTAAAAGCTTTAAATGAGCTTGTTTCATATAGTTCTACTACGACAAATCTCTCGATCTCTCTCCTAGTCGACAAGTAGCTTATTTAAGTTTTTTCCTTTTTCACAAGAGCAGTCTTTAGGTATAATAAAGTAGTCAAGGCTTATTAAAAACAATAATATCTAGGGGGACCTGGGTGGTGCAGTCAGTTGAGCATCCAACTAACTCTTGGTTTCAGCTCAGATCATGATCTCAGGGTCGTGATATTGAGCCCTGCATGGGGCTCTGCACTGAGTACAGAGTCTGCTTGGGATTCTCTCTCTTCCTCTCCCTCTGCCCCTCCCACTCATGCTCTCTCTTTCAAATAAATAAATAAATCTTAAAAAAAATACTAGTCATCTAATCAGGCATCTATAGCCTAAAAATTAAATTTTTAAGCAAGTTAATACTAAATATAAATAAGGTATCAGTAAAATTAAGTATCAGTAATACTAAATATAAATAAGGTATCGGTAAAATCAAATAAGGAAGGATACCCATACAAGCATACCTTAGAGACATTGCAGGTTTGGTTCCAGCCCACCACAACAAAGTGAGTACTGTAATAAAGCCACTTTTTGGTTTTAGTGCATATAAAAGTTATGTTACACTATACTGTAGTCTATCGATCATGTAATAGCATTATATCTAAAAAACAATAAACATATATTAATTAAAAAATACTTTATTGCGGGGCATCTTGGTGGCTCAGTGGGCTAAGCATATGCCTTCAGCTCAAGTCATGATCCCGAAGTCGTCAGGCTTCCTGTTGAGTGGGGAGTCTGTTTCTCCCTCTCCCTCTGTTCCCCCCTCCCCACCCTCCGCACGGGCTCTCTCTCGCTCGCTCTCTAATAAATAAAATCTTTAAAAAATACTTTATTGCTAACAATTCCTAACCATCATCTGAGTTTCCACCAAGTCTTAATCCAATCCTTCTGCTGCTAGAGAGTGTTGCCTTGATGTTGATGGCTGCAGACTGATCAGACTGGTGGTTGCTGAAGGCTGGGGTGTCTGTGGCAACTTCTTAAAATAAGACAACAATGAAGTTTGCTGCAACAATTGACTCCTCCTTTCATGAATGATTTCTCTGTACCATGCAATGCTATTTGACAGCATTTTACCCAAGAGAACTTTCCAAATTGGAGTCAATCCTCTCAAACCCTGCCACTGCTTTACCAAGGAAGTTTATGTAACAGTCTAAGTCCTTTATTGTCACTGCAACAATCTTTACAGCATCCTCATCAGGAATAGTTTCCACCTCAAGGAACCACTTTCTTTGCTCATCCATAAGAAGCAACTCCTTATCCTTTAAAGTTTTACCATGAGCTTGAAGCAATTCAAATAATGAAAAAGTCTGAAATATTGTGAGAATTATCAAAATGTGATACACAGATGTGAAGCGAGCAAATGCTGTTGGAAAAATGACGCCAACAGGCCTGCTCAACACAGGGCTGTCACATACCTTCCGTTTATAAAAAAAAAAAAAATACAGTATCTGTGAAGCACAATGAAATGAAATGCAAAATGAGGTATGCCTGTATTGGGTTAAACAGTCCAAAATTTCATGTCCACCTGGAACCTCAGAAATGACCTTATTTGGAAATAGGGTCTTTGCAGATGTCATTTGTTAAAATGAGGACATCCAGGATTCTTGTGGGCTCTAAGTCCAATGGCTGCTTCTATGAAGGCCGTGTGAAGACACAGAGAGACAAAGACAGAGGGAAGGAGGCTGTGTGGTATCAGAGGCTGACTTGGGAGTGATGAAGGTACAGGACAAAGAACACCACAGATTGCTGGCAATCCCCAGAAGTTAGGAAGACAGAAGAAAAGATTCTCCCCCAGAGCCTTCTGAGGGAGCATGGCCCTGCCAACACCTTGATTTCAAACTTCTTACTTACAGAATTGTGAGAAAATAAATTTCTGTTGTTTTAAGCTACCCAGTTTGTGGTAACTTGTTACAGTAGCCCTAGGAACTAATAGAATATCTCTGGCTGAGAGGCATGCTTGATAGAGAAAAGCAGCTTTCCCACAACCATTCATTCTTCAAGTGAAATACTAACGCAGCAAAGATATATAACACTGAGGCAAATTCCTACTTAGTATTAACAACACAATCTTTACACTTCCTTCATCATCACTCACTGTAAATGCCTGTGTTCATACCTACAGGCAGTTCTTTGCCCTCAGATTGCTGCAAGGTAAGAGCAAAACCCAACTACAAAAATGAAAGGCAGTGTACAAACTTGTTATTCTAACGGTATGACCACTGAAGAACGATACACTTTTTCTCTAATCATTTCTGAAAACTCTTCCTTTATTTATGGTACAAAAAATAATGAAAACATAGTTGTAATCATTATAATTCACCAAAAATCTGACAGAAAAAAGCCCACATCTAAAAACATCGACAGACTCAAAATCTTTACAGCTTTTCTGGCTTATTTAATAATTTCAACCTGCCTGCCACAGTTCAATAAATTTTAAAGGAAAAGCTTTGTGCAGAAGTGGACAAAATTGGCAAAATAATTTCTTCCATACTCCCTATCTCAATTTTTTTGTATGTGCTTCAAGCTTTCAGCAGGGACTGTTAAACACATGCTCTTTTCTTCTCCAATATTTTGGTGGCTGCATCACTAAGGAAATAGTTTATCAATGTACCAGTTGTAACTGAATTTTTCAATGAAATTATGTAATCACCTTGACATTCTCAAGAAGTTAGCTACAGTGGAAAAGAAAAAATACACATACCCATATACACACTGAAAATGAACATTTCTGGGGATACAAATAACAGTCTCATTCTAGTAAAGACAGCTTTGACTTATAAATTACCGTGAAGAGACTCTCACCAGTTCAAGCAGAAGCTTCTCTGAATGTCTAAGATGAACACACTGTGGTTTTTACCATTCTATTTTCATTAATGCTACATTCAGGTGCCCCTAGAACAAAGCAAACATGTAGCAGTACCCTTCCCAAACTATTTTAATTCAGAAAGGACTCTCTGCAATTAGTCAAATAAGTCAGTCATAAGGCAGTAAAGTCATCAGCCCCTAGTATTAATATTTTGCTGCTATTTTAGTCCCCTTAAAACACTCTCTTTTAAAGATCTGGTAATGCATTTCAATGCCATGTGGGGCCACACAGAGCAGAAGTCATGGTGAGTTAGCATGAATTTTTTTTCTTACCCCTCATCACAGCTCTGGACATGAAAATCCAAATAAGGCTGGCATTAGGGCAGGGAAAGAATTGGGTGTAAAGGCAAGTACATTACTGCTATCTCCTTCCAGAGATTGTTTTACAGATTTTCACAAATCTTCTGTTTCCAGGGCCCTTAGGGCAATACCCTGGTTAAAAATAAAATCAGTATTTCCCTTCATTGTTAAAGAAAGTAGGGTGCACAGGAAAAGAACAAGCTTTAGGGCCTGCTCCACCATGCTTAGTAGCTGTTTGCTCTTAGGCAAGCTGTGTGACTTCCCTGAGGTTCACTTTCTTCGTTTGAGTCCTGTGGGGCTGAAAGGGGTGGTGGGAGCATGCAAAGCACCAAGTCTATAGAAGTTGGCTACACTCCGTCATGTCAGCCCCTTTTCCTCTTCTCCCCTTCCGCCAGCTAAGTTTAGGTTTAAGTTTTAAGTTTCAGCAGAACACTGCAGATGTGTGAGCCTCCAACAGACAAAGCGCAAGGACTCCACCCCCAGAGAGTTATTTGGGGCATATTTTTTCTTTTAAACATAAATAAATGCCTGTAGCTATTCCAGGGCTGTTATGTTCTACTTCAATATATACAGATATTAAGTCTGCAAGTTAAAACTGTCATTCCAAAATTGTTCCCTCTGGGACAAATAAGGAGACTTTGCCCTATTGAGGATGCTTGGCTCACTGCATGGCTGAGTAATTATTACAGTGTAAACCTTGTCAGGGAATGAATCAATCCATCGATACAATAAGGAAGGAGGGTCTTACCACATAGCCCTGCCAGTCACCTGAAGAATAGGTCCGTTGGCCTAGGAACTGGAATGGAGTACGAGGTCTCTATTTAGAAGTTAATAGACACTCTCGCAGTGATGGAAAAGGACAGAGTCTATGAGCTTTGGGAATAAATTAGCTGTTGTTAGATTCAAAATCTGAACAAGACTGTTTTTCAGGTTGATATTCCTTTGTTGTTACTCATATTTTTTCTGTCTGTTCTTCCTTGGGTATTTGGTAAAATCTTTTTTTCAGCTGTGCTAACACTGAGAGGGATTTTGTTCATATTTGGGTCAGAGTTGTAAAAGGGGACTAGCATGCTCGTGATGGCTAGCATGAGAGCTGCTAAAAAACTGTACCAAGAGGACCTCCAAAATATTTTTTTTAAAGAGAGACAGTGACAGACACATGCCTAGATAATAGGAAGTTAAAATAGTTCTTCATCTAAAATTTCTTCAGTATGGTTTGAAAATTGAATGAGTAAGCATTTTAACATTTTTTTTGTGTGAAATATTCACAGAAACATGCACAAAACAAGATGTGCAGTTCAAAGACGCATCACAAAGGAAAAACACTCACGTAACCATTACCAGGGGCAAGATACAGAACTTGTGGGAACCAGAAGCCTCCTTAATGATCCTATGTAACTAGCCCCTCCCTTTCCCAAAAGGCAACCACCACCCTTTTCCTAAGTAGGCATTCTATGACACTATGGTTTCCATTTTGTATTTTTAAGATGCTATTTAAGTGAATCATGCAGCTTGTTTTCTTTTATGCCCAGCTTCTTTTGCTCCATACTGTTTGTGAAATTTACCCAGGTGGTTACATGTAGTTATTAGTTCATTCCTTTTCATTCAATACTGTATATTCTACTGCATGAATATACAATCTGTCCATCTAATCTTGGTGAACACTGGCGTTCTTTCCAGGTTCTAGTTATTACAAATGGTTCTGTTATGAACATTATTTAATGTATCTTTTATATGCATTTCTGTTAAGCTGGATCACAGGGCATGTATATCATAAATGTCTGCACATTATCCCACTTTCCTAAAGTGGGTGGACCAATTCATGTTCTCCACCAGTAGTTTCTGAAAGCTCCAGTGAGCCCATATCCTTGCCACACTTGCGGCGTGTAGTGGTATCTCAACGTAGTTGTATCTCCCATTTCCCTGTAACAAATTTTGTTGAGCACCTTCTCAAGAACCTATTTGTCATATGTTTTAACTCTCTGCATATTTTAAACCCAAAAAGACACTATTACTATTTTATGCAGTACAAGTTATTAGATTTCTCTAACCTAATCATAATCTAATCTAATCATAGTCATTTAAAGTTGAATTTCTTGAATTTCTGACCATCTGGGAGAAATTTTCTCCTTTCTAAATAATACCCTTTATTATTCTCTTTGGCTAAAATCTGTTAGTAACAAGTTCTTTCAAGTTTTGTTTGTCTGAAAGGTCTTTATTTCACCCTCATACTCAAGGAGTATTTTTGTTGTGCCGAGAACTCTAAGTTGGCAGTTATTTTCTTTCCAGAGCTTAAAGATATCATCCCAATGCAAACCAGTGCAGCCACTCTGGAAAACAATATGGAGGTTCCTCAAAAAGTTAAAAATAGAGCTACCTATGACCCAGCAATTTCACTACTAGGTATTTACCCAAAGGATACAAAAATACTGATTCAAAGGGATACATGTACCCAGATGTTGATAGCAGCATTATCAACAATACCCAAACTATAGAAAGAGCTCAAGCATCCATCGACTGAAGAATGGATAAAGAAGATGTGGTATATATATATATATATATAAAGATAAGTATACATATATACACAATGGAATATTATTCGTCCATCAAAAAGATTGAAATCTTGCTATTTGCAATGACATGGTTGGAGCTAGAGTATATTATGCTAAGTGAAATATGATTTCACTCATATGTAGAATTTAAGAAACAAAACAGATGAACATAGGGGAAGGGAAAGAAAAAAAAGAGAGAGAGAAGGAAACAAACCATATGAGACTGTTAACGATAGAGAACAAACTGAGGGTTGATTGAGGGAAGTGGGTGGGGGATGGGCTGGATGGGTGGTGGGTAAGGGGTGGGGGACTTGTTATGATGAGCACTGGGTGTTGCATGTAAGGCAAGAATCACTGAATTCTACTCCTGAAACCAATATTGCATTGCATGTTAACTAACTAGAATTTTTTTAAAAATTTAAAAAATAATAATAAATATACCATCCCATTGCCTTCTGACTCCCACTGTCTCTGCTAAGAAATCAGCTGTTGGGATAAGTGTAGCTCCTTGGGAAGTAAATTGTCTTTTTTTCTCTGGTTACTTTTAAGATCTATTTCTGTTCTCATCAGTTTTATAACCGTATGTTTAGGTATGAGTTTCTTTTCATTTACCCTTGCAGTTCATAGGATTTCTCAAATTTGCAGATAGAGGTTATTTATCAGTTAGAAAGTTCTGAACCATTTTCTAATCAAATATCAGTTTTAGTTCTCTCTTACCTTCTAAGATTCCAATTACAACGTGTCAAAACTTCTCACCACATCCTTTATGTCTCTTAACCTCTCTTCTCTATTTTTCATCCTTTTGCTCTGTGTTTTATTTTGCATACTTTCTTTAACCTATTTTGCTAATTCTGTCTTTGGTTATAGCTAATCTGTTGTTAAATCTATCTGCTGAATTGTTCATTTTGGTTATTGTAATTTCCAGTTCTAGAATTTCCATTTGGTTCTTATTTATACTTTGCAGGTCTCTTGAATTCTTTTCTTTTCTTGAAAATAGTAAACATAATAGTTTTAAAGTCTGATTCTAATAACACCAATATATGAAACTTCTATGCATTTTTCTATTGCTCTTCTTTTTCTAGGTTTTGTTAATGTTTGTCCTTCTTCCTCACGTGTTTATTTTTGATTGTCAAACACTATTTTTGCAAAATTGTTAGTAAAAATAATTTGAGGACTAGGATGTTATATTCTTGTAGAGGGGATTTAAACTCGTTTCTGCAAGATACTTGTGGGACTAGTACTCTGGAATCACCTTAATCTAATTTCAGGAAATGAGATGATTAGAAGCTGTGCCTCTATTCTCCCTGATCTGGCCCCATAATCTTCACTATCTTAAAACCTCCCCAATGCCTCCAAGCAGATTTCTTTTTTTATTTTAAAAACTTAATTTTTTTAGAGTAGTTTTAAGTTCACAACAAAACTGGAAGGAAGGTACAGCGATTTCCTATAAGTCCTCCTACCCCCACACATGCATAGCTTCCCCCATTACGAACATCCCCCACCAGAGTGGTACATTTATTACAACTGAGAACCTACATTTACGTACCATAATCACCCAGAGTCCATTGTGTACATTATGGTTCACTCTTGGTGTTGTACATTCCATAGGTTTGGGTAAATATATAAGGACATGTATCTCCCATTACAGTATCATACAGAGTATTTTTCAGGCCTTAAATATCCTCAATGCTCCGCCCATTCATCCTCCCCCACCCTTCACTCTCTGACAACCAACAATCATTTTACCGTCTCTACAGTTTTGCCTTTTCTAGAATGTCATACAGTTGTAATCATGTAGCAAGTAGCCTTTTAAGATTGGGTTCTTTCACTTAGCAATATACATTTAACATTCCTCCATGTCTTTTCATGGCTTGAAAGCCTATTTCTTTTTAGCACTGAATAATATTCTAATACTTGGATGTACCAGAGTCTATTTTTATCCATTTACCTACTGAAAGACATCTCAGTTGTTCCAAGAAGACTTTTTTCATATTACAACTTGCTTTTCCAATCTTCCTCAGCAGGAGGGTTAACCTAAATTACCTAGTCCACCACCCTGGCCCTGTGTTTTATTTTAACAAGCTGTTCCTTTACTGTATTTCCTCAAAGTCTAACCATACATTAACCCATGAATTTGTCTACTATTACTTTAGTTTTATCCAACAAGATATGTTGTTCTCTACTTTTTAAGTCCTTTAAATAGTTTTGACTATTTTACTTTAAAAATACCGAGAAAGAAACACTCAAAGTAAAACAAAACAACACTCAAGTAAAAGATGACACAGAGGGAAGACCAAGTGAAGATGCCCAAAGTCAGCCAAATATAAGTCAAGAAGAGAGGTCCTCAGAAGAAACCAGGACTGTGTGGAACTAAATTTTCATTGTTAAAGGGGAAAGAAAAAAAAAAAAAGGTAAAAGAAAAAAGATCTATAATTCTATCACTTCTATTTTTAACTATACAAAGTCCCCCACCTTAGAATAACTATGCTTGCTGTATTGTGTTTTATAAAGCAAACTACATCTGGAATGGTGGGAATGGGAATAATCCTTTCAATATAAAATTACTGAAGTTCTGTATTAAAATCAGAAATTAAACAGACCTAGTACTTTTATAACTAATAAATGATAAAGTTTCTGCAAGCAATTTTTGGTTAAAATAATATTATATCCTTTTAAAATATGACTAAAAGTTGGCACTTGACTACAGGACACTGATCAAGAGGAAATATTACAAGTTTCAATTGTTTCAACTGTTTTCTTTGCTGTATAAGAAAAAATACAATTGATACACACGAGCAGACTGCTAAATAGTTACCCTCAAAATCAGAATGTTCTCCTTTGACCAGAGAAATGAAAAAGTTTTATAACAGTGCTTTAGAAAAATCAATTGGTCCAAAATTATTGCATCTAATAAGATTTTCCACCCTTTCTAGCAATGTTTTGGGGCTGGAGCAAAAGGTAAATTACATTATGGAAAGGTCCACAACAAGGTCCTCTGTCTCCACCTTTCATTTAGTCTCCATAATCAGAAATTGTCAGGTTACTGCAGTTTTCAACACTTTAAACCACTAATAAAGGCCTAATTCTTAGAATACAGGCAAATGAATATTTTTAACACTCCTGGTTATATTAATAATGTTCTCCTTCTGCATTGAATATAGTCTACATAGAAAAGAATGTTGTCACCAGGTTCTTAACTTTTTAAGTGCTATAATTTTCCATATACTGGTCAATATAAATGTGTATTTGATATTATACACCTTTGTAAATGTCCAAAAATAAATACATAAAAAAATACATAAGTTTGTTTTTGCTCCTACCTTTTATATCATGTTCAGTATAATACATACATACCAATACATGTATTTTGATTTGTATATCTGCAAATGAATTTAGATGAAAAATAATGCATTCTCTATGGAAAGTAATCAAATGACTGACCTTTCTTAGATATCCAATTTGTCCAAATCTTTAAAATGTATAAATAAATACATTAAGCAAAATGAATACTAAAGAGAATAAAAAGAAATCACACCTAGATATATTATAATCAAACTGCAGAATCATCAAGCACAAAAATAAAAATTTTATTAAAAGAGAAAAAGGTAGATGGGGCGCCTGGGTGGCACAGCGGTTAAGTGTCTGCCTTCGGCTCAGGGAGTGATCCCGGAGTTCTGGGATCGAGCCCCACATCAGGATCCTCCGCTATGAGCCTGCTTCTTCCTCTCCCACTCCCCCTGCTTGTGTTCCCTCCCTCGCTGGCTGTCTCTATCCTGTCGAATAAATAAATAAGATCTTAAAAAAAAAAAAGAGAGAGAAAAAGGTAGAACATCTAACAGAGGATGACAATTATGCTGAAAACAGATTTCAAAAGAAATAAAGGCAAAAGTTCATGAAAATATCTTTGAAGTGTTTACATAAAAGAGCCATCAACCTAAACTTAAAAGAACAAGAGAAAAATAAAGACATATTCAGACAGGTAAAAACTAAGAGGACTTATTACCAGTAGAGTTTTATCCCCTAGAACTTTTAAAGAACATACTTCAAGAAGGAAAATGACTCTAGAAAGCAAGTCTGAGTGACAAGAAAAGAAAGCAAGGAAATAAAATGGTAAAATGAAGGCAAAGTAAAACAGTAATAATGTCTAGGGTTTAAAATAAAAAAGAGCATGTAGGCTAGGAGAGAGGCAACTGGAGTTGTATTCTAAGATCCTTGTATTATGGGGGAGGCGTTTAAAATCAGGTTTAACTTTAGACTCTGCTAGTTATATATGGACAAGGGGATCACTAAAAGAATAAAAACAGTGCAAAACTTCCACATTAATCAAGAACATACCAGCTACCGTAACAAACCACCCAGACTTCACTGGTTTAGCACAGTACTTTTCAAAACAGTCTAATGTTTGGTTGGCAAGTGGTTTTCCTCCACGCAGAGATTCAAAGTCTCAGCTTCTTTCCATCTTAGGGACTCCACCAATCCTTAGAGTATCATCATCTTCTGTATCCAGAAATCAGAGGTGAAAAAGCATACAGATGAGGTTCAGGCACTCTTAAAAGCCTTGGCCCCAAAATGGCACACATCACTTCTGTTCAAATTCCATTGGCTAGACCTCAATCACATGGTAGTATTTAATAGCAAGGGAGGGTGGGAAATGCAGTTGAGTTGTACACTCAAGAATAAGAAAATAAGTTTAAGAGCTCAGCTGGAAGTCATGTTATAGCTTCCAAACCAGAGGTATAGTGTCGTGGAATAAGAAAACAAAATTCAGCCAATTAAAAAAGGACAATAAAACAGAGAAGAGAAAAACTAAAAAGTGAGACAAACAGAAAGTATAAAGTAAGTCGGTGGTAACATCAAATATATTATAATCCTATTAAGTGTAAATTAATCAGCCAGTTAAACATTAGAGATAGTTATAATGCATTTTATTTTTTTAAAAGATTTATTTATTTGAGGGGGGTGGGGGGGCAGAGGGAGAGAGAGAATCCCAAGCACACTCCCTGCTAAGTGCAGAGCCCCACACAGGGCTCAATCCCATGACCCTGAGATCATGATCCAAACAGAAACGAAGAGTTGGACGCCCAACCAACTGAGCCATCCAGGCGCCCCTGTTACAATGCATTTTAAAATAGTAATAAAATCCAGCAATACCAGAGACATACCTAAAACATAAAGACATGAAACACTGAAAATACGGAAAAAATATACCAGGCAAATAGTAACCTATATAAATGATGTTAAAATATATTAATATCATTTTTAAAATGAGCTTCAAAACAAAACAAAAAAATTAAAAAGAACATCTATGTAGTGATAAAAAATTAAAAGGAAGGTATAACAATTCTATCTATACACCTATTAAAATAGCCTCAAATATGTATAAAGCAAAATTTAATAAACCTATCACGTAGGAGATTCCCAAAAATGTTCAATGCAGTGAACACATGCAGTGCACCAAATAATCAGAGTATGCACTATTTTCACATACCCATTTTCAAAAATTTTGTATTTGCTAAGCCACAATAGAAGTGTCAATGGATTTCCAGGAATAGGTATTATATAAGCCATGTTCCCAAATCACAAAGCAATTAAGTCAGAAATCAATAATATAGGGGCACCTGGGTAGCACAGTCGTTAAGTGTCTGCCTTCAGCTTAGGGCGTGATCCCGGCATTATGGGATTGAGCCCCACATCAGGCTCCTCTGCTGGAAGCCTGCTTCTTCCTCTCCCACTCCCCCTGCTTGTGTTCCCTATCTGGCTGGCTGTCTCTCTGTCAAATAAATAAATAAAATCTTAAAAAAAAAAAAAAGAGGGGCGCCTGGGTGGCACAGCGGTTAAGCGTCTGCCTTCGGCTCAGGGCGTGATCCCAGCGTTCTGGGATCGAGCCCCACATCAGGCTCCTCCGCTATGAGCCTGCTTCTTCCTCTCCCACTCCCCCTGCTGTGTTCCCTCTCTCGCTGGCTGTCTCTATCTCTGTCAAATAAATAAATAAAATCTTTAAAAAAAAAAAAAAGAAATCAATAATATAAAAATAAATTTAAAATCTCCATATGTTGGGGAAATTTTTAAACATTTCTAAATAATCCATAAGTCAAAGTAAAGACTGGAAAAGAAATTCACGTGTCAAGCTTGACTGTCAGTAAGAATGTACCACAGCTCACAACAACATGGATGAATAAGAAGCACAATATCGAATGAAAAAAACAAATTGCTACAGCTGATGTGTTACTACTTCTTCAAAACTACTTGTCCTTATGAGGTAAATTACACAACTCTCTTTTTACAAGGCAAGTGAATGTGAAACACAAACTGGGAGAGGAATGGGACAGTGAATGAACATACAGATAACCTCACTGGTATTGGTACTGTTCTGACTCTTCAATTGGGTGGTAGGTTCACCAGTTTACATGTAAGCTTGATAACACGCCTACCTTACACAGTCTCTCATATGTGTCAAGTTTGACTGTCAGCTGATACACTGGCACATAACCTCTGACCAATTCAACTCTGTGTTCCTTTTACCATTTTTAAATTCCCTTTCATTGAAAAGAAAGCTCCACTGTTATTCACTACTCTCTTCCTAATCACAGACTAGGAAAATACTTTAGATCCCAGAATAGACTGGAAAGAAAGAGATTTTGGACCCCAGAGTCATCTGTGGTACTAAATGAAATAAGTAAATTGACAAGTTTCTAGAGCTTAAGGGTCCAGAACAACTATCCAGTTCCTGTCTAGAATCGTCAGTCTTTTCAAAGCAAAATGATGGCAGTAAGAGAACAGTAGTCTTCAGGGTGCCCTGAGCAAGTCAGACTCAAAATTAGTTAAATAAATAAAAACACCAGAGGATTCCAAATATAAAGAAATTAAGATGATGAGCAATATTACAGCACTGTCACCACTTCCAATTTTCTTTGACCAAGTTTAAAGTACATGATCAATGTTTTTTAAACAAGCATTTTTTTGGAAAGGATTGCATTTCTTGAACAGATATAGAAATGATGAAATTTGAAATTAAACTTGCTATTGGAAAAATAACACTGCTTTTTACTACACCCCCTCCATCCAACTGCCAGAGCTGGCTTTAACAATTAACAAATACCAGTGCTAACATACTCTACAGGGAATGTGTTGATGCAAAAACCAGGAAACAGTTTATCTCCACTGGGAATATCTTGAAGAAGGAATTAGAGGAAGCAAGGCAGGGAGGAGTCAGAAAAAAAAATAAAAAAAAACAACCAACAGTATTTGCTAAACTAAAAACACATATGCACACATGGGAATTATTTTACTTTCAACAAGTTCCAAAAGTAGTAACAAAACCAGGGAGAGTTAAAAGAATAATTTAACACTGATGTTTCGGGAATGCTGAGAGGGACTAGCATTTAGACCTCATGTTGCTAAATTTGTTCATCTAAAACCTGAAAGGCACTGTCATGACAACAACTTTGCTATTTCTCAGCGTTCATCTCCTTAGGCAGCTTATTTCCCACTCAAGGTTATAATTTTGTATTCATAATACCATAATCATTTCCATGGTAACTTCTTGTGATGTCACACAGAAAACACTACTGGCTTCCCCTACAGCTCTTCTTTCCCAGTCAGAATCATACATTGATTTTTCTTCTTTCCAATGTAAATAACACACTTGACTATTAAAAGTCCTGGGAATAAGAACTGAAGTCCCATCTGTCATCACTACAGAGACAAGTAGAGAAACCTAGTGGCCACAGGATACTGGTTAAAACTACAAGTACCAGCATCTACCTACTTGGATTCATTCTAGGCTCCACTGGTTACGAAATAAGGGTCTTTGGGCATGGTAACTCATGTTCTCAAACTTCAGTTTACACATCTGTAAAATGGGAAAGTACCTCATTCAGTTGTTGTAAGAATTAAATGAGAGAATGTATACAAAACAGTAAAGCATAAAACCTAGTAAATGTCGTTAACCTTTAGAAAAGATCTTGAGTTCCCCAGAACCATAACCTCAGGATACAGGATTAAAGAGGAAGTTACGGTTTCAGTCATTCGGCAAATATTTACTGAGTGCCTACTTTGTGCCACACGGTGCTTGAGTGCTGGGACCACAAAGAACAGTGTTTGTACTATGGCCCTAACAAAAACTGTTTCTTTACCCTCCTTCTTCAGTTTAGTGCTTACCTCCCTCTCCAGGAGGCTGGTTCCTGGTATGAGGTCAACCTTGAAGCTCAGCCCTCTTTTTTCTCTTCATGCCCACACATCTAGGCAAACAGAGTACACATTTAACAACCTCAAACAGTGAGTCTCTGTGTAGATGAAAAATGGGAGTCCAAAGTGGGCAGTACTATTTCAATTTACCAACTCATCTGAAGGAGGGATGTGGTTCTTTTTAAAGGGTAATTTAAAAATGAATAAAAGTCTTCATCTTGCAGCCAGCTTATAATTATTATTTGGGTTTAAAGTATACTGACAATTGTCTGAACCTCTGAAAACACAATGGTAGTAAATACCTACCTTCAAAAACCAAAGTATCAGTTAATTCCAGGCCTGTGTAAGTGCCTATTTCTAAAGAAATAACATAATAATTTTACCTAGCAACTTCATGACAAGCAGAGAAGCAGTTTATGACAAATGAGTTCCTTACATACATTGCTGTCATCAGATATTTAATCTTTGCACCTAAAGATTAATATATTTACCATTAGAAATGCTGAGGTGGTCTTCAATAAAAGGAACCTTGAAAGACACAATTAGGTGCTTTCTGAGCAGGAAAGAAAAAAGAATAAGGAGGAAAACATAGCATTCTACATCTAGACAGTACTGTAAGTTCCCCTGAACACCATTTGGGCTAGACAGCTCTTAGAAAAACAGGTCTGTAAGTTTGGGGAAGCACAGCAGAAGACTGACAATGCACGTTAGCATATTAAGGACTCTAAGAAGTTCTGCAGTAAAGAAATCTCGTTATATTTAACCAAGCATTTTCTGAAGGGATTTAACCAAATACCCCACAGAACATACCTAAAGAAATGCTGTATTTAGTACTTTCCAATTATGCCACATATTAACATAGTTGCTATATACATAAAGTGCATCAGAGAGTATTAACTCATAACTCAAAACATTTTGTTTGTAATTCCTTCAGTATAAAGATACCCTGGAGTTGTTCTAACTGCTCAACAGTTCCTACCAGAAATAAGAGGTCTCTTCTATTAATGTATAAATTATAGCTAAATGATGTAAAAAATATATATAAGCTATTTTGTTGGTTGAGGATACACCTAGAACAGTGTCTGGCAAATAAAAATATATGTTAAATGAATGATCGAATAATCTGCATTTCCTCCCCTGAATTCTAGTCAAGAGATAACTCTTCTGATCTGTTCTTCAGACTCCCTGAGAGGTACCAGCAATCTGTGATTCTATGAAGTCATACGTTTAGAAGCACATTACAAGAACACAGAGCTTGGTACTAAACTGACAGGGTTTAAAGTCTAGTTGCACCACTAACTAGCTATGTTTTCTTGAACAGTTACTTTCTGCAAAATAGGAATTAAAACTGTTTTTTTCCCAAAAGACTACTGTGAACAAAGTGCCTGGCATAATCCTGGTACTCAGAGGGATTCAAAAGTCACCCGTAATCTCTCTCTCTCCTTCATCCTAACTTCTCTTCCCTATTTAAACCCTTAGGAAAAAGAAACTCAAGGGATAAGTAAAACTTCACGGTAAGCTATTTAAGTAAGATGAAGTAAGGCAAAACAAGTCCCACACTGAATATGATAACATAGAGAATCAGCTTCTAACGACTGTAATACTATTCTGTTTTCCTAAAGATCCTGAATTCTGTAGTTTCTTTCAATTTTGAGGTGTACAGCTTCTTTTAATCAAACTAATTCAACAAAACTTCCAGCACATAATTTCATTAAATTACCTTATTCCCTGTCAAAGGCTTTATCACCCTCAAAGTCAGAACAGCATATTTTTATGTTAATATATTATCTCTATCCTCCAACAACCCTCAAAAATAAGAATTTCCCAAAGTATACCAAGTTTAAGATTCTACAATGCTAAAGACAACTAGAGTATGAAGTTGGGTAATTACTATATACCTAATTGACACAAATAAGACTGAATCTTGCCTAGTTATCACAGATAGCAATTTCTCCCCTTTGAAGAGTCCAGGCTCTTATTTAACTTGTTTCTATAATTTGAAGCAATTTATAATATTAAGAAGTCGATTTGCTAATTAAAAGATTTTATAAGAAGGCTGAATTTCCATTCTCTGTCTCAATCAGTCATTAGTGAATGAAGGAAAGATAACAATCATATATTAAAATGGAAATTTACTAGCAACGTGGAGTTGCCTCATATACTGACAGAGTAACAAGGGAGTCAAGAGAAATAGCTTTATTAAATACGCTATTTATGTTCCCGTAAATCCAGTGTTTTAAAATTTTGACATTTGTTTTGAAACCAGATTCAAATCTAGTACATAGTATTTCTTTGTTGGCAGGAGCTGCAAGAAAGTTAATGCCAATAAGTCTAGCTATTTTACACACACTATTTGTGTGTTAAAGTATCAGAGGACCTGTGAATCAGGTCAAAATTAACACCACATGTAGGGCTTTGGAGAAACAGAACTGTCTTGTCAGATTTCTTGATTAAAACTAATTTTTATTTTTGTAATACCACTGATAAGGCAATAATAAGCATGGCAAAGTCTCTCATGCATTATCTTTTTTATGTTAATAATTATGGTTTTGTAAAAATAAGATCAAATCACCTAAAAATGCAGGCCAACTTCCAGGCATGTCAAATATAATGCCCTAAACTGAGGGGCATAGTACAGTACTGAGCATATCCTTCTTGGGTTATTTTAAAGCCATTTGATCTCATTAAAGCGTTGACAAATACTCACCTGTCAGAAAAATCTTCCAGCATATTTTTTTTACTTAGTAATACAGGCAGTAACTCTAGAGGAGCCTTTAACCAGACATAATGATCTTAACTGGACTAATAAATTTCTATCTTTCCCTTTCTTGAAATTTGCCAACAAACCATACTGACACTGAGTGAAATTTTTCTGACTCAAGGAAAGGAAAGAGAACACCAAGGATATTTAAAATATTTCTTAACAACACACACCCACGAGGGCGGGCGTGCGCGCGCGCACACGCACACGCACACACACGGAGCAGAAACTCATATTCTGACTTAAGAAAACAAGCAAACCATGTCCAAAGATGTTCTCAGATCCCCTTTAGCAAAACCGCCTCATTCCAGCTCATTATGGACTTCTACATTTTTAACTAGGCTTAGAATTTGGGGCCTTTTGTAACTGGTTCTTCCCCTATCCACCAACACAAGTACAATAAATACATTTCTTAATTAATGTCTTTATTTTTTTTAAGTTTATTGATTTAAGTAATCTCTACACCCAATGTGGGGCTGGAACCCATGACCCCAAGATCAAGAGTCTCATGTTCCACTGACTGAGCCAGCCAGGTGCCCCTTAATTTATGTCTTTAAAAGGAATAAACAGTAACGGAATTGTGGAATGCAGCAAACACAGCAACCTAAGAAGCATACATAGCACCTACATCTTTCAAATGAGTAATTTCAAGGAACTAAGAACATTGGTTCTAAAGAGCACTCTTGAGTATACCAGAACACTTCAAGAGAACATGTCATATGCAAAGCTCCACAAAGTTGTTAGAAAGCTAAGTTATACAGGTATCCCCTACATCCTGAAAGTTCATCTTACACCACTTCATTTTTACAAAGGACCTACATTCCCACCTGTTTTTGCTAACCAAAAGAAATCCGAGGAAGATTCACTTTTACAAAATGGTAATTGCTTCTTCACTACAAGCCATTTGGACTTATGAAAGGTTTCATAGGAACTCTCTACCTTTGGACAGCAGGGGAAACCTGTACCTGTTCCAGGGAACCTGAAAGAAATCCCAAGAGGATTTTTGCTCTTACAAAAAAAAAAAAGGCAAAAAGTGAAAACAGCATTCATCATTTGTTTTGCAACCAGTAGGTATACAGGCAGCAAGTACCTCATGCAGCCAGAGGGGCGTCCCCAAGCTCCTTCCCCTGGAACTACATTCAGCATCTCGGCACCAAGCTCTACAGCTTTGAACGCGTCTGTGAGCATCTGTGCTTCATCTCAATGTATTCTGTGCATCCATTAGCAAGATGTGTCCTAAGGTATCAGAAAGCCTGAGAGAGGTTATTTCTGGGGCTTGGGAATGCTCAAAACCTTTCCCACATTAATTAATAGTATTTGCTTCTTCACTCTGCACCATTTTGGCCTCCAAACAGTTTCATAGGAATACTCTACTTTAGGATAGTGAAGGAAACCAACCTGTACTGAGAATCTCAGGCTCAAGCTCTCGGGATACCCTGGGAATATCAACAGTCCAATCTTTACGGGGTACGGAGCAGAGGATGCACCAAAATACAAGAAATGCACAGAAAATACAAGAAAATTACATTTAGTACTGTTGTCATTTTACCAATGGGAAATGGATAAACAAGTTAGGGACAAAGTAAACGGGGCAATAATCTAAAAAGAAATGAGATCTGCTAACTTCTGGATATTATGCCATCTGCTAAACCAAAATTCCTACATTTTAAAATAACTCACCACAATATACTAAAGTTGTTTAGGATTAGACTCTAGCCTCTGAATCAATACTACACCAGAAAGAACTTTCAAAAAGCTCAGAGCTCTGTCCATATATGTGGTCAGCTCCACAGTGGTCTTTTGCACTCCTGAAGCTCAGCCCTCCAGCTTCTTCTGGCTGCCGTGAGCTCGGCTGGGAAGCTAAACCCAACAGTAACAGGAGACTGTGGTGGCTAGGCGAGCTCCAGCAGATCTACCTCTGTGGAGGACACTTGCTTAGAAAGCTCCCTTTTCCTTAACTGCTTGTCTACTGTGTCAAAAACCACCAAGATGCAACAGAGGACAACAGGAGATAGGGTTGTTTATACAGGTGCCACCTTCCAAAGGGCACTCACAGGAGCAACCCTCCCTGCAGGGCTGGATTCAGATCACAGGCCTAAAGACAACACCACAGGGTGTCAGAGGGGGTAAAGCAGACTGCACAAAGAGAGGAGCAGGGTCTGGGCAGAAACCCAAACAAAACTGGGTAAGTAAGTATAGCCTCTAGTCTGCTTTGCCAGGTTTTCCTGTCTGCTGGTATGCAACAGATAATATGAAACATACTAAAACAAAAGAATTTTATTTGAAAATGTAAAGATTTAGTTCAGACTTACTTATTTAAGGCCTCCAGTTTTGTGTTTTTTTTTTCCTAAAAGGAAACTACATTCCTTCACTAACCCCCCATCCACAACCCTGCTGTCTGACCCCAAGTATTAGCAGTTTCTGCCCAGAGTTTAAATGACCTTTGCCCTTCCACCCACTTTATCTTCTTTAGGAATTCCATTCATCCTTTTGTTACCCACTGAAACCCATTGTGCTCTCATTTTCCCTCTCACTTTTACTTATATTCCTACAGAAACTCTTAACAGAGAAAGGAAATAGTTATCACTGGATAGGGGAAAGGAAAAGATGAACAGTAAGTTTTGGTTTTTTTTTTTAAGTTTTTTTTATTTATTTATTTGACAGAGATAGAGACAGCCAGCGAGAGAGGGAACACAAGCAGGGGAAGTGGGAGAGGAAGAAGCAGGCTCATAGCGGAGGAGCCTGATGTGGGGCTCGATCCCACAACGCTGGGATCACGCCCTGTGCCGAAGGCAGACGCTTAACCGCTGTGCCACCCAGGCGCCCCTGAACAGTAAGTTTTAATACCATAAACCTATACTTTTTTTTTAGTAAGACACCAAAGTTTCTAAAAAAATACATGTGGGTACACACACACATCTATTTTATGTTAGTTTTTTCTTTTAATTTGAACAATTGCTATCAAGTCAAATGTTTCTTTCCTAATGATTTAGTAAATGACTATTTTCACTCCTATTAAATCAAATACACATAACCTAGAAGACCAGTAAACGACTACTTGCCATCTAAGTTATACCAATTTCACCCTGTCCTAGCACCCCAAAGACAAAAGGAGATGATACAGAGTTTCGAATCAAGCATCATACACCTTCAGTTCTCAAACAAGAATCCACTTCATCCAGGAAGCGTTCCCTGATACCAAGTTAGTATGTGGTGTTTTCACCCTGAATTCTCCTACTGCATTCATTCCCCTCATCTACAGCATTTATCACCTACACTGAACCTGTATAGTTACTTGTCCGCCTGTTCCACCGGAATTTAAGCTGTATGAGGACAGGGATCGTATCTACCTTGTAATTGTAGTATTCTTAATATCAAGCTTGGCCTATCATTAGGGTCAGTAAATATACTAGAAAAATTAAATAGTGAGTTTGAATCCTGGTTCTACCATTAATTCACACTGTTACATAAGATACTCAAGTTTTCTTATCTGCAAAATGGACATAACAGATAGATAATACTGCACTGTACCAGTAAATGCTAGCACGATTCATGGCACTCAACAGACTTAAATGTTTACTTTTCTTCATGTCTTTTCATTAGTCCTCAGATCTCTGCATTCTGTTGGGTCCCTTCCTGCCTTCTTTCCTCACGGATACCTTTCCCTCGCACTGTCATCTTGTAGGAGTCTTTCTGCCATTGTATCCTTTACTTCCCTCTTGCTTTTCCCTCCTGCTCCTCTTTCCAGATTGGCCTTGCTGTTTATTCCCATCTCCAAATCACAAAGGATCATTTGTATTTGACAACTGTCAACTTCACCTTATAATTCACCCAAGACAACACATTTTATATGACTACTTGGCTCATACTCTGGATATGTTTTAACCTATGATTATTCATAGCATGATGCAAAAATTGATGCAAATGTTAATTTCACAAATTATAATGAAACAATATGCTTTAATTTATTATTTCCAAAAGAGGTCTAAGCCTAATGGGGTGTTTAAAATAATAATTTTTAAAACCCCACGGAAATAAAATTGCATTTACCTAGCTCATAAGAACTATCTCTTTTCATAATAGCATGCACAACTTTGCATATTATTTTTCTTGTGATGCTGCTTCAAAGTTATGTGCTCAAAAAAACCCACTTTCATTAAAACAGAATTATTTCTTTTCACAGGACTATGTAAATAAGAACAAAAGACAAAACACTTAGACCCTTAAATCAAAAGTCCCATAAAAAGTCTCTAATCTATTGTCCATTAGTGAACAGGTTTTGGTATTTCAACCCCCTCTCTAAGGAACTAAATCCAAGATCACCAGGCTGCAACCATTCACTGGAGAACTCAGAATAAGCAGGTTATCTCATCAGCACCGTCTACCCTGAATGAAGAACTAGGTCAAACTATTCTTAGTGAGTTCCTTCGATTTGAACGAAGGCCTTCTGCACTTGTACAGTAGTTTTCATAATTAAAGGGGGAAAGCTCCACAAAGCCTAGATAACAAATGTATGTGTGTTGGTGGATGAAAGCATAAGTTTTATGCCTATGTATATCAGGGAATTATCAGATGTCAATGAAACTGGCACAAAATCGTGCTGCCGACATCCTAAGTTGCCATCTAGATGGCCACCACTCCTGAGTCCACTCTCATAAAGGGGGCTTCTCAAAGTGATATTAATTTATGATCTGTTTTATACCCTAACACAAAAACATAAGAAAAATTGGGGGCACCTGGCTGGCTCAGTTGGTAGAGCATGTGACTTAATCTCGGGGTTGTGAGTTCGAGCCCCACGTTGGGTGTAGACATTAAAAATAAAATTTAAAAAAAATTCAAAAATATAAGAAAAACTGCAGAACCTAGTTTTAGATACTTCTCCCCAAATGTAGCTAATTAATCTTTCTACCTTTTATACCATTACTTAGTCTTTCATGAATAGTGCTAAAGAGAAATAAATGTTTCTGTGGGATATCTAGTTTCTAAAATACAGTCTCTGAAATATTTAATCAATAGCAAAGACAAAGTAAACATTTCTAGTTTGAAGCAATATACTGATATAATAACCTCAGGGCTCTTTTTAATATCTAAGCAAATATATATATTTTTTCTTTTTCATCATTTCCTTCTATTTTTTCCTTTTAAATGGAATTTATAGCACTTTTAGATGCATCGAAAAAATTCAACAGAAAGTATAAGGAAATTCCCCTAAACCCCCTCCACCTCCACACATTCACAGCTTCCCCCACTATCAGCATCCCCCACCAGAATGGTATATTTGGTTCAACTGATAAACCTACCCCAACATATCTTTATGAAAGTCCAAAGTTTACATTAGGGCTCACTCTCGCTGCTGTGCATTCTATGGGTTCTGACAAATTCTACCATCATAGAATCATATAGAATATAGTTTTACTGCTCCAAAATTCCTCCATCCCTGCCCCATAATTTCTGACAACCACTGAGCTTTTTACTGTCTCCATAGTTTTGCCTTTTCCAGAATATCATACAGCTGGAATCACACAGTATGTAGCTTTTTCACATTGGCTTCTTTCACTTACTAACATGCATTTAAGATTCCTCTATGTCTTTTCATTGCTTGATAGTTCACTTCCTTTTACTATTTTTTGAGAGCAAGAGAACAAGCACACGTGAGCCAATTTGAGGGGGGTGGGTAGACAGAGGGAGAAGGAGAGAGAGAATCTTAAGCAGGCTCCACAGCCAGCACAGAGCCTAATGCGGGGCTTGATCTCATGATCCTGAGATCATGACCTGAGCCGAAATCAAGAGTCGTATGCTTAACCAACTAAGCCACCCAGACACCCCAAAGTTCACTTCTTTTTAGTGCTAAAGAATATCCCATTGTCTAGATATACCAATTCATTTATCCACTCATCTACTGAAAGACATCTTGGTTGCTTTCAAGTTTTGGCAATTATGAATAAACATCTGTGTGAACATAAGTAAATACCAAAGAGTACAAATGCTGGATTATGTGCTAAGAGTATGTTTAGTTTTGTAAGCAACTGCCAAACTGTCTTCCAAAGTAGCTATAACATTTTGCATTTCACCAGCAATGAATGAGAGTTTCTGTTGCTCCACATTAACAGCATTCGGTGTTGTCACTGTTCTGAATTTTGGCCATTCCAATAGGTGTGTAATGAGTGTCTCATTGTGGTCTTAATTTGCATTTCCTAGATAATGTATGATGTGGAACATTTTTCCATATGCTTATTTTGCCATCTGTGTATATTCTTGGGTGAGGTATCAGTTCAGGTCTTTTGCCCAGTTTTAATAGGGTTGTTTGCTTTCTTATTGTTGAATTTTAAGGGATCTTACAGATTTTAGGTAACAGTCCCTTAATCAGATGTGTCTTTTGCAAATAGTTTCTCCCAGTCTGTGACTTGTCATATTCTCTTGACTGTCTTTTGTAGAGCAAATTTTTAATTTTAATGAAGTCCAGTTTATTTGCTTTTCCTTCATGGATCATTCCTTTGGTGTTGTACCTAAAAAGTCATCATCATAGCCAAGGTCACCTAGATTTTCTAATTTATCTTCTAGAAGTTTGATACTTTTGTATTTTCATATTTAGGTCTATGATCCATTTTGAGTTAATTTTTGGGGTAGGTGTAAGGTCTCTGTCTTGGTCCATTTTACTGCATGTTGATGTCCAGATGAAAAGACTATCTTGTCTCCACTACATTATCTTTGTTCCCATGTCAAAGATCAGTTGACTGTATTTATGTGGATCTATTTGTTGGCCTTCTGTTCTGTTCATGGACCCATTTGTCTATTCTTTTGCCAGTATCACCCTGTCTTGACTACTCTAGCTTTACATTAAGCCTTGAAGTTAGGTGGCATCATTCCTCCAACTTTATTAGTCTCCTACTATATTGTGTTGATTATTCTATATCTTTTGCCTCCCATATAAACTTTGGAATCCGTTTATTGATATCCACAAAATAACTTGCTGGGATTTTGAATGAGATTGCACTGAATTTAGAGATCAAGTTGGGAAGAACTGGCATCCTGACAGTTTTGAGGTTTCCTATCCATTAACATGGAATATCTGTCCATTTATTTTCTTCTTTGATTTATTTCATCAGAGTTTTGTAGTTTTCTTCACACGGATCTTGAAAATATTTCGTTAGATTTATATATAAGTATTTAATATTTGGAGCCCTAATGTAAATAGTATTGTATTTTTAATTTTGAATTCCACTTGTGCATTGCTGGTATATAGGAAAGCAATTGATTTTTGTATATTAAGCTTATAGCCTGCAATCTTGCTATAATTGCTTATTAGTTCTAGGAGTTTTTTGTCAATTCTTTAGGATTTTCTAAATAGACAATCATGTCATCTAGTGAACAAAGACACTTTCATTACTTCCTTCCCAATCTGCATACATTCTACTTCCTTTTCTTGTCTTATTGCATTAGCTAGGACTTCCAGTATGATGTTGAAAAGCAGTTGTGAGAGAAGATATCCTTGCCTTGTACCCGATCTTATTGTGAAAGCCTTCACTTTCTCACCAGTAAGTATAATGTTAGCCATAGGGTTTTTGTGGATGTTATTTAACAAGCTGAGGAAGTTCCCTCTATTCCTAGTATAATGAGAGTTTTATAATGAATGGGCACTGGATTTTATCAAATGTTTTTTTTTTCTGCATATTCTGATAGTCACGTTACTTTTTTCCTTAAGCTTGTTGATGTGACGGATTACATTAACTCATTTTTGAATGGTGAACCAGACAGACCTGCATACCTAGGAAAAAAATCCCACTTCGTCAGGGCGTATAATTCTTTTTATACATTGTTGGATTCAATTTGCTAATATTTTGTTGAGGATTTTTGCATCTATGTTCATGAGAGATATTAGTCTATAGTTTTCTTTTCTTATGATGTCTTTATCTGATTTTGGTATTAGGATAATTCTGGCCTCCTAGAATGAGTTAGAAAGGATCTCCTCTGGGGCGCCTGGGTGGCACAGCGGTTAAGCGCCTGCCTTCGGCTCAGGGCGTGATCCCGGCGTTCCGGGATCGAGCCCCACATCAGGCTCCTCTGCTATGAGCCTGCTTCTTCCTCTCCCACTCCCCCTGCTTGTGTTCCCTCTCTCTCTGGCTGTCTCTATCTCTGTCAAATAAATAAATAAAATCTTTTAAAAAAAAAAAAAAAGAAAGGATCTCCTCTGTTTCTATCTTCTTAAAGAGAATGTGGAGAATTGATATAATTTTTCCTAAATGTTTGGTAGAATGTATCAGTGAACCCACTTGAGCCTGGTGTTTTCTGTTTTGGAAGGTTATTAATTATTGATTCAATTTCTTTAATAGATTTAGCCTTATTTAGATTTCCTATTTAATTACATCATTTGTTTATTATGAAAGTTGTATTTTATTTCTCTCGGAAACATGAAATTCACAAATTTATTATCTATGAATATGTGGCATACTCATTTTCTAATGGTCAAGTAATGTAGTATATGTGGTATATATTAACTATATATCTAATTCATTATTTCTAAGGCAGGCAAATAATAAAGAATCTTTAAAAGCTCATATTCTATAAAAGGTTTAGGACAATATGAAATTATAATGTTTTAAAATTAAAACATTTAACCATTTAAAAAATTAACTTAGCATTTATCTTCATGATTCCTGAATTAGAAACACCCAGGTATTTTTCATTGTTTCCTACCAGTATTGGAAATATTTCGTTTTTTAGGTAAAGTTTCCAGTAACTGCCCTTACATAGTCTGCTGTTATTGTGAGTGTAAATAAGATCTATGCAATAACTACTATGAAGTATAAAATATTCAGAAACAAGAAATGCTTTCTCCTCATGTTTTTATCAAAAACTCATGTTGGGGTGCCTGGATGACTCAGCTACTTGGGTATCCAACTCTCGGTTTAGGCTCCAGTCATAGTCTTCGGGTCAAGGGATCCAGCCCAAGGTTGGGCTCTGTGCTCAGCGGGGAGTCTGCTTCTCTCCCTCTGACCCTCCCCCCTCCCCCCAGGCACTCTCTCTCTAAAATAAATGGATAAATCTTAAAAAGGAAAGGAAAAGAAAAGAAATAAAAGAAAAGAAAGGAAGGAAGAAAAAAGAAAAAAGAAAAGAAACAAACTCACATTACACTCTAATATTTAGGAATAGCTCATGAAGGAAATTCATTTGAAAATTATATCTACACGTGCAAAACAGTGTAACTGCCTACTTATTCCAAGCAAATATTCTATTCTCTAGTTTTCTAGATATACACACACATAAATTATATATAACAATTAAGCAATGACTTGGGTGTATTTATTTATTTAAAGGAGTTAACAGTAAACTAAATCAAGTTAGGAATCAAGTTTAAAAAATATTACAATAAAAAGTAAATAAAAATCATGTTTGCACACTGCCACCATGTAAGGAAGCTGGACTAGCCTGAGAGACTACGTAGAGAAAGAAAGGCCAAAGCAGCATCTGCTGAGGGTGAAGCTATCTTGGATGTTCCAGTCCCAGTCAGGTAATCCCAACAGATAGCACATGGAACAGAATAACTGCATGGTTAAGCCGAACCAATCTAAGAATTATAAGAAATAATAAATTGTTGTTTTAAGACATCAATTTAGTGATGGTTTGTTACACAACAAAAGCAACACAAAAACATAGGAAAATATCTTCATAACTTGATTTAATGCAGATTTCTTAAACATGTAGTCAAATTTATTAATGGGGATTATTCTTCCATCCCTTTTGTATTATCCATTAATTGCTAACCCATAAATTATTTCTAGAAAGCACCTAACAGTCTTCAGTATTTTCCTGCTATTTACATTTTTGGTAAATGAAATTCATTTGGTGTTTCATTTTTCAATGCTACATGTTATGATAAAGTAAAATACCATTTAGTACCTTGTATAGTAGACTTCCAATGATCTTCAATAAAAAAAGCTACTTTAGAATTTAAAATCTGCCAATATTATTTCTTACAAGGTCAAGACAAGGCTTGGTTAACCACTATGAATTGGGCAGGCTGGATAGGACCAAAGCAAATAAAGGCAGTTGCAGAAAGAAAAGAACAACCTGGGAGGAAATCTAGAAGCAAGCGGGCAAAACACCAGAGCCAAAAACTGGGCAACAGAGAAATGATCCAACAAAGTTACTGCCATCAGGAATGTTTTGTTTTTAAAGATTTATTTATTTGTTTATTTATTTGAGAGAGAGAGAGAGAGAGAGCATGCGCGCGCGCACATGTGTGTGAGTGGGGGAGGGTAAGAGAGAAAGAATCCTCAAGCAGACTCCCCACTGAGCTTACAACCGGACATGGGGCTCAATCCCAGACTCTGAGATCATGACCTCAGCTGAAATCAAGAGCCAGTCTCTTAAACAACTGAGCCACCCAGGAGCTCCATCAGGAATGTTTATTACCAGGCGGTGAATCAGAGAAACAGGAAATCATGGTAGGTAATGGCTAACAAAATCAGACAAAATCAGTCAAGTAAAAAGGCCCAGGATACTGGTCCAGAGCTCTGTGGTAGTCGAAAGGGAAAAAGTACTAGAGACAGAAAGGCAAAGCCCAAACCTGGAGGGCTTACTAAACCAGGGGTTCCAGACAAAGGATAAAGCCACAAGGTTTCAGTGAGATGAACATTAGGGTGCAATTTGATGGTGAGGAATAAAACACCAGCCTGGTCATAGGGCAGGGTATAGGAAGTTACTGTTTCATGTGTACAGAGTTTCAGTTGGGGAGGAGGAGAAGTTATATAGCAGATATACAACAGTGTAAATGTACTTAATGCCATAAAACTGTATACTTTAAAATTTTATGTTATACATATTTTACTACAATAAAAAGAAAATTTTCAAAAATGTGGGGAAAAATGTTTTCTAGCATCACTGATCAAAAATATTGGGTCTCTTCAATTTCCCTAAAAAACTTCCTATGATCCCCCAAATCACCACTGTACAAAGAATAGTCTATAGATTGAACTTCCAACAACAAATTACAGCTAGCCCTTGAACAACATGGGAAGTAAGACAGTGACCCCTATGCAGTTGAAAATCTGCATATACCTTTTGACTCCCCAGAAACTTAACTATTAATAGCCTACTCTTGACCAGATTCCTTACCAATAATGTAAATGGTCAACTAACACATATTTTGTATGTTATACATATTATATACTGTATTTTTACAATAAAGTAAAAGCTAGAGAAGAAAATGCTATTAAAATCATAAGGAAGAGGAGTGCCTGGGTGGCTAGGTCGGTTAAGTGCCTGCCTTCGGCTTAGGTCATGATCCCAGAGTCCTGGAATCAAGTCCTGCATCAGGCTCCCTGCTCAAGGAGTCTGCTTCTCCCTCTCCTGCTGCTGCTCCCCCTGGTTGTGTGTGTGTGCGCGCTTTCTCTCTCTCTCTCTCTCTCAAATAAATAAATACTTAAAAAATAAAATCATAAGGAAGGGAAAATACATTTACAATGCAGTATTGTATTTATTTTTAAAAAATTCACATAAGAGGACCTGCGCAGTTAAAACCCACGTTGTTTAAAGGTCAACTGTAATTCAAATGTGAATGCATTTATCCATAGGAAGAATAAGCAGCAGCCAGGATTTGCATTAGAATCAAGTTTGATACAGCCATGTTTAACTGTGTAAATACATAAATGTACATATATACATATACACACACACATTTAGGGGGGCAAATATTTTATCAACTAAAATATTTAACTAATATATTTTATGACCCCATAAAAGTCTCTGGCCTGGACTAAACTCCTTTTACCCATTTCCCTGGAGCTGGGAGCAGGAGCCTGGGTATGGGGGATTAGCCACTCTCAACACAGGGAGGAAAGGCTGTAGAGCAAGGACCTGAAGGGAACACCACCACCCACGACACAAAATGCAGATAAAGTCAGTCACTTATTGTTAATTTAAGAATCAGAGCCACATTCACTGCCTAGTTATAGTTGGCTGAAGTTAATACTGAAACGCATTTGTAGGTCTGCAAAGTAGATAGTGTTGTGTCTAAAAACTATATGAATTAATTAATTTATGGAAGGAAGCTTCTAAGAATAAAACATGTTAAGTAAAAGTCATCTAGAAGTAAAATACTGCTTCCGGTAATTAGGACTTCTTTCAAGGTACTTTAAAATCATTGTAATTTATACTTTGGAAGTCAGACTTTTGACAGATACACCCTCTAAAATATAGCCACTGAACACAGAAGCGTGATTACCCCATCCAAATACAACTTACCACAAAGCCTCTATACTCGAACTCCTTAATAACCCTCCCTTACGTAACAGAGACTTCACAGTAAACCTAGTTATCTGATTTCTCAGCTCAGAAAAAATAAGAAGGAGCAGCTGACAGATGTAAGCATAACAACATGGAAGAGGTGATAACTGACAGCCTGACCTCTACAAAAGAGAGAAAGAAACAGACTCTAGACTGTGTTGAATCACAGTTCAACAATAAGTGTAAGGGTAATCCTAAACCCTCAGGAAAGGGTTAATCTAAACCCGTAGCCTTTGTTCAGCCGATGTACAGAGCCCTTGGTGTATGGAAGGAAAGATTTAATAAAAATTATAAGAAAAGAAAAAGGGCTCTGGTATCTCACATAATCAACTCCAAATATTCATCCCTGAGAACACCTTATTTACTAACCAATGTCAAATAAAGGAGCCACTGCTTTATTTTCAAGTTCTTCTTCCTAAAAGAAACTATTTCAATGCTACCAAAGATTGTCTGCTAAAAAACTAATGTACTCTCCTCCGAAATCCCTTACCAAATATTTGAAGGATGTGTATAAGGGGCAGCTTGTGTTTGTTCTTCTTTGTCTACTGTTTTCTGTTTCCTTTAGGCCTATTTGCAGGCAAAGGGCCAGTAGACAGCTGCTCTGATTACTCAAAAGAGCCCAAACTCAAGAACACTGCTCATGCATTCCTATTGGTAAAACCAGGGGTCTACAAACTTTAAAGGTGAGACTATTTCTTCATTTGTGTCCCTCTACTATTTTTCCTTATCAAGCAAGCATCAGAATCAATTATTTATTTGTCATCCCGTGTAAAACCATTATCTTCACTTATATGTTTGCTTCTTATTCCCAGATTCGTATTTTGTCTAGGCTGACTAAAATTAAAATGATCTTGAACAGACAGTCTGTTATTAACAATCAACGTCCATGCAATCAATTCAAATTAGCCTATGTAATCTAACTTAGAGGAAAGACAGAAGGGAGGAAATAAGACAAGAGAAAGGAGAAACTTTTGGTTTATGCTTCAAAGAAATACTAAAATTACTTCGAATCGGCCAAAGTGAATCATCTGTCTACCAGCATGCCTCATATTACATGGCCTATTTATAACTAAGAGAAAAGTAACTAGTGAAGGAAAGAGTTTTGTGTTACAAACGGCATAATTTTACTGTTTTAATAACGAAATTAAGACTGACATAATTTGCCTTCTTTCCTATCAATTTCTTATAACTGGAAGAGAAACGTCAAGTTGCGTCCACAGCTAGCTGACTCTTCACATGAAGACTGGTGAAGAATATATTTCATTTTAAATACATGTTATTTCACAAGTTCTATGATTAAATATTTACACTAGCTTTCCTCAGTCAAAAATAAATGAACCAAATGAACTTCTGTTTGATCCTCTCTTCCACAGGATAAATTTCCCTTTTTCTAGTACTTTTAGAGTGCATATTTTGGCAAGGGTGGGTTGAGGAGTGGGGCAGGTGTTGGGGATGGGGAACACTTGCTCTGTTCCAAGAGCAGCCACCTTCTGGCCTTGGGCAATTTTAGCAATCCACGGTCTTGCCCACCTTCCAGAAGTCTGGGCACCTGGGCACCCAGCTCCCGTGGGATTAGCTTTCACTACACTAGTCTCCTCACTCAAACACCTGACCCACAACGCCCTAGAGTTCACCATCTTGCAACACAAAGCTTGAACATACTAACAACCTCCTATTATTTATTGGTAAGTAATGCACAGGGGAACTTGAAATTACATGAAAATGCAATCTGGAGTAAGAATCTACAAATCCATACATTTTATGAGGTTAGTATTTATAATTTTCAAGAACAAAGTCATTGCAGAGGTTCTGACCATTGTTAAAATAAATGAGACTGAAGGTCAGTCACAGGTAAAATTTGCCTTAAAGGCAGAAGTTTGGCAAGTAATTCTGGTTCGGTTAAAAGTACTTTGAACATCACGTGTCAAAATAGTTGAACACAACTTTAATACAAAAAGGTCTCAAGTGGTTAATCAAAAAAGAGAGGCACATGCTGCATTTTATACTGTTTTCAATTTGCTGACACAACATCATTCTGTGCTCTCTAGTGAGCAAGAGTAATCCTCAATGGCATTAAGATGAGAGGCTGAGCATGAAACCACAGGCAAGTCAAGTAATGATTTTATTCTTTTTGTCATTTTTCTTTCAAGTGGATGATTCCTAACACTCTGCTTCTGACAATGTTTATAAACAGAACTCTGAAAAGCATCTGAACACAAAAAAACCAGGTCTTTCCTACCAAGTGTGATAGTGAACCAGCTGAGTCTCCATCCTGCAGACACAGATTTGGAAGCACTTTTAAGAATTAGTTTCCACAAAAATAAAACTCAAAAACTGCCCAAACTGCTACTTTGATCTCCAACAAAGAAAAACAATGTATAACTTAAGATTTACCATAATCAGCTATACTAACAACTCTGTTCTGAGAACCACAGAGCCAGATCTTGTGTGGCTTTGTTGTCATAAATAGTTGATATGATTTTGTTGCGTGTAAGTGAGAAGCCACTAGAGAGTTGGGAACATAGGAAATAGCATGTTGTCTCTTTTTATAGAGCTATGATCTGAATTTCATCTTGAAAAGATGTCTTTGTCTACTGTATAAAAGAGACCAAAGTAGCCCCATGGTTACCAGGTACAAAGCTACTACAGTCATCCAGGAGATTATGACAGCTTGGACTCGGATTGTTATAGTGGAGATGCTGAAAAATAGCAAGATCAGGGGCATTTTACTGACAGAGCCATCAGAACCTGCCTTATGTGGCTTCACCCAGTTGAAGCAGAATACTGAAGAGGGGAAATCAAAGATGAGGTTGTGGGAAATTGAGACAAGATCACTGAGGACCTAGAGAGCTAGCCCAAGATATGTAGTCTCATTCTGTAGGCAACAGGGTGCCAAAGAAGCTCTCCATGCTTTCAGCAGCTGATCCAATAGCACTGTACAGACTAAATGGGAAAAGGAGAAACTGAAAAGAGGGAGACCAGTCAGAGAATGAGGCCAGTTCCAGCATCCTTAGGGGTAAAGGGAACAGGCTCTGCACTGGTGAATCCAAAAGACATCACAGAGACAAAGGCAGTGCCCGTTAATGACTGGTGGACCCTGAGATTCCACTCTGGGTGACAGAATTTGACAGGGCCATGAACAAAGCTGGGCATCGTGGAGAAAGAAGAAAGGGTTTCAGAAGAAAAGGAGTATGTCCAGCATCAGCTTCAGATATATTGGGTTTGAGTGCTGGCCAACCTCACAAGTAGGAAAGTCGGCTGAATATGTGGGACCAGAGCTCAAGCACCAGTTAGGACTAGAGATCACTATTTGGGAGTCATCAGCAAGACGGTGACCACTAAAGTCACAAGTCTGAAACCGCACCACCACCACAGAGGTCGGCAGAGAAAACCGTGGGACAGAATGTGGCGATGAGAGAAAAGGAAGATGCCGTTTCAAGAACACAGCTGTGTGCAACAAGGTCAAATGCACGGATGTAAGGGTGGATAAAGACTGAGAAAAAGCCAAAGGACTTTGTGACTAAGAAGCATCAGGAACTGCCAAGAGTGCAGTTTCACCGAGAGAGAGAAAGTGACTGCTAAGTGCTAACGGAAGTGAGTCAGTCTAGGAAACACAGATGAGAGTACACTATTTGTCAAGGTTTGGTTATAAAAGGAAGGACATAAGAGGGGTGGTAGCTTGAGCAGAGCTGAGAGGAACTGTGTGAGTGCACATGTGTGTATGTGTCTTCAGAGTGAGAATTAAGTTAAGGAGCTTAAAGAGAAGAATTCCAGCGCAAAGGGAGAGACAAAAATTACAGGATGACACCATCTACTAAGGAACAAGGTAACAGAAGAGGTGGGCAGAGAGCCATCCTTGGAGAAGAGAAGGGACAGTTCTTCCTCCACAAACAAGGGAAAACGGTGAGGCCCGTGACCCATCGTGGCCACCATGCTGCTGACAGCCCCTCTGCTGGTAACAGACTGGTGTCAACAGTATGTGAAACTGTGAGGTGACTGATGAGACAAGGAATAAAGCTATAGATAGCAACACACTTTCAATAATCATTCTAGAAGAATCAATATTCTGACTAATGCCATTATTCTAGTTAATGTCGTGACATCAGAACAACCAAATGTTGTGACTCACAGTTTATCTCTTTTGTTTAGTGTACTTGACATGAATGAGAGAGGTGGGTGGTTAAGTATTTTCGGTAAATGAATGAAGAATAACCTTCCAGACAACGCTTAGCATGCTCTATATAAAACAGGATATTTTGTTTCTGAAATTCATTTAAACTCCTACTTGGTTTGTCTTTCTCAATCACTTGACATTTACAATTCAGTTTCAAATTCATAAATCAAAAAAATTCTGCTTTTTACTGTAGTTGTGTCTATATACCAAGTTTTTTCCAAGTCACTGTAACACCACCATTCCATAGCATTGAAAAGCAAAATATAAGAGTGCTATAATGAGAAAAAATCTGATGGAGCTTGATTTAAAAAGGAACAGGAAAGAACAGAGTACAAAGCTAAGTAATTAATGAGATAATCAATCATAGCTCTGCTAATCTCATTTAACTACCCCTCCCCCCAAAAAGGAAAGTACAGAAAAAGCACAAGCCAGAAGCAACTGTCTTTAGATCAGAAGCTTTTTAAGTAATTGGCCATGATGTACCATCAATTTTATAGGAAACTTCCAGAGATAATGAAAATGTATCTTTGTAAATATATTTTATACATTTTGCCAAACTTACCAGTGAAGCTAGAGTCCTATAATAACTATGAATGGGTGATATCCTGAATGAGTTAAAACAGCATTAGTTACCCCAATTCTAAACCTACCTAAGTTGTACTATCTCAATTACCAAACTAGTTTAAAAAACAGAACTGAGAGTTCAGTTAATCACAATTACGAAATAACAATAGGAAAAAATTAAAAATTCACTAGACTGTATCATCAATCAATAACCTATTTTCAAAGAACTCTTAATTTATTAAACACTAAAAAGATCTGACATGGCAGATGATAAACAAACTGCTCCCTATTTCACATATTTTTAAAATGTTCCTGCTGAAAAAACTGTATCTGTCACCAAATATTTCATCTTTCACTGATAGGTACATGGCAAAATGATTCATGGAGACCATCCATGGCTACAAAAGTATGTGGTTTTCTTAACAGGTGTCAGGTGTCAAGTTGGAATTTAGGCTCTACAACTTGTAATGGAGCCCAAAGCAGCATAATGTTTCTTTCTAAATCTGAATTAGCATTTTATATTCTGAAACAACATTTGCAGGGGTAGCCGGGATCCCCGGGTGTTCCATAACACCTATGCATTATTTATTTTACTATACTCCTATATTAATCTATAATTACTCTCTCTGTGTGCCTTTCTCCACCAGTGGACTGGAAACAACTTGAGAGTAGAGACCACATCCACAGGAAGCAGAACCATGCCACCAAGATAAACCCAGCCACTTTTAAGAAGTGTATCAAAGGGCAATGGGACAGCTACAACACAATCTCCCACTGGAAACATACCATCTCCGGATACTTGAGCAGAATCTAACTGCATTCCCAAATACCTCCTCTCAGAAAATTCTTAAGGAAAACTTTGAAAAAATAATGCCACAAGAGTCAACGAAGGGAACTCCATAAATTCTGGAGTCATAAAGTGATTCTAAATCCCAAAGGCCTGATCTGAACTTTATTAAGGATTTTATTTCCTATAAACGTATAACATAATGCATTCCAATTTTAATCTGCAATAAGTTGTTTCACTATTCTACTTTCCAAACTGTTTCCCTGAGCAGTAAGCACATAATCATTGAATACATATAGACTCTAAACGTGTATCTTCTAAAAATCTGCCCTAGAAAATACAGGCTATAAAATCAAGTGGTCTTCAAACACAGGGAGCCACCAAAACAGATTACAGTATACATACGCATGTATGTAACGCATGTATGTAACGCATGTATGTAACAAGTTACTGTAACAAGTTACTGCAAACTTCATGGACTAAAACAACACAAATTTATTAAGTTACAGTTCTGGAGGTCTGAAGTCTAAAATGGGTCTCACTGGGCTAAAATCAAGGTGTCGGCAGGATTTCATTCCTTTCCGGAGGCCTTGGGGAAGAATCCATTTTCTCACCTTTCCCAGCTTATAGAGGTTGCCCACATTCTTTGGCTCACAGGTCCTTCTTCCATCTTCAAAGCCAGTAGCAGAGCATTGAGTCTTTCTCACCTAGCATTAACTCTGCTTCCCTCTCCCACTTCTAAAGGCCCTTGTGAGGGCCTTACATTGGACCCACCTGGATAATCTAGGATCTTCTCCCCATCTCAAAGTCAGCTGAGTAACAATCTTAATTCTCATTTGCCAGGTAACGACATATTCACGGGTTCCAAGGATTAGGACGTGGACATCTTTGGGGGACAGGGGCATTATCCTGCCTGCCACAATTTGTAATCATCCATTGGTACACATACCATTTTATCTTTTTATACAGACACACAGACATACACCATATCCACAACGCACAAAATTCTTTAGATTTCTCTGTTCAGCTTTATGAATTCTAGACTAACTCTGCTGAATAGTTCCATAAACATCTCCTATAACTTTGTAGTGTTAAAATTTTATTTAAAAAAAAATCTGTTCTTGAAAGAAATAACAGATGGTTCAAAGAGTGTAAACCAGAAAATATCTTACTTTGATTAAAAAATAGGACAGCAAAAGCACAATATCCCCAACTCTTTTAGGTTCACAAAGTTTAATATCTACTATGATCTCATTTTAGGCTTATTCTAGAAAAGGTCCTAAGGCTCCTGTCCATAGTTGTAATTCATTCTGCTATAGGCAGGTTGACCTATGGCTACACTCTGTTAAGTTAATTTTACTTTATCTCAAAAGAGTGAGTTTTTCCAGAAATTCTCAAGGTCTCCATTCAGTTAACCAAAGATATCTGAATTCCGTCTCAACTGTCAGTACTTTCCAATAAAAATAAATCATGACATTTTAATTCCAACTTTAGTTGTGGGAAAATAGACTCATCTTTACAATTCTTTTTTTATTAAGCGAAGAGACTTACATAAAATGGTTAAAGTATTTGAATTTAATTAAGAATGGTTCTTTTGTCATATTCAAATCAATTTTCTAATACTTCTGTTGGCCACTTTTTAAAAAATTTTTATTATTGAAGCACAGTTGACATCCAATGTTATATCAGTTTCAGGTATAAAACATAGCCACTTTCTTTAGATAAGAATCAAAGGAACAATTTCTGAATCTTCAAAACAGCAATTTAAATAGTAATAGTCTATTCTAAAATAGATGATTTTTTTGTTCCCCAAACTGTGTTACATGAACACTTGGTAATGTAAATTAGTATACTTCTAAAAAACAAAACAAAACAAAAAAACCCTAATCTGTGGTCATTTACATTTAGAAAAGGATGTATGCCGTGGCCTTCCTCTGGGAGGGTCACAATGCACATTAACTTTTTAAAACTCTTAAGTCCCAAAACACTGAAACCTCTAACTTTGTTCAACCTGCTTTCAGAAAGTTTTCCTAACACTGCTATAAATATCCTGTGCTGAGGCAGGAAAGTGAGAAGAGAATACTGATGTAGAGAATATCTGCACAGAATATTACTTATTGAGCACTGAGAGCATTCTCAACACAACTGGGAACACAACCAACCCCAGTTTAGCTCATGAGAGTTTATGAAATGTATGTAGAAATGTCAAAGGTAGAATCAATGCCAAATTGCATCTATGATTAAGATTTACTTGAAACAACACAAATACGAAAATGTACTGCAGCCTCTAATCGTATTTATATGGGTGGGTCATTTAAAAGAAATAATGTTTAACTCAACACGACTTTAAATGATCCAAGTCTAAACAGACCATACCATGTTTATAAATAGTCGAAATGTATCTCCTTCAAAATGCTGGCCCTCAAGTAGAGCCACGGATGTCCCATCCACTAAATATACACAACACATTCATAAAAGGCACTTCAAAGGTGTTTTTCCTTCTTTCACTGAGTTAATAAAAACTAATATTTAATTAAAATAAGCTAAGGCTAATTTTAAAGGGATAGGAAATTTCTTTCAAATGGTTTTCACCTAAGTTTTTCAACAAAATTTTAGAATTATTTCAATCTAAAATAAAATTTCAACTTTAATCTTAAAATGTTAAGTGTCGGGGAGCCTGGGTGGCTCAGCCGGTTAACTGACTGCCTTCGGCCCAGGTCATGATCCCAGGGTCCTGAGATCGAGCCCTGCCATCCGGCTCCTTGCTCAGCAGGACCCTGCTTCTCCCTCCCCCTCTTCTTGCCATTCCCCCTGCTTATTCTGCTCCCCCTCCGTCAAATAAATAAATAAAATCTTAAAAAAAAAAAAAGTTAAGTGTTAACTATTCAAATATTACTGACTCCCCCTTTATAAAATTCTATTAAAATGGGATCTACAATACACAAGGCTCAATGGGTTGACAAACGATGTCTTTGATCATTGAGTGCCCTGCTCCTGTGACATGATAAGATACAGCATGAAGACCACACACTCTAGGGCTTGGGGTGGGATCCGGCTCTGCCTCGCAGCAGCTGTGTGCCCCAGGCTTGCTTACTTTCTCAGTGCCCACCCTACTTCAGCTATATAAGGGAGAGGGCAATGACACCTACCTCGCGGGGCTGTTATGAGAATTAACTAAGTCAAAATATGCAAAGCAGTCAGAACAATACTGACACGTGGCATTCAACAAATGTGTCTTGTTACTCTATTACTGTTGTTTTTATTACACTCTATCTGACCATGTTTGTTGCCCTAAATTTGTTATTCATAAATAAAAAGGAAAATAAATTTTCCAAGATTCTATCTAAATTGCCAACATTAGTTTTTGCCCAAAGCTGAGACAGGATACTTACTGCCAACTATCCGTAACCACCAACTACCCATTACTGTTCCCATCAGAGTCCTGAAAAACCAATGTCTTTTTCTACTTCTGCCTGAACCATCTCTCTTCAATTATTGATTCTTTCAAGCACATTCAAATATCTACTACATGTCGAGCACTATTTCAGACAATAGAAATACAAAGATATATTAGTGTCAGGTCCTGCCTTTAAAAAGTTGTTAGTCTAGAAGAAAAGTAACAAAAAGATTTCAACAGTTTAAAAAATTCCAGAATGGAAATATATCTACGGCATAGTACTGGCAAAAAGAAAGGCCTGACGTCCTTGCTGAGGGGAGACAGGTGCCAGGCCAGGGAGCTGGTCAGGGGAAGAAAGGCAGGTAGAGGGGATGGCCGCACAAAGACAGAAATGCAAGAATTGCTTAGAGTGGTCTACACAGCGGAGAGCCAATGAGGGCACTAGTGAGGGCTTGTGAGGTGAGAGTAAGTGTGTGTGAAAACCAACAGGCTCTTTTCGACTGTGCTAACAGTTCTGGACTGTAGTCTCTGTTCAAGAGAGGGCTCTGAAGCAATTTAAACAGGTAAACAGGGGTTCAGATCCATATTTGGAAAAGGTCACTGTAGCAATGTAAATAATAATAGAAAAATAACAGAAGTAGAAACTAGAAAAAACAGGTAGACCAAGTCAACAGGCTTCATGATTTTCCCAGTGCCTTCAAAATTAGAACACTCTTACAAAAACTCTGTGTAGAGTGGGCTTTATCACTGCCATATTTAATGTTAGAAACAGCTTCACGAAGATCAAAAGGCTTGCCCAAAGTCCCATAATGATGACAAAATTACAGCTAAGAGGCTCCTTGAATCCAGGTCTTCTCATTCCACCGAACCTCTCTCCTCAACCCCGTGAAATTAAAAGGCAAACTTTGGTCATATTACAGAGTTGTAGTCAACCTGGTTTAGCTGGGGCAAATGAACTGGACTTGGTTAATCAGATACTTTCTGAATGAAACGGCATGGCACATACACCATAGCTGTACAAAATGAAGTTGATTCAGCAAATTTTTATAAACTGCACTTTAATCCTGAAAGTTGACTGCTACTAGGTATTTTTTACCCTTCTTCAGTGAGAAACACAAACCCCCAAATAAGGTTCATGCCCATCAAACAATTAAGCAGGACTTTAGTTGAATCCATAAACTCTAGACATCATATAATCTATAACTCTGATCAAAGGTGGAAACTGCCTGGTTGTATATATTAAGTCTTAAAAGGCAGCAGATGATAGTAACAAAACTCTGGTTTCCTCAGAATAGTCGGTAAATGGGATGTTCTGGTTAATTTACTATTCCGATTTTCTGGACGGTAAACACATAGGCTATATATCACAGAAGAATTACCAATTTTCAAAGCATTATTATAATAAAATAATTTAAAATTAAGACCATATTGAATACGATGATTCATGGTTTTCATTTGAACAGCTGATGATAACTAACAGAATGGAAAGGTTGCCATGGGACAGGTACTCTCCGAAGTGCTTTAAATCTATTAACTCACTGTATTAGATTTTTACCTCATCAACTCATTGAATAACAAGAACTGTCACTGTAAGTCATGAAAAACAAACCTGGTTACTTTAGGTTCTTTTGTGGGGGGTGAGTGGTTTGGCTTCTGGGGAAAAAAAAAGTTGTATTTCACCACCATAATTCACTGACTGATTTTCTTCACAGCCTCCAGATAATGAGCAACTTAATCAGCAAACCACCTCCCTCTACCCTATTACTTCACAGAACCATTACTCTTTCATACTTGTCAGCTCTGCCCTTACAAGCTGACATTTCATTAAGGGACATAATTGAAAACCTAGCTTTCAGGTAAGTCTGAGGGTCCCTCCTTCCCCTTCGATTTCTCTATGTTGACCCCTGCCCCAAAGCCACTATAAAACATCTTCTGTCCCTGCTAGTTACCATCTGCTTCCCCATCTTGTACTCTGAAATCTTCTCCAGCTATCATTCTGATTCTCTATATATTCCTAAAGCTGAAAAGTACTCCTGGATTGCTGGGGTTTTTCCCCCCATCCCTACCTCACTCTGTTAAACCTGTGCATTTAGTAGACCTGAACGCTCCTGAGAAAGCAGTGTCCTCGTCCCAATTACTTGAGAACAGAGGTTCTTCACTAAGTGCATCCCACCAGGGAATATTTGGCAATGCCAAATTTGTTACCGTTGCCACTGGCCAGATGGAGGAGATAGGGAGGAAATAGGGAGGAGAGCAGTAGGTGCTACTGGCATCTAGTTGGTGGATTTCAGGGATGCTGCTAAATATCCTACAACAAACCCTCACAAAAAAAGGATTATCTAGCCCAAGATGTCCATGGTTCAAAGCTCAGACGCCTGATCTAGAAAGATCTCAGATCAAGTACCACAATCTTCCAGTTCTCCCAGGAAGCAAACTAACACAAAACTCTTCAAATATCCTGCCAAGGTGGCTAAAAAACATCACTTCTGGTGAAGAACACTTTTTACATCCATACAGAGATATCCTAATAGCTCCTTTCATGGGGATAAACTAACACATTTCTAAGACTAGACTTCTCATTTAACGGACATTGCTATACCTCACAGCACACCTTTGCTAGAATGAGCTGCGTGGCAATGTTTGGAAATAGCCTCATACTATTTCCAATAGGTCATTACAATGGTATTCACCACAACAGGAATCCACCTGCACTCTAAGGATTCTTTCTACTTAGAGCAATCCACGATATATCGAGTTCTGTTTTCAGGTCAGGGTTTTTCAACCTTGCCACTTTTGACATTTGGGCCTGATAATTCTTGGTTGGAGAGGGTGGCTGTCCTGTGCACTGTGAGATGTTTATCAGGATCTTTGGCCTTAAGACACTAGATTGGCATCTCCCCCAGTCCAATACGACAAATGTCTCCACATATTGCCAAATGTATTAGGTTTGCTGGGCAAAGATATTTTTAATAACCAAATCAACAAGTTCTTTTATGTTGATATTCTTAAAACAGGATTCCACCTATAATCCTACTGTGGAAATAATACTCAGTACAACACTGTTCTAATTCTCAACGAATACAAATGAAAACATATAAACATTAAACAGTACCCAAGCACTATGATAATCTGGCTTACATAACACAGTGATATCCTTACAGACGAACCTAGTCATTAAACTATTTTGTTTATAGTTAAGTTTTTAGAGATGCCATTTATTCTGTAACATGACAAAAATCATAATAAAAAAACTGTAGGTAGCATCTATTCACTATTTATTACGTATTTCATACTTATTCTAATAGCACCACACACACACAATTTTAAAAATCCCTTTTGAGGGGCGCCTGGGTGGTGCAGTCGTTAAGCGTCTGCCTTCGGCTTAGGGCGTGATCCCAGCGTTCTGGGATCGAGCCCCACATCAGGCTCCTCTGCTGGGAGCCTGCTTCTTCCTCTCTCACTCCCCCTGCTTGTGTTCCCTCTCTCGCTGGCTGTCTCTCTCTGTCAAATAAATAAATAAAATCTTTAAAAAAAAAAATCGCTTTTGATGGTACAATAACTCTGTATGATAGGTGCTACTACTTTTCCCACTTAAATCTGAAGCAATTACACAGAGAGGTTAAGTAACTTGTCCAAAGTCACATAGGAAATCTAACAGAGCTGTCACTGTAATCCAAGCAGCCTAAATCAGAATCCATGTTCTCACCTATTATGCTATACTGCATCTCATATACTAGCATGTCATATTAATAATTATAAATCATATGATAATGAGCATATTATAGGGAAATTTTACTTAATTTCTTTCAATGACATTTCTTCTGCATCCTAAGTGACAAAACTATTCTAGTCAATACATGCCTCAGGATAGCAGTCATGTATTTTCTTACAGTTATAGTCACTGTGCTATAATAATGTAACAGTGTCTATAGCCTGACTGCCTGGTTTCCAGGACTGGCTCCACCACTGTGATAATTGCTGGGGCTGTTCACAAACACTCCAATTCTTTTCTCCCTCTGGGCACATGGCAGGACTGCACTTTCCTACCTCTTTTAAATGGAGTCATGGCCAAGTGACTGGGTTTGGACAATGAAAGGTGAGAAGTAAAATGTGTCACTTTAGGTAACTCTAAGAGCCAAAGCTCAACTCCCCATTCCTTTCCTAAAAGTATGAGTTTCGACAGAGCCTTTGTCAGCTTGGGTCTCTCAGTAACAACAATGAGGAGAGCCCCCTGGGACCCCACGTTGCCCATGCATCATGAGTGAAAAATAAGTCTTTGCTGTGTTGAGGCTCTCAAATTTGAGGGTTGTCTACTACTGTACCAAAGCTTAATCTATTCCTTTTTTTTTTTTAGATTATTTATTTAAGAGAGAGAGAGTAAGCAAGTATGGGGGGACAGGGTGGGGAGGGGCAGAGAGAGACTCTCAAGCAGAGTCCCTGCTGAGCACGAAGCACGATGCAGGGCTCCATCCCACAACCCTGAGATCATGACCTCAGCCAAAACCAAGAGTCAGACGCTTAAGCGACTCAGCCACCCAGGAGATCCCAAAGCTTAACCTATTCTAAATAATACAGTTACTTTTAGATGTGTGACCTTAAACAAGTTACTTAACCTCTCTATATCTATTACTTCATCTGTAAGATGGTGATAATAATAGCAACTATCGTATAGTGTTGTCGTAAGAATTAAAAAAGGGCCCAGAACATTGCCCAGCATATAGTAAGTACCCACTATTTACCCTAGATACTTTCATGCAAGCTAACTTATATGGTCACAGGTCTTTACAATATGAGGAATGGATATGTAAGTACAAATATTATTTCTTATTATTCCAATAATAAAATGCTAAACAGACAGACCCAAAAGCTAACAAATAACTGACAGGCATAAAAACTGAATAATAAAGCCCATGATCCGCTTGCTACAAAATGATATAAAAGGAAAAATAAGGAAAATAAAGGACAGATGATTATATTTAACCCTCCCAACTTTTGCTTCTGTCCCATCCTCTGCCAGTAATACACATATAAACACACACACACACACACACACACAAACAAACACACACACACCCATCTCAATGAACAGATTTAATTTGCCAGCCAACAAGAAAGAGATTCATCAGAAGGAGCCAAAACTGTGGTGCCAACTGGCTGTGTGACATGCACAGTAATGTCTACTAATGAACCAGCACCTGACGTCAAGTAGCTAGTGACAGAATAAGCAGATAGAAAAGTAGTGATGTGATGTGGAAAACCAACTTGGAATGTTCCTAGACACACAGTAAAGATGATCTGATTAGGAAGGGGGTATGCTTAGAATGATGAAACATTGCAAAGAGCATAATCATTCAAAGACAATTTTCACCAGGTACTTTTTTATTTACTCAGGGGATAATTAAAACTGATTCCAAGAGGGGAAATGATCATACCTGCCCATAAGATGGTTGCCCATATCAACAACTAGCATGCTGTAACTACAAGATTCTGAAGACATAATTTTGGTGAAGCAAACAGAGGAAGACTTTCTTAAAGGTAGAAAAGAACTGCATTTACATGCTGAAAAAATATCCTACTCTACTAAAAAATAACCTAGTCAGGGGGCTGCTATAATAAAATGTGTATGTGGAGTTATACATATTTTTTAATGCAAATATGAATTAGAAAGCCCTGAATGTGGCTAATGGAAGGGAATGATACATCCAGCTAAGTCACAGGTAGAGTGATGAAATCCAGGAAGCTTGGTTGTGGCTAGTTAAGGAAGAGTGGGGCACCTAGGTGGTTCAGTTGGTTAAGTGTCTGACTCTTGATTTCGGCTCATGTCATGATCTCAGGGTAGTGAGATCAAGCACCTCATCGGGCTCTGGGCTGGGCATGGAGCCTGCTTAAGATTCTCTCTCTCCCTCTCCTTCTCCCTTTGCCTCACCCCTCTCTCTCCCTAAGAAAAAAATAATAATTTAAAAAAATAATAATAAAATAAAATTTAAAATTAAGGAGGAGTGCCCTGAGACCAGAAAGGTCTGCAGGAGGATACAAAATAGTGAGGGTCAGATGGATATATATTACTGATAAGGAATTAGTAATAAGACTGCAGAGAGAGAATACCCTACAGTGTTAATCAGAAAATAAGATTATTTGAGATCTGTGGTTCTTAATATTTTGGGGTTAAGGAGCCCTAGGAAAGTCTGAGGAAAGTGTATGGATCCTCTTTCCAGAAAAAAAAAAAAAAAAATTCATGTATACACAGAATTCGCATGAAGTCAGAAGAAAGAAAAGAGAAAAATGCCAGAGATTCCTAGATACTCCAGACTTATGTCAAAGGTCAAGGAGAAGAAATGCAGAAGTAGTAGAAACTTCCTCTTCTGGAAACTAGAAGATGGGAAGCTAAAACCACAGTCTGACAAGAGACTGAAGATAAGGACAGGAAGATAAGCCAATAGGAGGACACAACCTCTATAAGCCCTTGGCCGCCGTTCCAGGGTGCCTCTAGAAAAATGCTCAAACACTGTAATTTTTTTTTTTTTTTTTTGACAGTGTGAATGGTAAGAAATGACAATACTGAGGCTGGAAGTAAAAAAAAAAAAAAAAAAAAAGGTTGAGGCTGGAGTGTTATCTCCAAGTTTGTCCAGAATTAGGACAGCAGCCCAAATCCAGCCTGCACAGGTAAAACTCATCACAGCACGGGGAGGGGAGCCCACAGCAGGTCCTGGTGTGTGGAAGGTTGTGGGGAACTCTGGCCCTGGCCAAATGGAGTAGCCCATAATCCATCTTCACCACTGAGAAAAAGACAGAATATTAAGCTGCCATAGATTCTCTGCTGCCTTCCCATTTTCCAAAACCATGGATCTCTGGGACACTTGTGTTCCTAACACACAGTACATTCCTACAGCTCCGTCCTAAGAGACGCCTGTGAGGTAGAAGAAGCGGAGAATGACGGACTGTTGTCTATCAGGGTGAAACGACCTTCTCAAGATCAGATCTGACAGCACAAAGGTCAAGAATCAGCTCCACACTCCTTTCACCAGAAACAAGTCATTGCCTCCCATCTTCTGGCACAACTCAGCCACCTACGCTGCCAGGGCTTACTCTTCCCATCATCTGACTGCTAAAAAAAAATTCTTATAGGCTTCTTAGTTTAGGGAATATTCACTTCCATTCTGAAAGCATGTTGGCCGTGGTAATGGAATGCTGCAAAGAATTCTTTCATGATACCATCTTCCTTCTATTCCCTCCTGCCTCACATTTAGTTCTGCACCCCATTACTCAGAAGCAGCATTTACAGCTCCGCCACTCCTTTCTTCCTATTAGATTTTTAGGCTATTTAACTATCTCAGGCATAAAAATTGACAGGTAAATAACTTCCAAGCTTAGTCTTTCTTTCTTTTCCTCCTTGGTCCTTTTCCGGTTTCAAGATAACACAGGGGTCTTGCATGCACTTTCACAAAAAAGTGGCTTAACTGCTCAGCACTGGCCTTGGTTGATTCTTACACCAGACTACACAAGACACATTTGCTCACTTAAGTAATACTTCACTGATCTTTCTTCTTACTCACCTCCCTCTTCCATGTGGAATTTTGGCCTTTTCACAACCATATGTGGGTCGCTGTTTCAGCCAAGATTGCACCAATAAGAAAGGTTTTAAATCTACCCACTTTGTATAAAGGGAGTATTTTTGTTACCATCACATATCTCTGTTAAACCGTGAAGGATATAATGCAGGCCAAGCGTACAAGTGGCAGGCAGAAAAAAAGCTGATGTTCAAGAAGTCAAGCATAGAGGGAAATAATGAGAGGTTAATGAAGTGAGCTCTGAGTCACAAGTGTTGCTCAGAAAACAAAAGAGACATCTGTAAGGATCAACCTTGGAACGAGTCACTGTTCCTCAATCAATGCATATATATGTGTTTTTATTATATAACTGCTCAGAGACTTCCAAAAAAATTAAAAGGCAGTCTAAGTTTTAAAACTTTTAACCATTCGAGCTTTAGCAATGCCCACCTCATCAAACCTTCCTATATGAATGAAATGAGTACATCATTTGAGAGAAGTACTCAGAATAACTGCCATTAATTAACTACAAATGATAACACAAAAGCTATCAATGAACAACTTTTCTTTAAAAATCATTAAGATCTACCCAAAGTAGACAAGAGTGGAATCCTAAGACAAGCAACTTTTCCAAGTCAATTAAAACTTCTCAAGGCGGGGCGCCTGGGTGGCTCAGTCAGTGAAGTGTCTGCCGTTGGCTCAGGTCATGATCCCAGGGTCCTGGGATCCAGTCCCACGTCAGGCTCCCTGCTCAGTGGGGAGCCTGCTTCTTCCTCTCCCTCACACCCTCCTGCTCATTCTGTCTTTCTTTCTCTCTGTGTGTCTCTCTCAAATGAATAAATAAAATCTTAAAAAAAAAACAAAACTTCTCAAGGTGTTTTATATTAAGCCACTTTAAAAAGCAGTTTAAAAAACTATTCAACTTAGGATATTAACATGTTTTATTCACTACCCAACTCACTTGTACACCAGCACCTCACTCACTACAATGATCCATGTGCTTACAAGACCTAACTGAACTTCATCTAAACATCCCTCTCCTTGCAGGGAGGCCTTCTTGAAGTGAAGTCTTCTCCTTAAAGGTTTACTAGGGGCTAAAAAACTTAAATCAATGCTGCTGCTCAAGTCTATGAAATGGACCAAGCTTAAACATTTAAATTAACACAGGAAATACATGCTAAATACTATTTAGAAGGAGCTTAAATAGATTTTCTACAACAAATTCACCCTTCAGCAAATAAGTAGTGAACCTCACCCCCAATTCTATATAGAAATGTTGACCTGATTTGTGCAGGTTCTGTTTGTGTTTTAAATTATCCACTACAGTAAAGGCCTTGGGTATAGAGAAGGGCTGGAACGCATCTAAGCAAATGGGATGTGTTTTGGCACAGGCTCATTGCCAACAGGGGCACACCTGAGCTCCACCTGGGCGGACCCTGAGGAAACCAGCACGTCCTCAATTAGGGCCCAAGGTCAGCTGCTCCAGAAATGCATCTAAACAACCAAAAGAAGAAGGTGGCTATCTTTCTAAAATGACAAATCAAAGGCACAGGCTGAGATCCTGCTGAAANNNTTGGGCTACTTGACCAGGTAGTGTAGTTACTGAATACATATTGCACTTCCAGGGATATCGGAGGTAATTCCCTCCTACAAAGCCCTCTGACCCTTGGCATGGTCAATGTGGGTTTCTCTGCCCTAATGGCTTAAGTCCCTAAGTCTGCTAACCAAGTAGTTAAACAGCAGAGAACATCATAACAAAAACTGTTTTTAAAAAATAAGAGATAAAGTTTCAGGTCATTTGAGTTTCAGTCATTCATATTTTGAGTAAAATCTGAAGGGGCGCCTGCGTGGCTCAGTTGGTTAAGCGTCTGCCTTTGGCTCAGGTTATGATCCCAGAGTCCTGGGATCAAGCCCCGCATCGGGCTCCCTGCCTAGCTGGGAGTCTGCTTCTCCCTCTCCCCCTCCCTTCCAGCTCGTGCTCTCGCTCTCTCTCTCTCTCTCAAATAAATCTTTAAAAAAAGAATAAAATCTGAAGATGATATATATGAACAATAATGCTCAAATGCCAAAATGTTATAAATAGGATCCTTTGGTATTAAAGGAGGGATTTGATTCTTTCAAGTGTTTTTCTATTTCAATTAGAATACTTTTTTTTTTAATAGAGGAGTAAAAATTATAGTGCTAAATGATTCTGTCACTCTCCTCAAAGGGAAAACATTCTCCCTAAAACCATTTCAATCATTAATCTGATGTGTGATTTAGTCACAAACATAAAACTGCTTTTCATGAAAACTTTTCTCCCCACACAGGCACCTCACTTGTGCAGTGGCCCAAATTCTAGCATCTATGTAATCTTTTTCTATTAAGCAGTATTTTTAGGATGAAATACCACTTCTAAATTCATACTCAGAAGAAAGAGAGATTTGAAACATTAAATCTGTGTGGCTTAATAGCTAAGATTTGCATTTACATTTTGGAAGTGGTTTCCCTCAAACGCTAAGTGTGCACAAGAACTTGTTCAAAATACAGATTCCTGTGTCCCAGCCCCAGGAAATCAAAATCAATGGTTCTGGGTTGGGACTAGGAATCTGCATTTTAAATAAGCAGCCTGGTGTTTCTGATGCAGGTGGTCCTGAAAAATAGCACTGCAGGGAAGAGAATTCATTTCCATTACAGCTGTCCAGTCTTCAAGCCCCTTCTCCCAACTCCATGATTTTTTTTTCATTTGACACTTTTTAAACAATCCCTAGTTGGATTAGTGTTTTTCAAGGAAATCTTTGAAATGTCATTTTCACTGCAACTACAGAATGATAACAATGTCAGAAGGCAAGGCAGAGTTGGTGTAAGAGAAAGCTGAAAAGCTCACTTGCTCTAAGGAATCGTTTAAAATTAGAACTGGATGGGGTCTTGATCATTCTAGGCTAACTCTCATTTTAATCTTTAAACAATATTTTAAGCACTCCCCTGACTATTAATTTTGTTATCTATGTTCTCCAATTACCTCATTCATGCTACAAAGTGAGATGGTGCCTGAAATTTAAATCAGTCTCAACAGCTCTTGCACTAGGTTTTCAGTAAGTCTTGCTTTCATTTACTGTCTCTTCCTATTTGAACTTTTTAGAATCAGAATTCTTTATTCTATATTCTATTTATTTCATTATTTTCCATAAGATGACTTAGAACCTCCTGGAAATTCCCACCCAACCACAAAGGTAATTGGTTGCACTGACTACAGTAAACTTATATTTTTAAGTCACAAATTCAGATTTTCACTTAAATAACTGCAGACATGGCAGGCTACCCTAGAGTTGCCAAAGTCAATATGTTAAGTCTGTCTCTAGGGCAACAGACTAAAGAGTAGTAAATGAGGTTTTGAACTGCATTCCTGTTCATTTCTGATTTAGCAACAGGCTTCTACATGCTCCTATTATGCTCTGGCCATCCCTTTGTCTGATCTCAAAATTACATGGAGTGACTTTTTGGTTGTTGTTCTACTTTAAAAAAAATAAAAAGACACTCTATTTCAATTTCTCTTGCTGTTTCCACATACATTATTTTTTTTCTAATTTTTACTATCAAGTCATTACGAGCAGCTGCCCTGTACAAACACATGAACGTGCACGCGCCTCGCCACCATTTTAAAAATTTTCCATGTGAATTGAGGACTGTAAGTATTCAGTGGCTTAATTAGAAATCTGCAAACCCCTCCACACAATGGACCAGTGCTGATTCAGTAAGTACTTCCTGCTGCTTTTGTAAAAGCTCTTCCCAGTTTTTTTTTAAGCCACTACACAGATGATCTCTTTCTACCCAATTCTAGAGTTTCACAATACATCTTTTTTGTGGACTCAAGAATACACTATACTGCCAATGCCAGAATGTCAATCAATCTAAATTTTCCGAGACCATAAGTTAATAAATTTAAATTCATCTAACTATAACCAGCATTACTTGAAGGAGAAAGAAACACAAAATCCAGTGTGCTAACTACCCAAATAGTGAAATATTTGGAAATACTGGAAATATTTAAGAAAACTGATATGTATGTGAAAGATATCTAATAAAATAATATATAGGACAGAATAGTGCTTTTTTTTTTCTGAGTTGCACAAATTTAACCAAGACACAAGGACAACCCTGCAGCACTAAGCTTTTCTAAACTTAGTCAATGGTTTTCAGTTTTGGTTTTATAATCTCCTAACCCCTTTAACATCCTTAAATTGTGCTATTATTTAACATCTTATTAATATGAAACAAAGAGGGTGGTACATAAGACTCAGCATGAAAAGAGATACTGAAACTGTAGAAAACCAAAAAATGTGAGTCACCCAGTGTTTAGTAAAGGTTATCCAAAAACACAGGTTACATACTTATATAAATCACTTAAAGCACAGAGGCGAATACACTACAGTAAACATACCCATATTCTATTAGCAGCTATTCCACCATAACGATAGCATGATTAGCATCAAATATCTGCTAAAATAATACATTTATCTATTATAAACCAAATGCCTAAATTGGTCTAAATTTTAAAACAACTGGCTTATGTTTACCATAGTAAGAAGAGTAGTTTGTTTCAAAGATTAAAGGGAGAAGAAACTCTTCAAACACAACATTAATTACCAACTCTCACAGGGTAACCTCAAGAGAAGAAGTAAAATGGCATGGTCCCCTCTGAACAAATCTACTTAGGCTTAAGCCTGTGTCTATGCATGAAATGTGAACACAAGGCCCTAATGATGGCGCATTCTCGAGTCAGAGCACAAGCCATATTAACCAATAATCTAAATCAGAGAGGGAGACAAACCATGAGAGACTCTGGACTCCAAAAAACAAACTGAGGGTTACAGAAGGGAGGGGCGGTGGGGGATGGGGTAGCCGGGTGATGGGTATTAAGGAGCACACATGATGTGATGAGCGCTGGGTGTTATATGCAACTAATGAATCATTGAAAACTACACCAAAAACTAATGATGTACTATATGATGGCTAACTGAACGTAATAAAAAATTAATTAAATTTTAAAAAGCAATAATCTACATATTCAAATGTTCGTGTTTCAAATCTCCATCTAAGTTTGTCTATCATTCACCTAACTCCATTGTACTTTGATAGCCACAGATGAAGTAAGCTGTGGTCTCATACCAGGCTTAGCAAATACAGTCCAGAAAACAAAGCTCCAACTGGCCTAACATCACTAGCTATCTATCCTCAAGATCCTGTTTTTGCCTACGTGGAGAAAAACCACACAATTCAGTTATAAATATAGCAATGACAGTAAACCTCAGTTTCTGCTACAAATAATATGGTCAGAAATACAGCAAATGTAGCTGAAAGAAAAAGCAAAATCATTGTGGTAGGATGGTAATAAAGACTGTAGTCTTGTAACTGCAGGACAGCCTATAAAATGAAAATGCAATCTATAAATCATGCTTAATGCTACCAGAAACTAAAGGAAGGGCAATAGGGGAGTATTTACACAAGACCACCTTCGAAAGATTCTTCCAATCAAACTGAATCTACTGATGAGAAAAATGGTCACATTAGTTTGTAAAGAAAGGCAGGAAAAACATCCCTGTTCATTCACCTGTACAGATATCAACTGCTGAAGTTGAAAAGAAAAACAGTTTTGTCAGGGTGTCACATCCATTGTAAGCAGCGGCAACTGAAGACCTGAAAGGTATGAAAGTACTTCAGAAACCCAGATGGCACTTCTACCTGGCCCCTTGACCTCGCCTTTAACTGAGTCATGCAAACGGTATGCGGTTAGGCAAGGTGTTACTTATTCAAGTTTTACGCTGAAACTCACATTATTTCATAACACTCAGAATAGGACTTAGCTATAGTTTACTCCAAATTGGAGTACAAAAAAAAAAGATTTCATAAAGAGAGCTCAGCTTTCCAAAAATAAGATTTGGCGGTAGTGGAGGGGAGTGGTTAGCTAGAGAACATAAATTTTCCCTCGTATGGTTTAATCTTTCTATCCAGGTGTGTTGTGCAGGTATTATCCCTGAAGTATCAAACTCTAAGCTAGGAGAATGTGCAATCGTGTTCATCTGCATTCTGTCACTCTGTTCTGCTCCACAGACACTGCCGAGGTCATGCTTAATGGCCAAAAAATTCACTACGTGCCTAAAGGAGAAAGTAGAAAAAGATAGGCAGGCCTGAGGGTGTGATTATCTATTTAAGCATGCAACTGTATTTTAAACATAATTAGACTAATTGCCTCCCAATCTCAGCTGATGCATCTGCACACGCAATTAATTAGAACTGATTTTAAAAGCCCTGTTTGGAATCCTTTGTTCCCCACTTCCTACAAATCAAATTACCAAGGAACAAATTTAATTTTTCAACTTTTATTTTAAGAGAGACACAAACTTATGTTAACTAGGTCTGATCGACTAATGTTAAGTCATTTAAACTAGAAATTATTTTACTCTGAAACTAAAAGCTAATTCAAGTTCTTTCATCTATACAATAATCCCTGGTAAATATGACAATCCTCTTAAGACTGCTGTAGAAAAACTTGAATAGTTTCACAGCTCTTCCTCTAACAAGGAAAGTTAGAAGGAGATAAAGTTCCATTTTGCAGAAAAATTGAGACGTATACTATTAACGCCTCTTTTTACCATGTGCTTTATTCTTCACTGGTTTTTCTACCATAAGTCAAATGTAGTTAAGGAATTTCAAAAAGGACATTAAGACATGATGTGCTCACTGGGAAAACAGGGATGACTATAAAACAAAGACTCAGATACTCAAATTGGAGATTTGGGAGTGGATAACAGGGAGGGATAAAAACAGGCAAACAAAAAAAGTGAAGAGAGAAAAAAAGCAAGCTTGATAGTTTAGACAAAGACCTCAGTAGGTGAACAGGAGAGGTGGTCAAACTCGCTCAAGGATCTTCTCCCAAGTAAATATTTACTGAGTGAATGAATGGTGGACAATCCACAGTAACATTAGGGGTGAGTACCTGATTCAGGGGACAGTGATTAACAGAGGATACAGTCTGGTCATGTGAGGCAAGACTGCACGTGCAAGCTAGGGCCCCTGTACCGTGACCTCGTAGAACTGCCCCAAAATCGTTAGTGGAGAGTGGGGACAACCTCTAATTCTAAGTGGAAAGCAGACCGTGTATCAATAGATAGTAAAACACAGAATTATCTGTTAGTGAAAAAAAAAAACACAAAGATCCATTCCTGTATCGGATGCACATAGGGCAACAATGGGAAAAATAAGTTTTCAGCAGGCTCTGACTCCATGTCAATAAGCTAGAAAAAACATATGCAGATTTAAAAACAGCAATTGGTGAAACAGGTGACTATGATCATGTTTGTGAGTGTCTACAGAGACACTTAAGTGAATTTTACATATAATGCACATAGCCATGATTAGATTAGAAAAAGAACTTCATTTCTGATATCAATCAACAGGCTCAGGACACCCAACAGAATCAACCCACGATTCAGTAGTATTATTTTGCAAAGGAAAAAAACGGATACCTGTAGGCTAATTTGAATCTACACAACATCCTGAGGAAATATTCTCAAGTCACGACACAGCCAAGATTAATAGGTGTTTCCACCCACTCCTTAAACAGTTTTAGGTACAGAAAACAATGTCACTTCTCTTCTAAAGAATATGTTAAGCATAGGAGTTTGCAGAAATATATGAAAAAGTGCTCCTTCCCATGCTCTCATTATCTGGTGTTCCAGGTAGCTTTAAAAGTACGAGTACTAAAGTACACCGACACTTCAGTTATAAAGGGTGTGCGTTCATTTCCAAAAGCTAAAAACAGAGAGAGTGCTATAGTGTGAAATCATGTTGCTCATCTCTCGGATTGGGGGAAAAAAAAAGGCTCATAGAAAGATTACTTTTTAAATCACTCCATATTTACCTTCATGAAACAAAACAAAATGAATTACCAAATAAGCAAATATGACACTTTAATTCACTCCTCTATAAAAATTTTCAGTGCTAACTTAACCATCTGAATGATCGACAATCATATTCCCATTTGCCATTATTTTTTCAACATGAAGTTTGCAGAGTTACTAAGGCCAACATGTATCAAGTAAAATTCACTCACCAATTTGTTAATTAAATAAATTCTTACCGAGGGCCTACTTTGTACCAGGCAGTGTTGTAGCTCCTGGGTATACTGACAGTGATAAATTTAATCAAAGTCCTGGCCCTCATAGAGCTTACTGTCTATGGGGGGGGGGGGGGGTGGCAGGGGATGGGGAAGGACAAAGTAAACAAATACGTAATTTTAAATGGACATAAGTGCTATAAGGAAAAATAAATCTATCGGACTAGAAGATTGGATATGGTGGTCAGAGAAGACCCTTCCAAGGAAGTGACATCTGAGAAGAAGTCAAACTGAGGTAAAGAAGCAAGCCATCCTGAAATCTGGGTAAAAGCAGACATTCCTTCCAGGTTCCACGGGGAACAGGTACAAATGGCCCCAGGTCTTGGTGCTTTGATGAATAGCAAGAAAACTTGGATGGCTGAAGCTAAATATATAAGCTTAAAAGATAAGGTGGAGGAAAAGACATGGCTCAGTTATACTGTTTCAATCTAATGGGTCATTACGTAGTTTCGAGCAAGAGAGTGTCATCTCACACTGAGATGTAAAGAACTCTAGGAGACACAAGTGGAAGAGGAAGATTAGTCAGGAAACTATTCCAAGAGTTAAAGCTTAATCTGATACTCTGTAAATGCTTTAACCCTTTAGATTTTGCAGGGGTTGAGGAGCTAACTTCTTAACTTTAATTCTGTCTAAAGAAACAGAAAGATGTTTATATACTTTACACCACACATCCCTCTCAGTGACTTTATTCATTCCAATAATTGAAAACTATTGTTTCAAATAATCTCAGTCAAGCAGCCTTAAAATCATGCACAAAACAAGATGACCATCCTCCTATCTTTTATTATAACTACATGAAAGTCATGTAGGAGTGAATAGTTCTTTTGTCCTTAAATAGGCTATTTGAAAAACAGAAGCATACTGTCTTTTATTGTCAATTCATGGTTCACAAAGCCTCTGAGGTTGGCTTTCGTCCTTCAAAAGCTTTTAATGGACAGGTACATTTAAGCCTTATTTTATGGACTGTGAGAAATGGAATGCACTGGGAGCGGCCCACATCTCCCTTTTATGAAAGGAAAAAGATATCAGCAATGCAGAGTGAACTCACCTATAAAGAATGCATCAGTGACATGGAACAAAGGTGGCTTCCTTCATAGGGAAACACAATCTCTTTCAGAAAACTGCTTCATTACTTTTGAATGATTTAGGGCTGCAGAGTCTATTAGAAACAGTTCCAATCTTTAACCTCTATTTTATTAACAAAACTGTGATACCATTCTTTGTTCAAACCCTAAGGAAAAGCCTAGTGTATTCATTAATCAAACCTGTACACTATTCAGATCACCTTTGATCATATGTGTCCGTGCCAAATAAAGGTATTTATCAGTTGGAGACTGTAAATGATAGATTGCATATCTGAAGAAATAAGGACTCTGGTATGCTGTCCAGAGACTCAAGAACTTTGTAAGATGTGGAAAATAAAGGCAATTAACCCCATGTTTCAGTATATAAAAGGAAGCCTAGCATTTTCATATTTTAAGGCATGCTGAGTTTTCCAGCTTATGAGATTTATTATAGCTTACTTTTTCAAACAGTGATATCAATGCAAAACAAGTTATTTGAGAACAGAATGAATTCATACACTGCTAACCCAGATGCAACAAACAGAACAGAGTTACTAAAATATTAGTTTACTCAAGTTCATTAGTTTGCTCAACTGATTAGTTCACTCAAGATCACAAAACATCTTGTTACATATTTTCCCTTAAGGTCAGATAGTCAAGTATTTATTTTCTTGAATCCAAATATACACTGTTCCATAAGATCAGCTTTTTTTTTTTTTTTTAAGATTTTTATTGTCAGCGAGAGACAGAGACAGAGAGCGTGTGCGCACAAGAGCAGGGGGAGCCACAGGCAGAGGGAGAAGCAGGCTTCCCGCAGAGCAAGCGAGGAGCCTGATACAGGACTCGATCCCAGGACCCTGGGATCATGACCTAGCCAAAGGCAGACGCTTAACTGACTGAGCCACCCAGGTGTCCCAGATCAGCTCTTAAAATGATTTCATGACCATGCGAAAGTGATTTTGGGGTCAAACTAAAATTGCTACTATTTTTATCCTAAAGCTACAGATACATCATTGCAATCTAACTGCTCACCACCGATGCAGACCGTATTATCCGGTGCACGGCTGCCAATAATTAGCAACTCTGCATACTTGCCAGATGACACTCGACTAGGAAAATTAAGTATCAAACTATAAATCGACTTTGGCCTCAATCTAACCCACCTATTCTATTCTTTGGTTTAATATCCCAGTATGTCTAATAAGAGTGCCAAGAAATGGTGACCTTTCACTCCAGACACAGAGAAGAAATGTGTACCAAACGACTGATAACACGCATGCATTAAACACAATCTCTGTTTTCATACATTCTCAATTTCAACATATATCACTAAACTAAGCCATGTTAAATAAATCCCAAGCTGGTCAAAAAACCCCAGTTACAGAAGGGCTGGGTGGCTTAGAGCATGGCTGCATTTACAGACAAGACACTAGCTAATTGCTAATGATGGGTACCCCTGCCCAGATACTGACCTGACACCACTAAATTGGAAGGAGAAAAAAGCCACCAGCGGGGGCTGACCAATTTACATATCAGGTTAATGTGAAAAATAAACTTGCCTCTCAGTCCAGGAAATAAAGAAAGCTGGGATCACAAAGAAGAAACATACATAAACCTAGCAACACACACAAATTTACATAATAAGTATTCACAGAGCACTTTTACCCCTTCCACACAAAGCTCTTCATTCACTGCATACCTAAAAACCACAGCGTGACACATTTCTAAAGTTACCAAGCCTTCCTAACCTGCTGTTGCTCAAGATATGCCATTCTCTTTCATCCATCATGAAATGTTGGGTGGACCTAGTGTTACTTATTTGTAGGTATCACATAGCTTAGGTCTCCTGAGAGAACTAATAATAACTCCAGTATTTTCATGCATTATAGTTAAATATTTGATACATCAGCAATCACAGAATATCAGCCTTGCAGATATCTGACCTAGAGAGCCTGGGGTCCTTGTCATATTTCACATCATAGCTGGCTGACTTACAATTTGAGAATTGGAAAGAGTCACTTGGGGCTAATTTATTATCCTAACTGCCTTTCCTCCCCTCCTTTCCACTTCATTCTCAAGAATTTTAATTTTATTTTGAATGTGCATGTTGCCTCTTATGGGAATTAGAATGTGGAAGTGCTATTATAAACCACATCATTACCTGTGCTTCCTACCATCCATAGGATTACCTACCACAGGAATTACTTAGTATATAGATAATCTGCATCAAAAGAGAGGCCTTTATTACATGTAACGTTTGCATTCCAAAAGTAGATATGCAAGTAGAGAAATCACAAGGTGTTTGGTAAAGATCAACATGACTGTTGGATAGCTAATTCCTATTAGATCCATTCCATTTTCCTCTGTGTCAGAACAATGAGGTGCTTGGGGGATAGGAGATAACAGGTCACGTATTTTAACTTTAGTAAGGCTTCTGATTCAATTCGGCAGAAAATTCTTTCTAATAAACCAGGAAAACATGATTTCCAGACCACCATGGTGGGTGTAACACAAACGTTTCGAGGGCCACCCTCAAGTGAACTGTTATTCAGGATCCAATTACAACCAAGTTTCATGAGGGTTTACCCAGCCTTTGGGTAATACTTTCATTGCTGGCTTAAATAACGGAGAACTGAATATGATTAAGTGCACCAAAAATATACATGTGGTTAGGCACTCTCTCTTACGAAGATGTGAATGTGTTCAAATGAACTTTGGGATTCTGGAATGCGAAGAATCTATCAACCCCATCAAGATGTGCTTACTGAACTGAACACCTAGTTTTCAACAGCAAAGAACAGAAAAAGAGATATAAGAGTTCCTGCTCTCAAGTTACCTACAACTTGGTTCAGGAGGCAAAACTAAAACACAATTAATTAGAGAACAATCAAACACCAAATAAGGACAGAGGATACTCAAATATGACAAACAGGTTATATATGTGTTTAAGATCAAGCATCCGTATAATTACAAATATCTATTAAAGAGATAGCATTTTGAATTGACATTTTTCTGTTCCCGTCGATAGCTGCGAATTGCTGATGCTACCATAAGGATTACAGGAACAACAGGAGGCAGTTCAATTAGTAAGGCAGTAAAAACTCATATAAGAGATGGGGGAAAGCAAATTCATATAAAAGAAACTGAGGGTCTAGGCAAAGTATGAACCAGCAATACAGTGAGTTATTTTTAAAGATATGTAGCATCAGGAAGTAAAAACAAGCAACATGCTCAGGAGGATCATGTGATAGCCTTCCACAGTGTGATGGTCTATTCAGAACTTTATTACCACGCTAAGAGCTATTCTGGACCTGAACCCAAGCAAGATGAGCAGAAGCTGGAGAGCGTCCAAAGGAGAACGACTAAAAATGATTAAAATGTTAGGAAATGAGTCCTAAGAGGACATGTAAAGGAAATGCAATTATTTAGGCCAGATAAAAGATGGCTAAGGGAGGAGGTCTGGCTGCACAACCGCATGCAAGGTTACGAAGGAGAGTATACAAGGGAGCACTTCTTTTCCATTAAGGATGAGACTAGAGGAATGTGATTAAATTGCAAGGACAGGGATTTGTATTTGATACAAAAGAAGGAACTTCCTGGCGATGAAGCTTGCAAGTCACAGGAATAAGTTACCAACCAGTTTTTGAAATGCCCTTTTCGAGAGGCTTTTTAAATGCAGTAGATGACCATCTTCATAAAATGTTCACTCAGTGTCCTTTTTTACCCTTCGAACTCAGGAAGTGAATATTTTAACTATAAATAGAAGCTCCATTAAAAAAAAAAAAAACATACACGCTTGCTTAAAGTTGAAGCATAGCAAGGCTCTTCACTGTTGCAGCATTTTAAAAATTCATCAGAAAATTATGTTACATAAATGCATTTATTTAGTCAGAGCTGGCTCTAATCACATAAAAATAGCAATAAGTTGCTCTAGATAGGAGATATAAAAATAATGAAAACATGATTAAACAGACCAGTAATATCTACTTAAGGAACACAATCTTGATGCTCTGCAGAAGGAGGGGCAGGAAAGGGTACGAATGGTAAACAAAAATCAGCCACAAAGGAATAAAACACACACACGTTCTATATCCAACGGTGGCATTAAAGGACCCATGTGAGGGCATAAAAATCCTTCCTAACACTAATTTTTAAAAATTAGTGCACTGAACAAAGACTGCACTACAAAGCATATCTAGTTTCCCTTACAGAAGTTTTAGAGATCTAAGTCTTTTTAATACTATAGCAAAGAACAAAATCAAAGATCAGTTTTCTACATTATTTGAACTATTATTTTCCCCACAGCAAGAATGAAGGCAGGAAGGAAGGAAGGCAGGCAATGAAAACAGTCACAGATGGTCTAACATACAATGAATTCCGCTGGCTGGGTCTCTTATAGGATGAGAACAGGAAGAGGTATGAGAGATAATGTTGCTCACCCTCTCCTTTCACAGATGAGGCCCCGAGAGCCAGTGTCACACCACGGTTAGTGGTAGAAGCAGGATTTAAACCAGATATTTAGCATCATGTGCAAGCACTAACTGACGAACAGCTTGTGTACCTAAAGTCTGTCTGTTGAAAAGAGAACAAAATCTCCCGTGGCATTAACATTGTAAATATGGATTAATTAAATGACCAGACTATACATGCTCACATGCACGTGCAAACGCATACACACACACACACACACAAATGCACACAGGTTATTTTATAATATAACTGATACAAGGTACAAAGTTCTAATTTCTGGAAAAAGAAAAAAGAGAAGGTACTAACATTTATTGAATGTCGTTAACTAGGTCCTAGGCACTTAACATTCTTTATCTCATACAATCCTCACAACCCTGGAAAGCAAATCTTCATCATTTTACAAATGAAGAAATTAAGCTAATGAAGTAACATGCCCAAAAGCCGCACAGATAACAAAGAATAGAGGAAGGTCTGCCTCATGCTAAACCCCCTGCCTTTCCTACTACATCACATTTTCTCTCCAGCAAAAACCACAGAGCCCACAGAAAGGCATTCAGAGGAAGAAATCAATTCTCTTGCATTTTGCCTGAAAATGTTTGAAAGAGCTTCTGTATTCTTTGGCATCTTCCCCATACTTGATGAAACTTTCTTCTATTTCCTGGGCTTGCTCACACTGCCCTCAGCTAGGATGACCATATGGCCTTGTTCGCCCCAGACAGACCCAGTTTACCCCCGTTGACTCTGCAAAATTATCAAAAGCATCCCTTCATGCTCAAAAGTGTAGAGGATAAATTACATGGTCACCCCCATTTAAGCCCCTCACTGCATTCCCTTTATCCAGGCTTGTCTGATCTCAGAGAAGCACAGTTCCTTCCATCTCTCCCTTTCAGCATAAAGGATCCTGTCCATCAGAGTGGGTGTTCTCGAATCAGTAAGAATGGGAAAAGCGACATATTTCGATGATTTCTTACCCTTCCAAAGAGCAGAACATTTTAATACGTGAACAACCTCCAATTGTCAGAATTTTAGGCGGTGTGATGACTACATGAAGGTAATATTCAGGTGTAACAGAAGTAGATTATTTCAGGGAGAAGAAGCCCATCAGGCAAACCAGCCCTGCTTGGACCTGATCCCAAATCAGGCTGCCTACCCTGTCCTTGCTTTTCTGTTCTGCCTTACATCTCAACTCCCAGATTATCTGGCAGTTGCTCTGAAGGTTCCCGTGGCAGCCCTGAAGCTTCTCAAAGGATATGAGAGTCTGGTGTCCACGGTGACTTTGAGAGGCACCCTTCACCTCATCGCACCAAGAAGACATCCAGACACCAACCTCAGTTTGTTCATGTTCAATGTCAAAGTGGCCTTTGCTGGTGTAATTATTTCAAAAAAGTCAGGGAAGCAAAGGAACCTGGATATCAGACAAGCCCTCATTTTGCAAAAGGAAACCACAGCCTATAAAAGAGAAATCACCCGCATAAGGTCATACAGCCAGGAGTAGAAACCAGGTCTCCATCATTCTCGTCACCATGTAGGTGATCCCCAACTTCTACACAGCATACATTTTCATACTCCTACATTGACACCCAATACTTTTTTGACATCGGAGTGGGACTTTCTTGGAATATATACACATTTCGAGCTGTCACATGATGGTGCCTTTCAATTAAACACTCCAGTTTCAGCTGCATCACTGTCTTGTACAACAGAATTCAGGTTTTTAATATCATCTAATGTTCTGGATTTGTTTTATAAAAATGAACAGAGAAAAATGAAAGTGTTAATTCCAGCGCATAGTATCATGTACTATGAAATACTAATGCTGAATGAAAATAATTAGGCCCACCAAAAATGGCAAAAATATTTAGCCTATAGACTTAAGCTCTTCAGCTGCGTTAAACTGTGGAGGAAAAAAGTAAAAACATATGAGATACTAGAAATAATTCATCAAAAGTGTGCTTAAAACACAAGCTTAACAGGGGAAAAACTGAGATTTGCTAACTACCTGTCACTTTGAATAAGCTGAGCAAATAAAAATTTGCTTGAAATTTAACTTTTTTACATATAATATTTAATCTATGTGTTAAAGAACTTTTAAAATTCGTTAAAAACTAAGTAGTTATGTAATTAGGAGTGTACATATGTTTTTAGCTCTAGAGGAATTGTATTTCCTTATAACAAATCAATGTTCAACTTTTAAACATTAGTGCTCAAACACACTTCCAAGAATCTTATACAGATGCCACGGGTATTAGTATCACACACTGATATTCTTACTCTACTTGCTATTGTTTTATGGGGGGCAGGGGCATCCCTCACATAAATTAAAACTAGATATGGAGCACCCTATAATCTTCAATTTTATTTCTGTGTAATTCTTCATTGCTTAGGACCACTCACTACATCTTAAAATAATGAAAATCTACTCCTGTTTATTCATTGCAACATTATAAATAATAAATATACACTGTTTCAAAAGGATTTTTGTCTCATAAAAATTAGGAATTTTTTTATTTCCTTAGACTAACAGAAAAATGCTCAAACCTGACAGTCTTTGCCTTTCTACACTATATTTAATATAACTTAATTCATTTGCACATCCTCCTACTCTCTTTTATCCACGTTTCACAACTCAAATAGTCTACTACTTAACTGCTACTGTCAACCATTTGAAATGGCACCTCCATTCCCTTCCCTGCTACCCCGTAAGAGCCCACTCACACATTTATCTTTAACATGGTTGTGTTTACAGATACCCATATGTCACCATTCACGAAGCAACTGCTACCATCCTCTTGACTAAGCATTGGCAGGCACATAGACTACAAAGGATTGCAGGACCACAGGAAGGGTGATTGAGGCTCAGATTTTTTCTTTTTAAGGTTACTACTTTCAAGGTCTCTGAAATTTAAAAAAAAAAAAAAAAAAAGGTGGAGAGATAGACACATTCTTTCTGATAAAAGCTTCGGGAGGTTGAGGGGTCTCAGTTCCACAGTGAGGGAGCCTTACTAGCAAAGCTGTTTCCAGATGTAGTGTCTCAATCACAAGCACACCTCACTATCCTGTGTTGCTATGTAAGAGAGGCTTGCCTGACTTGACATCGGATTGGATACCTGAGTTCCTCACTATACTATGTTGCTATACGTAATATTTCCATCGCAAGTATTCCTCCTACTAGTTTAACTACATATACTACGCTGCCCTACTACTGTGGGTCCTCATAAAGGACCCTGCTAGACAGTGAATTACAAAATCATTCGTCTTTTGACCCCAAAATGAAAAAGGCTTTCCATGTATTGTGTCAGGTTTACTTAAACCATATTAATGCAATGGACTGGAGAGGGTATGGATTAATAAGCAGAGCGAGCGCCCGACGGTGGTGGGGGAAAGCAGGAATTCTTCCCAGCGGAGGAGGAGTTCAGGAATGGAGGTGCACAAAGAGGAGCCAGGAATTTTTGGAATAATGAAGTGGAGGCAGGTATTAACAGATTGCCCCTACCTTTTTTCTATTTTTAATTTTCCTTTTCCCCAGCCTAGAGTCAAATTATGGGGCAAGTGAGCAATTTGTGAATGCAACCTGGAAAATAGTTCAAGGAAGGAAATGGAATGGCACAGGAGTCCTGCTCTCCTCCTCCCCCTTTCTATTCCAACATTTCTTCCATTTCCCCCCTCTTAGCCACTTGGAAAACGCAGACCAGGGTTGCATGACAGAACAATGCAAGGTGGCTAGAAGGCAGAAAAGTGAACAAACTACAGAGGTTCCACACCAGCAAAGGCTGGAGCTCGGGGTGGGGGGCTGAAGCCAGAGAACCAGTGGCAGAGGTGGGACTTTCCAGAGAGCAGCAAGCACAGCAGCAAGGACTCATGACTAAAGCAAAGCTAAACTTTATCTCATTTTCCTCCCTTTCTCTGTCCAGCCAGCAACAATAAAATAATCTCCTTTTCCCTTCCTCTCTTTCAGTCAGTCACAGGAGAAATAAGAGCTGAGGGAATGGTAATCAAAATGGGGAAAATGCAGAAAGAACCCCCAGGATTAGGGAAAGAACCCTCCAGGGTTAGCCGCAGAGAATGAACATTCATCGTTTCTCACAGGTAAGGGACCAAAACAACTGAGCAAGTGTCCTCATCGTGCATAGCGCTACATTTGTATTGTGATCTTTTAAATTTCTTCTCAATTATTTAGTTCTTGTCACCCAAATAGAAATGATATTACATTCCTTCTGAAGACTGATCATTTTTATAGTAATGATACTACTACTAATACATCCATTTGCATTGACTTTATAATTTTCAAAGTGCACGTCAATTCTTGCATTCATCTACAAGGCTACCTATTAATCGGTAGAGAAAGTGTCAACCCATTTTTATAGATGGTGAGGAAATAGCACAAAGAAAGGGATTAAGGACAGATAAATTGTTGAGAAAATTTACAGTAAGGATCCTTAGAAGCTGATTAGAATTCACATCACTCAATCATTCATTCCTGCATTCATTTAATCTGTTATGGGTTGAATTGTGTCCCCTAAAAATATATGTTCAAAGTTCTAACTCCCAATACCTGTGAATGTGACTTTATTTAGAAATACAGTCTAGCTGATGTAATCAAGTTAAAATGAGGTCGTATTAGTTTAGGGTAGGCCCTAATCCAATGACTGTGTCTTCATAAGAAGAGGGAAATGTGGACACAGACATGCTGGGAAGGAATGTGAAGATGGGGGCAGAGACTGGACTGCTGTATTTACAAGCCAGGGAACACCAGGGACTGCCAGAACCACCAGAAGCTAGGAAGACGCAAGAAAGGATTCTCCCCTGAAAGTTTCGGAAAGAGCAGGGCTCTGCCAATACCCTGATTTCAGATTCTGGCCTCCAGAATTGTGAGAAAATAAGCTTCTGTTGTTCTAAGCCACCCAGTTTGTGGTACTTCGCTATAGCAGCTCCAAGAAACTAATAAACATTCATTCAACAAATCTCTGTTTGAGTGCATCCTATGCGCCAGATACCACAAAGGGTTCTGAAAAATATAAGATGAACCTAACTCAGCAATCCTTGTCATCCCCCACCCCCGCCGCGACTCCCTGCATGGAGCTGGGAGACCTAAGGTTCTGCAGTTCTGTGCTGAAGAAATAAAGCCCAGAAAAGCCAAACAGCCAGCTGATGACAGCACTGGAGCAAGAGGCCACAACCTCTGACCTCCAAACCACACTCCTCCATCTACCAAGCTAAAGAAGGTCTGGTTTCCTGGTCTACTGTCACTGAGCTTCATCTGTCCCTTTAAAACAACAGTGAGCACAGCCAGGACAGTAAGGACACAAGTACCTCCACTTAAAAGCTGTCCCTGTTATAAGCAGCACGAAGACCCAGGAAGAATGTCTGTCACTTCAGTAGAGTGTGTGTCTGATCTTGGGATCAGACAGGGTAGGGTGGAACCCTATCTCCATTACTTTCTAGCTAGGAGACCTAGAACAAGTTATTCTGCCTTTCTGCCATCCTTTCCACATACATAAAATGAGAATGATAGTACTGAATGCCCTCTTGTACATGAGTGAGAGTAGATACGGAAAGCTACGAAAGATATATCATTAAACAGAAAATCTCAAATTGCAGAAAAGCACATATAATGTCATTCTATTTCTATTAATTTTTTTTTCTGAGAAAAACAAACAAACAAAAAAAAAAACCTCTTCACAGTAGTCATTCCTGGAGATTAAGAATGGAGAGATTAGAAATCTTGATTTTCTCCCTTACATCCTCATTCACCATTAAGTTTCTTACTATGAGCGTGTATTACCTTAATTTTTAAAATAGGAAGAAAAATCCTAGTCATTTAAAAAGAATGAAGCATGATAATTCAATGAGTTGTTCACTTAAAATAGGTGCACTTATCTGCATGTGTATTATATCCTAATAAACAGGTGTGGTGTTTTTAATGAGACAGATATACGTGCTCAGACATGAAAAGGTTTCCCAGATATATTAAATGTACTATCAAATCATCAGATACACAGAGCATGAAATTCCACATATGTAAAAAAACAAAAAACTGCATATATACACACACAAATGTATATGTAGAGATGTGGAATGATATACACACCGCATAACATTATACATCTATATTGTTGATTTTTTTTTTTTTACCACCAGAATGTTTACAGGAACTCATTTTGAAATTTACATTCTTTTTAACTTTTTAAATAATACTACTTAACCCCACAGGGCTGTTGCAAAATTTACATGATAATGGTCACATGATACTTTGTGTAATATAAAAAAGAGTCATTAGGCATTTCTTGTTTTAATTACTAATCAGTATGCACTGCAGACTGATTTCCATCCCTGCCTTCTATCCCAGTTCCAAATTTCACTCTTGAGCCCTAGCCATTGAGCCTGACTGCGGAATAAAGTCAAGTCAGGGATAGGACGCACATAAGGGCACAGCAAGGTCAAGAATGAAATGATAAATAAAAGACATCAATAATTTCTGCAATAGACATTGGCAAAAAATTTTCTATTTTAACTCAGCCATTCAGAAACAGCCACACGTCTCCCTCATCCAAACCACCAAATGAAGACATCAATTCCTATGTCGGTGTTGGATGAGTCTTCCACCGAAGGGAAGCACGTCCTGCCCTGTCCCTCCAAATCCACACTCACTCCACTCTCTGACCAGACACTTAATCCAGAGGCCACAATAATGAACTTCACTACAGAGACTTACTCCATTTCTTATCCCATAGCTTCACTTTATGCTGCCTTATTTGTTGTTTCTTGTGTTTTATCTCCCCATAATGTAAACTCTTTTTCAACAAAACATGCATTAAAGCCACCTCTGTCCTGGGACAGATCATAGCACAGAACCGAGCCAGAAAAAAATTCTCCACAGGTACCTGTTCACTGACTGGAGGTTAAAGATGGCCAATGGGGCAATTCATAGTACTGGTTTCCCACCCCCTACCTGGAGCCACACTGTAGACCTGACTTTCTCCCTACCCTTCCTTCAATTCTCTTTCTGCCACCTGTCCTTTGGGTAATGCCTCAGATACTACAATGTCCAGTAAAGCACCCTCTCCAAACTCCACTTACAGAAGAACCTGAGAGATAAACAAGTAGTAATAATTCTCTCCTCCTGACACTTCCATCTCTCAACCTACAATTTTTTGTGTTTCTGGTTTATTGTCACATAAACCTCCTGTTTTATGAAACTATGCCAGGCCACTTGGGCAGTTGAGGGGGAACTTCTCAAAGTTACTGCACGCCAGGGGCGCCTGGGTGGCACAGTCGTTAAGCATCTGCCTTCGGCTCAGGGCGTGATCCCAGCGTTCTGGGATCGAGCCCCACATCAGGCTCCTCCACTGGAAGCCTGCTTCTTCCTCCCCCACTCCCCCTGCTTGTGCTCCCTCTCCCGCTGGCTGTCTCTCTGTCAAATAAATAAATAAAATCTTAAAAAAAAAAAAAAAAAAGAAGAAGAAGTTACTGCACATCCAGAGTAAAGCGCACAGAAGGCTTGGACCACTGCAGGTCTTTGGGGAAACCAGGATGAAGGGACCGGCAGTGGACTGAGGCCTTTCCAGAGGATGACCTTTAGGAGTACATGCACAGTGAGTGTATTAGTTTGCTGGGGCCGCCCTAACAAAGTAATACAGATTGACTGGCTTTAACAACAGACGCTTATTTCATTAGTTCTGGAGACTAGAAGTCTAAGAGCAAGGCGTCAGCAGGGTGTGTATTCTTCTGCAAGCCTCTCTCCTTAGTTTGCAGATACCCATCTTTGTGAGTCTTCACATGGTCTTCCTTCTGTGTCTCCCTGAGTCCTAATCCCCTTTCTTATAACAATACCAGTCATGGGGCACCTGGGTGGCTGGGTTAACTGTCCAACTCTTGGTTTTGGCTCAGGTCATGATCTCAGGGTCATGAGTTCAAGCCTCACATTAGACTCCGCGCTGAGCATGAAGCCTGCTTAGGATTCTCTCTCCCTCTCTGCCCCTCCCCCCTTCTCTCTCTCTCTCTCAAAAAAAAAAAAAAAAAAAGAATACCACTCATATTGTGGATTAGGGCCCTACCCATATGACCTCATTTGACCTTAATCACCTCTTTAAAGTTGCTCTTTCCCAAACACAGTCACATTCTGAGGTACTAGGAGAAACAATTTCATCTTATGAATGGGGGGGGGGGGGTTAGACACAATTCAGCCCATAATAGTCAGCAATAGGGAAAGGGAGAGAAAGCGATGAGTGTAGCTATAGAGAAACGAAAGCATACTCTACATTTGCAGAAGGAAATTTCACTTTTCCCCCTCAAATTCCATTTCTTCTCTCTCAGTCCTTTGACACCAAACTCCCATTTCTGCTCTGAGCCCTGATGATTGTCTCAGTCCCAGTGATTCATCTTTCTAATCCCAAATGCAGAGCACTTACTAGCTATACCACTCCTCTGGCCCTTAGCCCCCTGTGGCCTGTGGTGGCTCTTGATGCCTTGTACATTACTGCACTTGAGGCCTCATCTCAGGTCACTACCCCTGTCCCTTTCTTAGTCCACATTCACCTCACACTGGTTCTTCAAGACAGGATCCATACCCTGTCCCACTACAGATCAAGATCATTGGAATACACTTCCCCCTGCTCCTTCACCTGCCCAGCCCTCTCTCAACTAATTAATATCATTTTATCCTTAAGATCTCAGTTCAAATGCCTCTTTCTCAAGGAAGCTTTTGAAGACACCACACACACACAGACACACACACACACACACACACATTTACCCTCACACTAAACACAGGTCCTTCTCCTATCCTCTCCCCTAGCGTTCTGTCATAACACTTACCAAGTTTAATTACATACTTGCATTGTTATTATGTTATTAATGTGGGTCTCTCCCACAAGATTGACACATACTCATAAATTCATAAGTGGAATCTGTATCTGGTTTATCCATCATTATCTACTGAGCAGCTAGAACAGTGCCTGGCACCCAACAGGTGCTCAATAAATATTTGCTAGCTAAAGGAAAGAATAAACAAAGGGTGAATTAGTGTAAATCAGTGGTTATGTGGATCTAGTTTTGCTGAATAAACTCACTTTGAGATAGAGGCAGTGTGAAATCATTAATAATTCCTAGACAGACAGATAGGTGCACAGATATGAATAGAACTTGAACCAATGGAGCCACTCATAGAGAGCAGAAATTTAACTGTTCTATGTCATAATTCTATAGAAATTACTTAAATAGGTTTTCCATATGGAATTCTGCATGTATATTATATTTTTTTAATATATTATCTATTTTGTGCAGGTATTTTTAGTCCCTTTAAACAGATATCTGCAGTCCCCCTCTCCCTGTAGCTCATTCCACCACTCAACTTTGGCCTAAAACCAACAGGAATTCTTTACTTGGGGTAAAGAACTGATGGATTCCCATGGAGACTCCAAACACTTTTTCATTTTCTCCTTCATATTAGGCAGGAAACACTAAAATTCTGGGAACAAGATCTGTGTCACACATTGGAAATGCTCATATCTGCTGATAACACTCAATCTACCTCAGCTAAATGCATGAGGGAGCCACATGGTCACAATCTAATGGAACATAGAACATAACTAATACGCTGAAGCAACATTCCACATGTTATCACTTTCAGCTTTATGCAACATGTGGCAACAGGCTCATGCACCATTTGGTTGTGTCAGAACATCTAAGAGAGGAGAATGCATGTTTGGGATTTATTATGGTCACTCACCTCAGGAAAGTGTCCAAAGGAGTGCATTACAACCTCCACATGTCTATATGTTATAGATTTCTTTCTTAAAAGGAGTATTTTCTGACATGTATTTATCTTTCAGGTACTTGAACTATTTGTGCAACCCTGGTTGTTTTGAATACTTGAAAGCAAAAGGTACCAGTAACTGCTAATGAGAAATTATTTTATGATAGAAAATAAAACTGCTCTTTTTATAAGTATTGCAGCATTTGCATGAACTCAGATTACTAAGTAATTTTGTTTCTTGTTTTGTCCTCTGCTCTGTGTGTCTCCACACCCCCTGAAGTAACAGATATCACCTTCTGTTCTATTAACCTCAACTATTTGATCCAAGTTATAAAGACTCAAGTTCACCAGGGCTTCTCAGTGAATAATTTTCCTTGCTAGAGAAAAAAACATGAAGCAAATTAGGAATTCATATAAGCCAGAAAAATAACAGTATCATCATCAAAATCTCAAAATAATTTACCCGAGAAAAGTGAAGCTCAATTTTGAGAGCTTAGCAGTTGAAATAAATGAACATTACAGCATTACATAGTCAATTTTTGTGTTAGAAAGAAAACTTAAAATTCAAAGGACATTAGGTTGAATGCTTAAGCCCTTTTCTTAAATTCCTTTTTATCAGTAATCAAACATTCAATGCATTCCTCACAACAGGTAAAGCAACCTGTCAACAACTAAGATACTTCCATTCATAGCCAGAAGCTACAACTCCCCTAGTCTAATTAACAAGGAAACAAAATCTCCAGAGAAGCAAATCAACCCCCTCACTAAGCTAAGCAGACCTGGGTCAGGTGTCTCAGAAATGACCAACTTGATCACTGGTTGTGAGGTTAAAATATTATGACTCTATACACTAGTCGATGCACCAGTAAACTCCATAAAATAAAGGAGACCCAAGAAAAGTGCTATAAGCAGACCAACCTCACAATACGTAGGCTTCAAATATGCAAAGAAAACCGCCCTAACCCAAAGTTCTATCTTAAAAAATAATAATAATTAAATACAAATCAAAAGAAGCCTGATAGCCTAGTAAAGAAATTGCTTCCTAGTAATTAAAAGCCTTTCCTATTTTCCATCTAGTGATATAAATACTTTGTATCGTTTTAAAAGATGAGCTTGAGAAGGAAGTGAGGGAACGGTATAGCCTCTGATATTCACATCTGTGAATTTATACTATCTAATGCCATCCCAATGGCTGTTTTAGCACTAAATGAAAGAAGTCAGTTATGAGTGTCTACCATGAATATTTGAAAAAAAAAATTCTTATTCAAATTAACTTCCTTAAAAATATATTTTATCAGTTTGGCCAATTATTGAAATTGTTTCTTCCAACAAAAATGAAATTGTTTTAGTTGTCTGATGCCCATAACTACTTTTTATTTTTACAAAAATGAAAAAAATGTGTCTTACTGGAATGCCATCATCCACAACATAATATAGATTTATTCACAATACCTTACCTTCTAGGAATTTAAAATATGGTAACTGTCCAAATATTTAGCTTCATTTAAAATTATTTCAGCCCAAACCCAAAACCCAAGAAAAATGATTTTGATGAAAACATTTCATTTCACTCCCTGCAAAACCCAACATAAAGCTAGATTCTCTGTTACACTGTAGTCCTAAATGACATTTCGTTGCTACAGCAACCGAACTCCGCTACCTGTGGCCATGATTTGTTAAGAATTCCTCCAACCAGTAAATTCTGTGCTGTGCATTCATAAAACCAAGAGAATGGCTAGAATAGCTCAATGCAACATAAAAATTAAGGTTTAATTTCCTACTTATGATTCACCCACATACATATTTATATCATATATGTACACACATATACATAATTATGGTTCTCCCAATTCCATGAAAAAGGGGAAAATCACACCAAATATCCATTTTAAAATGGGTACCAAAAAACTGCTTTTAGATTTCAGTGAATAATTGCTACCTGTTTCCCAAAATTTATCTTAAAAGGTAATAGAGACCATGTGGAATTTTTAAAAACAAAAATTTGTTATTTACATGCACTCTCATTCCAAAAGGAAAAAAAAAAAATCCTGAGGCATAATTTCCTATCTGTTTCAGTAAATCTGGCTTCTTTAGCAATGAACTGATTTAGGAAGTATCAAGCTAAAGCATAAAGAAAAAAATGTAGTTGTCACCACCTTTATTCACCAAACTGCTTCTGCAGGCTACTCACCCTCACCGGGGGGCTCCAGGCTTGCACCCGTGGCTGCTGTCCGCCCTGGGAGCTCTGCAAATCTTTTGAGCTACAATTAGCCACAGTGCTGCTCTGAGCCCTTAATGCATTTGTGCAGTTCGTCCCACTGCCCCCACCAGGGCCAGGTTTCCAAGGCCTCTGCTTGATGCCATCCAGAAGTCTGACCAGCAGGATGTTACTTGGAAGCTCCTCAACACCCGAGCCAACAAGAGTCCTGCACTCGGGACATCTGAGTTCATTTCGGGAACCTACAATCCCCAACAAACATCGTTTGCAAAATGTATGCTGGCAAGGCAAGACCTTTGCCGAAGCGTCAAGCCGCTCTAGACACACAGGACACTCCAGAAGATCCAACAAGGCAGATTCATCCATCTTTATCTAGTTTACTGAGAAAAAAGCTTCAGAAATTTTCATAGTTGTGTGCATCCCTTAAAGTGATTCATGTAACATCCATTTCAGACTTTGCTCTGGAGTAATGGGAGAGGGGGAGGAGAGAAGACAGAAAATTAGTATAGTTATTTGGGGAAAAGGTTCACAGAGGAGCCAAGAACCAAAAAGTACACAAAAGTGCTTCCTCTGAATAGGGCAGCTTTGCTTTGGAATGTGGTTCCTGAACTCCAAAGTCAACAATTAAAAACAAAATGGGCTTTTTAAACAATTCAAAATTAATCCCTAAAGATACCTAGGAGTTCACTGTGCAGAAATAGCTATCACATACTATACAGAATTCCTGCAATAAAATGGGATTTATGAAATGCAATAAAGAACATAATTTCTTCAGCTCTCAAAGTGATATTGGTTGCCTTAATAAAGTCCTCAACTCATATGAGAAGCTGAACAGAAGCAACTGAAAGTTTCCTCTACCTGAAATTACTTTTAAACCCAACAAACTTCCCAATCTTTAAGCTACTTTAGTGTTTAAGAAACCATGCCTCATGTGATCACTTGTGGTACATGATCCCAATATTAAATACATATGTTTCTTCGCTGGCCTTAAAAATAGAACTGTTTAATCTTGCCCAACCAAAATGAGCCGAAGGCTGACAATTCTAAAGGACACAACTAAAGATTTGTTTGAAAGCAGCTGAAATATAAAAACACCCTTCAGGGCAGTGGTTGACAAACTCTGAAACGGATTTCTGAACAGTTTGTCCTAATCCCATTCAGAAAATCTGGCAAAATTATCACCAAAAGAATTTGACAATGGAATGCTGGACTGAAAACTGTGAGCATAATATGAAAATGGGGCCATTCAGGAAAAAGCATTTAAACCGGTGACTGCGCCGCTCTCCCCTACCACCAAAATAAATGTAAACGGGAATGCCTAGGAGAAAAAGGGTAAAAAGATTTTGATGGAAGCCTTAACAGCTGTTCTTGACAGAGTCGGGAAGCGGGGAGCCCCAGGGCTGCGCCCCTCTCCGACGCTGCCAAGCACAGGTACTCCCAGACCCGCAGGGAGGCGCGGCGGCCGCTCGCCGCAGACACACCCCGGAGCCAGGTGTCGGCGACAAGGGGCAAGGGAGGGTCCCAGGCTGCGGCGGCGGCCCGGCCAGTGCCGGAATGGGGATCTCATTCAACAGCCTCCTCTCCACCACCCTTTGGGTCAGGCCGGGCACAGAAATCCCCCCGAACGACTGCTGGAAGTTTTCAAGGACTTAAAAATAAATCCGCAGCCTTAAGTTGCGAAAGTCAGCCCCACAAAGTGCCACCCTTCGGGAAACATCTATGACGCGGCAGAGATGAGGCGGGAGTCCCCAGAGAGACCGAGCCATCGGAGAGCAGGGAGTGCTGGGCTGCGTCCCGGGAGACCGCGGCACGGAGCCCGGGCAGCTTCCTGACGGGAGAAGGCAGCGAGGCCGCGGCACCGTCCCGGCTCCGGGCCCAGGAGGACCCGAGGGTGAAGGGACTGAGGGACGGACCAGCGCGGAGGGGAGGGGGGCGCCCCGACCACCTCCTCCTCCGCCGAGAGGGTCTGCCCGCGCCGGCTCCCCGCGCGGCCCCGCGCCCTACCTCGCGCCTCGGCTCCTCCTCTTTGTTCGCGGCCCCGCAGCGGCGGCGGAGACCGATGCAGATGCGGCCCCGCCGCGCCCGCCGCTCGCAGTGTCTCTGACGCCGCGGCGGCACCCGGAGACTCCTCTCTGCTGCCCCCCTCACGCGCGCACACACACACGCCGCCGCCGCCACCTCCCACTTTCCCAGCCGAGGAGGGCGGAGGAAGAGGAGGAGGAGGAGGAGGAGGAGGAGGAGGTGAGGAGGAGGCCGAG